>NC_135234.1:688258801-688583551 GCF_051348905.1 Ranitomeya variabilis
GTTGAAAGTCCGTGTTGCCAAGCGAAAAGCCAAAAACATCACTGCTCTAGAGGAGATCTGCATGGAGGAATGGGCCAACATACCAACAACAGTGTGTGGCAACCTTGTGAAGACTTACAGAAAACGTTTGACCTCTGTCATTGCCAACAAAGGATGTATTACAAAGTATTGAGATGAAATTTTGTTTACGACCAAATACTTATTTTCCACCAGAATATGCAAATAAAATGATAAAAAAACAGACAATGTGATTTTCTGGATTTTTTTTTCTCAGTTTGTCTCCCATAGTTGAGGTCTACCTATGATGTAAATTACAGACGCCTCTCATCTTTTTAAGTGGTGGAACTTGCACTATTGCTGACTGACTAAATACTTTTTTGCCCCACTGTATTTGGTTAAGTGGGGCCCCCAGGCCAGATCCCCCACAGAAAACTAAAACAGGAAGAGTGATCTCCCTGTTCCTTCCTTATTGTACAACCGCAGTGAAAAAGAGCACGAATAGAGCAAATCTCGAGTATGCGTGCTGCCAGAAATAGGCAACCACTGTACAATTTGAATTGAGGGACATACAGTGGGTACGGAAAGTATTCAGACCCCTTTGCATTTTTCACTCTCTCATTGCAGCCATTTGGTAAATTCAAAAAAGTTAATTTTTTTCTCATTAATGTACACTCTGCACCCCATTTTGACTGAAAAAAAACAACAAACAAATGTATTATTTTTTGTAAATTTATTAAAAAAGAAAAACTGAAATATCACTTGGTCATAAGTATTCAGACCCTTTGCTCAGTATTGAGTAGAAGCACCTTTTGAGCTAGTACAGCCAAGTTTTTCACACCTGGATTAGGGGATCCTCTGCCATTCTTCCTTTCAGATCCTCTCCAGTTTTGTCAGGTTGGATGGTGAACAGCCATTTTCAGGTCTCTCCAGAGGTGCTCAATTGGGTTTAGGTCAGGGCTCTGGCTGGGCCAGTCAAGAATGGTAACAGTTGTTCTGAAGCCACTCCTGTGTTTTTTAGCTGTGTGCTTTAGGTCATTGTCTTGTTGGACGGTGAACCTTCGGCCAAGTCTGAGGTCCAGAGAACTCTGGAAGAGGTTTTCATCCAGGATATCTCTGTACTTGGCCGCATTCATGTTTCAATGACAACCAGTCGTCCTGTACCTGCAGCTGAAAAACACCCCATTGCATGATGATGCCACCACTATGTTTCACTGTTGGGATTGTATTGGGCAGGTGATGAGCAGTGCCTGGTTTTCTCCACACATACCGCTTAGAATACCAAAAAGGTCTATCTTCATCTCATCAGACCAGAGAATCTTATTTCTCATAATTTGGGAGTCCTTCGTGTGTTTTTTTGTTTTAGCAAACTGTAAGTAGGCTTTCATATGTCTTGCACTGAGGGGAGGCTTCCGTTTCTGCCATAAAGGCCCGACTGGCGGAGGGCTGCAGTGATAGCTGACTTTGTGGAACTTTCTCCCATCTCCCTACTGCATCTCTGGAGCTCAGCCACAGTGATCTTGGGATTCTTTTTACCTCTCTCACCAAGGCTCTTCTTCCACGATTGCTCAGTTTGGCTGGACAGCCAGGTCTAGGAAGACTTCTGGTGGTCCCAAACTTCTTCCATTTAAGGATTATGGAGACCACTGTGCTTTTGGGAACCTTCAGTACTGCAGAAATTCTTTTGTTACCTTGGCCAGTTCCTTTGACCTCATGATTCTCGTTGGGTCTGACATGCACTGTGAGGTCTTATATAGACAGGTGTGCACCTTTCCAAATCAAGTCCTATCAGTTTCATTAAACACAGCTGGACTCCCATGGAGTAGAACCATCTCAAGGAGGATCGCAAGGAAATGGACAGCATGTAACTTAAATATTAATAATTATTATAGCGCCATTTATTCCATGGCGCTTTACATGTGAGGAGGGGTATACATAAAAACAAGTACAATAATCTTAAACAATACAAGTCATGACTGGTACAGGAGGAGAGAGGACCCTGCCCGCGAGGGCTCACAATCTACAAGGAATGGGTGAGGATACAATAGGTGACGGTAGAGCTGGTCGTGCAGCGGTTTGGTCGTTTGGTGGTTACTGCAGGTTGTAGGCTTGTCGGAAGAGATGGGTCTTCAGGTTCTTTTTGAAGGTTTCAATAGTAGGCGAGAGTCTGATATGTTGTGGTAGAGAGTTCCAGAGTATGGGTGATGCACGAGGGAAATCTTGTATGTGGTTGTGGGAAGAGGAGATAAGAGGGGAGTAGAGAAGGAAATCTTGTGAGGATCGGAGGTTGCGTGCAGGAAAGTACCGGGAGACAAGGTCACAGATGTATGGAGGAGAAGTTGTGGATGGCTTTGTATGTCATGGTTAGGGTTTTCTACTGGAGTCCCTGGGCAATGGGGAGCCAGTGAAGGGATTGACAGAGGGGAGAGGCCGGGGAATAGTGGGGGGACAGGTGGATTAGTTGGGCAGCAGAGTTTAGAACAGATTGGAGGGGTGCGAGAGTGTTCGAGGGGAGGCCACAAAGCAGGAGGTTGCAGTAGTCAAGGCGGGAGATGATGAGGGCAAGGACTAGGGTTTTTGCAGATTCTTGGTTTAGGAATGTACTGAGTTGAAGGCGGCAGGAAGTGGAAAGGGCTTGGATATGTGGTTTGAAGGAGAGATCAGTGTTGAAAATTACCCCGATTCAGCGAGCTTGTGGGACTGAGGAGAGTGGGCAGCCGTTTACTGTAATGGATAGGTTCGTGGGGGGGGGAAGGTCGCATGAGATGGGGGGAAAGATGATGACTTCTGCTTTGTCCATGTTAAGTTTTAGAAATCTAGCGGAGAAGAAGCATGAAATAGTGGACAGGCATTGAGGAATTCTGGTTAGTAGGGAGGTGACATCTGGTCCAGAGATGTAGATCTGTGTGTCATCAGCATAGAGGTGACACAGAAAGCTGTGAGATTCTATGAGCTGTCCCAGGCCAAAGGTGTAAATGGAGAAGAGCAGGGTTTCCTTAGAACTGAACCTTGCAGGACTCTGACAGATAGGGTGTCTGAGCAGAGGGGTGGAATACTTCTGACCATGTGATATTTCAGTTTTTGCTTTTTAATAAATTAGCAAAAATGTCTATTTCTGTTTTTTTTTCCACTCAAGATGGGGTGCAGAGTGTACATTAATGTGAAAAAAAAAAACTTTTTTGAATTTACCAAATGGCTGCAATGAAACAAAGCGAAAATTTAAAGGGGTCTGAATACTTTCTGTACCCACTGTAACTCCATTCAAGCTCTTCCTCACTGGTGTCCATGTATGGGTGATCAGTGGTGGTCCCAGCGGTAGGTATATACCGTGGGAAATCCTTAAGGCACCACTCCAGTGGTTTTTTTATTTGACAGCTGGAGAGGTGCATAAAATCCAAGCCCCCTGCCTCATCTCATACGCACGTTTTGGCGTTTTCATCTATTTTTGCAGCCGCTCCTGTCCGTCTCCTGCAGTTTTTGACCTGCTGGCTGCTCCAGTGTTTCATGGAGTGAGCTGGAGATCACTAATCAATGTAAGTCTATGAGATCCTCGTTCTGGCTCTCAGACTTGCATTGAGAGCTTGTGATGTAGCTTCTGGCGAGTCAGAAGCTGCGTTCACAAGATGGCGCTGAGGGACCGGAGTGGAGGTGAAAAACGGTGAAGACGCAGGAGGGAGGGGGAGCATATGACCAGGGCAGGGGCCTTACATTTAAAGAACCACTGCAGCGGTAAAAAAAACAAACAAAAAACGATGGGGTGGTGCTTTAGCAAATAAATAGCACGGTGTCTGTTATTACTAGAAATGATTCTGAGTGATCCACTGTGTGGTCCCAACCACAGCACATTGATCAACACTATGCAAAACATCTGGACTCAGAACCCGTACAATCACAACTGCACCATCGATTGCATGATTACCTCCTGTACAGTCTCCATTGGCGGTGGAGGGTCCTTATTCCTGCACAGATTGACAATGACCCATGTGACGTTCCGGAGGAAGGTGATGGGGATGGAAGGGTTGATGAAGGACAAGAGCGGTTTGACAACTCCGAGTGAGATGACATAATCTCTACACTGAGGACCATCACCTACAGAAATGAAAAGGGGTTTACAAAAAAAATCTTGCATTAAAAATGTTACTGGAGAAAAATGAAAAGGGATGATCCTGGGATGTATGCGTGCAGAAGTGCCCCTTAAAAGAACGGAGTTACTTATTGTCCTATACATAACTTCTGAAGTGCAAAAAACTGGTCATAGGGAAAAGTACTTAGACGGGCATCTCTGTTGTAATGTAAGCAGCATATATTTCATTGCTGTATTTACTTTTAAAATTCAATTCCATATGCAAATGAGGGGACACTGGTGCACGCTTGCCATGGCCAAGAGCTGTGTGCCCCCTCAATTTACATACCGAGTAGTTCCCTCATATACAGTGGTCTTGGCCAGAGTGAGCGCCGCCTGAACCCCAACTGTGGCCCTGCAGCTGCGGACTAGGAAGGAGTCAGCAGCGCACCGTGTGGGGGCAGGTCACCTGTCATCTGCCGACGCTCGCTACACAGGTGAACCCAGGAGTGTAGGGAGCGACTGCAGAGAGGAGGAGAGAATCACACAATAGGTCAGGGTCAGTTTAATTTGCATTTCAGGGGCGAGCCTCCCTTCAAGCAGCACATACACCTGCATCATAAGACGACTTGCTGCAGATACCACATCCACAGTGCCGATCAATTTTCTATAATTATTTGCAGCATGCGCATGAGATTTCTTAAAAAAAAAAACTCTCCCCAAAAAAGTTCTATCCTCTATATATGTATCCATCATAGTCAGGTATTAATATACTCACAGGTGGCAGTCTCCCCTGGTTTCCAGTGCCGCTCACTCACCGGATCACACAGGGGTTTGTGTGGACCAGAAGTCACTTTTATAATATAAGCCCATTGAGCCTTGTTCTGCGATGGTGCAGCCTGGAGGCTCCGTAGACTTACATAGTAAAAGCGACTTCGGGTCCACACACGGATTTAAGTCATGTGATGCAAAAGAGGACAGCAGCGGAGCGGGAAACCAGGGAGATGGTGATTGGTAAGTATATTGATGTACCTGCACTACATTACATACATACTAAAAATTTTATCTTCCTAGGGTGGCTGTGCGCGTCGCGCTGTGGTCCGCTGTGCCCTGGTGTGGATCGGCGTCTATTTGTCCCGTGCGCACGCTCTGGGAGCTTTTCCTGCTCCCCGCGCGTGCGCGCCTGGCTTGACGCAGTTCCGCGGCCAGGACCTGTCGGACGCAGTGCGCACGCGCCGATGTGATTGGCCGCAATTGATCATGTGATTGAGGTCGGGTGCTATTTGAAGGTCCTGGAAGGCACTGTTAAAGTATCCCCAAGGAAGCGGCAGCGTGTTGCCGCGAAACGCGCGTCGGGGTCCACCGTCCGGCTGTTTCCTTACTCTGCCCCCACCGCTGGTAAGCCTGGTCCCTTTATTAACTTTTTATTTAGCAGCGTTTTTCCATCCCTACTGAGGGACGCTGTTCTTGGGAGATGGGCATTTGTTACTGAGCCTTGTTCATTGTGGCGTGTCCATCACAGGGCGTTTGCTCCTATGTTACCTTTCCCTCTTTAACCCCATTACGGGATGCTGACTTTGGGACATGGGCATTTGTCATTGAGCTGTGCCGCACGTGGCGTCCCTATCACAGGGCGCCTGGTCTTATGTTAAAAAAGAGGGGGGGGGGGGGGGGTGTACATTGTTACTTTCCGCTGTGGGGGAACCACCTGTGGGCATTGTGGGATGAGGGTTTCAGCATTTCTAGGCATTCCATCTTTGTATGTTACTGCATGATGTTAATGATGTTAAACTTCACGTTTTATTAGATAATATTGATTAAATAAACATTTGTGATATTTTTTCATCAATGCTCCGTTTCTTTCTCTTGTTCAAAAATGTTGTACAGGAGTGAATGAACTTCTGCACTCATCTGTCCCCATACAGTCTACATGAAAGGGCGTGCTATCAGCAAATGATCATGTGCAGGATCAGCCCACAAATAAGGGTTTGCTCGCTTGTCATCTGGTCCCTGGGCATATTTATACAAGGCAATGATCGGGCACAAAAGGTTCTTATAAACTTGTTTGACCATGAAGCGATAAAGAAATGAACGATTCTTACCAATGATATTTCCAAGTGCCCAGACTGCTTGCTCACAGACATTTTGATGCAAGGAATGCAGAAGCCTCAAAAATAGGGGGACAGCATCTGTGCAGAGGAAAGAAAATCAATAAAAATTAATGACATCTACAAACGTAAAAAAAAAATTTAAAAACATGAGAAAGTGAATCAGAGCCAGTCTTAATGAATTTGGCTCATCTTACTCCTCTCCTCCATGCATTCAATGGAACCTGCCTCTAAATGATTTTGGTGCAACTTCTGTTGGCCTGCGTCCAGCCAGGGATGTAAATAATGATGTATTTGTGAGGTGGGCTTCACCACACTGTTTTATTTGGCGGAGCAGGCAGGGATTGGAGTAAAAAATGCTAACAGCTGCAAATTTGTGGCACACTTGAGTTGTTAAATTTTTTGGGAGGGATTTCAAAAGTTTTGCAGCAGAATTCTGGCAAAAACTCCATGCGGAATTGGCAATTGTGTCAGACCGCACCGAAATATCACGCTATGCTACAAATCTGTCTACAATGATTAGACTGCGCTTCTAGAGGTTTGTATAGATACAGCAGAGAGAAACTTCATCAGGTCTTACTAACAACTTCTAACATGTCAAGGAGAAACAGGGATTTTTCAGCTCAAAATTACCTTGAACCTATGTATGAGGCTCACTGGATTTAGTAGATTAAAGTGACTGTCCACTACTCAGACAGCGCCTTCTTAAGAGTTTATTCACTTCTCTGGCAACTCGTTCTTACATACTATATTCCCTCATGAGAAACAAAAATAATGGATACCTCCCGCACCGCCGACGTTCCAGCAATGTCGGCATCAGGTCTCCCATTGTTGTGCCACTTGAGCACTGGGTCCAATCAATGCTTACTAATGGGCTGTTAACTTCCTTCAGATGAAACGGAGCTATCTGATGGACTGCAGTGCTCACGTGACAAAACAATGGGAGACTCAGCATTGCTGGGATGGTGCTGGTGCAAGAGAGGAGTATCTTATTTTACACTGGGGAATAAAGTATTGAAGAACAATAAAAAAAAGTGTTAATACTGCAGAAGCGGAGCACCCCCTTGTGGCCAGTGTAAGAAGATACAATTTTATAGTTTGCCGTTATGATCATGTGAACTAAATCAATTCTTAGAGGCTCTATTAGAAACACAGAGAGGACCCTTAAGTCATTTATATAGTCTTGTGCTATTTTATACATTAGTTTTTCTAGACAGGGTTCATTCAGATATCTGTGCAAATCAGTCCGAGATCGATCCGTAATGCACGGACTGGCTGCCGACCAGAGTGTGACAGCTTCATAGAAATACATGAATCGGTCAAACTTGGGTCGGGAGACAAGAGTCCAGTATATGCATTGCTATCCAGTCTGAGATTAATTTGCATGGACGTATGAGTGAGCCCCGACAGGCAGAAATATTCAGCATAGTACTTACTGGACTGGACCACTGCTTGGGTTTGCGCAGATGTTCCTGATGCAATATTGGTTAATGCCCAGGCAGCCTCAAACTGTAAAGAAGGGCTGCAAAAGAAATATAAACAAATGTTTACCTTATGAGGAGCAGTATGATGCCATACATGACGGGTCTCGTTACTCAAAGCTTAGACATGATCTGGTGGAGAATTACAAAAGAAAAAGACGACTTGCATTCCTTACTTATCATCCGCCTCTAAGCATTTCACCAATATTGGGAGGATTCCAGATTTTATGAGGTCATCAATGGGTGGATTTCTGTCACTTGAAAGCAATTTCCTGAATAAAGAAAGAACAAATGATCAGAGAAAACAATGAAGCAGTATGTCAGGGGCGGCATATGGAACCCTGATAACACGGCAGATAATGCCACGACTTTACCTCGCAGCCTGGACAGCACTTAATTGAGTTGTTGGATTATCACTGGTCGCATTCTAAAACATAATGCAGAAAAAAGCGTTAACAAGAGTAGCCTGGTATATAAGAATCCGTGCATAATACATACTGCCAGACATCGAGAGAAAAGCAATAAAGCTCATCACCCAGGACAGCTCCAAGAAACAAGACAATATAATCAACACATTCAGCTGCCATTTATTTTTGCTTTTTTTCCCCAGTTTTAAATCCTACACTTCTCGCTGCACAGATACGGTGTTAACTTTATTACTTTCTTCTGTAGGTCAGTACAATACGCATACAGTGACAGCAAATTTCTATGGCTTTATTCCCCGTGCAGTATAATTGACATTAACTATATTCTGCGGGTCAATACGATAAGGAGACCGAATTTACTGTTTACTGTTACTTTTTCGCAAGAAAAAAAAGAAGAAAAAAAAAAAAGAAGGGTAGTCCACAGCTAGGACAACCTCTTCTTAAACAGCATGGGCGTCACTGTCTCCGCCTTCGGACAAGCTGAACATGAAGAGGAAGGAAGCCAGAGATCAGCTGCAGCCCAGACTTCCTCCATGTTCAGTTTGTCTGAAGTCCGCCTTCAGACAGTGAAGCTCATGCTGATTGGGCGCTAGGAATCACAACAAGCACATCACAGCCCCAGGAACGCGAGAGTATAGGCCTTGTTATTTTATCATGGCCAAACATTTAGTTTAAGAAGGGGATGTCGTACTAGTGGACAATCCTATTTTTCCCTGGTCATCATTGTAAAAGCCCTAACTTTTTTCATTCCATCTACAGAGGTGCATGAGGACTTGTTTTTTTTCTAGGATGTTTTTATTGATAACATTTCAGTGTATGTAGGACTTTTTGATCTCTTAATTATTATATGCGAGTAGAAAGTATCAAAAATAGGGATTTTTGTGTACTCACAGTAAAATCATTTTCTCTGAGCCATTCATTGGGGGACACAGACCGTGGGTGTATGCTGCTGACACTAAGTGATACAAAGAAAATTAGCTCCTCCCCAGTATACACCTTCCTGCTGGCTCTCAGCTAACCAGTTTGGTGCAAAAGCAGCAGATCATCAATAACAATATATGAGCGTTTAGCATGTCATATTATATATGAGAGTATAGCATGTCAAATTATAAAACAAGCACAAGCTAATAGGGCAGGAGCTGTGTCCCCCAATAAATGGCTCGGAGAAAAGGATTTTACGGCGAGTACACAAAAATCCCTATTTCTCCTTTGCCTCATTGGGGGACACAGACCACGAGACGTCCCAAAGCAGCCCCTGGGTGGGGACAACATCAGATCAGGCCCTGTGTAACCGCTACTTACAAGTGCGCCACCGCGGCCTGCAGAGTCCGCCTGCCCAGACTCACATCTGTGGAAGTCTGGGAATTATAGTGCTTCAAGAATGCAAGCGGACTGGACGAACCCGTAAGCTTGCAGGCGTGCTTTGCCGACGCCTGGTGCCTAGAACCCAAGAAACCTTGATAAACAGGGAGATAGGCTGACATCTAACACGGAAGGACTCCTTGATGGTGTAACGAATCCACCAGGCTAACATGACTGACGAAACGGCTAACTGTCAGGAAGCCTTCTTTTTACCGTCAGGAAGCCCAAATAAAGCGTCCAACCTCTGGAAGGACGCCGTCCTCAACACGTACCTACTCAGAGTACTCACTTTGTCCAGAATATGGGGAACCCATTCAGTTTTGTGGACTGGTGCCGAAAGAGATGAGGGAAGAACGATGCCCTCATAACAGTGGGAAAACAATACCACCTTGGTAACAAGGGACGGGGATGGCCTGAGGACAACCTTGCCTTGAAGGCGATAAGAAAAAAAAAAAAGCCGAAAGAACAGAGTGGCTAGCCCCGAAGAGTCGTCAGGATGACGAGATCGCAGAGAAAAAAGGGCGACCTTCCCTGATAGTAACCTCTGTCCGGATCAAAAGGAGTCTACTGTAAAACTCCCAGGACCATTAAGGTCCCAAAGATCTAACGGTATGCGATAGAGAAGAACCACATGTGAAAACTCTCTGCGAGGAAGTCCCTACTTGCAGTTTTGTTGCAATAAGACTGAAAAATACTAGTTCCGCAAATGAAAAAACCTGACGTGGTCAGTGCAGATCTCCCAGGATCACTGGGGCCCTTCCTGCTTCCGAAAGGCTTTTGGATCTCGAGGCCGAACCATGAACTAGAGTACATTGGCATTCAGTCTGGACGCCAGACGCCATCCAACCTACATTTGGAGTGCTCCAGAGAAGGCAGATCTGATGGAGGACTTCCGGGTGAAGTTCCCACTCACTTGAGGCGGGACCCTTACGGCATCTGCCATCTAGAGTTCTACTCCTGGGATGTGTAGTGCAAAGATCACCTGAATGATAGATCTCGGCCCATCAGAGAATGTGAGGTACCTCGACCATGACGCCTGACTGTGGGTACCTGCTAGATGATTGACGTATGGCACAGCCGTGGCATTGTCCAAATGAATTCGGATGGGGTGACCCGCCAGAAGGCAGGGGACCTGCTGTAGAATTAGCCGAACCGTTCGGATCCCCAGAACAATGATCAGGAGAAGAGGAATGGCATCAGTAGTCACTAATAACCATTGAAACGGGAGAAAGGATCTCCCCTGGATGAGGAAGGAGCTCAGAGACTACCCTCTGAAAGCCTGCTAGATGATTGACGTATGGCACAGCCGTGGCATTGTCCAAATGAATTCGGATGGGGTGACCCGCCAGAAGGCAGGGGACCTGCTGTAGAATTAGCCGAACCGTTCGGATCCCCAGAACAATGATCAGGAGAAGAGGAATGGCATCAGTAGTCACTAATAACCATTGAAACGGGAGAAAGGATCTCCCCTGGATGAGGAAGGAGCTCAGAGACTACCCTCTGAAAGCCTGCTTGACCTGCAGAAAACGAGAGGAGCGAAGGAAACCGCTTCCATTGTCGTCCTTATTTTCCCTTGGAACCCTCCTAGCAAATCGAATGGAATGAAGGGATGTGCGAACAAGTGCGCGAGCTCCCTGTTGAAGGGCCACGGTCTTGTCTCAAGGGAGGATTACCAACCTTCTGGAAGTGTCCAGGATCATCCTCAAAAAGGATATCTGCTGGGCTGGAAATGAGGAAAAACTTGTCTAAGATTAGCTGCCAGCCCCGGTGTGAAAGGGTGTCGCAAGAGAAATAGACGACTCAGCGCAGTCCTGGAAGAGCGGCTAAAAAGTCAACCAGATAGGGCAGGACGACTATGCCTCTAGGGTGCAAGAGAAACATGACAGCCGCCATAACCACTACAAAAACACTATGGGTGCAGTAGCAAGGCCGAAGGACAAGGTCATGATTTGAAAATGCTGTTCGCGAATGGAAAAGCGAAGGAATTTTTGAAGAGGGGAAAAATAGGAATGTGAAGGTACGCATCCCGAATGTCGGTGTATGCCAGAAACTCCATCTTTTTCCGTTGAAGTAGTGGCTGAGCGGAGGAACTCCATCCGAAGAAGGGGGACCTTGTCAAGATTGGTAGAAGTTTGAGGTCCAGGATAGGTCTTACTTTTCGGTCCCCTTTTTGGAACCAAGATCCCTTAGATCTAGACTGTCCTGGTCAACTCATCCACTGCTGGTTGGGTATATAGGAAACATACGATCCTTTGTTCCTGCGTGGGGAACGCTTCCAACTTCTCCCCGAATAACCGATCACCCTGGTAAGGGAGTGATGTCAGAGGCTTTTTGAACGCAGAGAACGCTTCCATTCTCTGAGCTATAAAGTCCTTCTGCGTGTAATGGTATTTGCTGCAGACAGCGCCGCGCAAATAGCCGCATCGGAGAGGCGTGAAGCAGTTAGTCTCCCACTCAAAAAATTTGACTGACCAGCTGTACTGTCTTCGGGAAAAGGTTACTGTTCTGAATCAAGGAAGTTAAGGTCTCCGACCAAGAGACCATTGCTGTAGCAACCCATGCGGCGGCTAAGGAAGGGTAGTGCGCTGAATCCGACGCCACAAGATAGAACTAGCTAGATTTGCTATCTGACCGTCCGTTGTATTTTTAATTGATGACCCATCGGGCAGGGATACTGGTAGGTATACCACAGGAGATTCTACCCGGTAATATGCCAAGTGGCAGAATGCGCAGCTGCATCTGGAAGGTCAGGAATAGTCGTCTCTTGCAATCGCCACTCTCTTTTGACGGTGCGGTGTTAAAATGATGAACCCTCAATCCACCATCCTCATAACAGGGAAGTGGAGAGGTATCGTCCGCCTTTTTTGTATCATCTGCTAAATAGTGGTGATGCAGAGGGGGACATTCGAACGCCAAAAAGGGTGCCTCGGTACATCCACAGAGTTCAGGTCACCGGGTTGACAGGGCTGGTTGCTCGGTGTTAGGCCTGGCTGCAGAAGAGGATACATGGAGGCGACACTCTGTGTGCTCGTCTATTGATGGTGTGGGGAGATCGGTGCCCTTTAAAAGGACGCGTCGCCCCTAAGAATCAGACCTGGCATGGCATCCCACGTCCTAGGGTGGTATACGTGGAGGGGACACCCCACGTGTTCGCATATTGGCTGAAAAAGGATACCGCGCTTGCAGAGGCTTCTGTCCAGTGAATCGTTTACCTGGACGCTCCCTGTCCGGGTGAATGGCAAATGCTCTGCTGGGAGTTTAGTCTCCTTATGAGGGACACTGCACGATCTAGAGTAGAACCGAAGTCCTCGTCAATCTACAGAGATTGGTTGATGATATAAATAGGCGAATCCATCCTTTTCTGAAGTTCTGGTGAGTCCAGAACCAAGGCAATATCCAATCCATATTCAGAGTCTTGTTCTCAGCAAATCATTGGTGAGATCAGGAAATTAAACTTCCGTTTTCTAGGCGCGTGTACGTTTCTAGACGCCTGTACGTTTCTAGAATACTTGCGGCCCCTGCTAGCCGACAGCTCGCATGAAGGAAAGGGACCATCTATATCGGTCCTGCGAGCACTCCGAGGCACAGAGGGTTCACTGAGGGTTTCAATCTCTTGGTCCGAGAATCCATAGGTTGCGGTAGTAACGAAGCCCACTCAGGGAACTAGGTACTCTGGGATAAGCTGGGGTCGGCGGCGGAGGGCTCCTGAGCTCATTTAGGGTGACCGGTTTCGGACTGATCATGTGCCTTTAAGACACGGAATATTGGTCATGAGCCTTTAAGACCAGGGGATACTGGTCATGTGCCTTTAAGATCAGGAAATACTGCACATGCACCTTTAAGACCAGAGAATACTGGTCATGTTCCTTTAAGACCAGGAAATACTGGTCATGTGCCTTTAAGCACAGGTGGAAGATGCGAGGGGAAAGGGGGGGGGAGCAATACTTTCTTATCCGGTTGCATTTGCCCCTTCAATGCAAAACCATCGCCCCGTGACTTCCATGAATAGGCCCAAGCCGGGGCCTACATTTCTGCAGCCGGCGGGAGCAATTCCAGGGGTAGAATAGAGGGACGTTGGTGGTTGGTTGAGAGAAGCGATCGCTCCCGTGCTAGGTTGGAAGCGCCAGAAAAGTGGTCGGATCCTCCTTAGTGCGCCATAGTGCGGGCGAGGCTTCCGGGATGTGGCCTACACATCGGCAGAAGCCGGGGGCTACATTTTTTCAGCCGGCCGGAGCGTTACCTCAGGGAGGTGGGCCACAGGGAAGCTGAGGCTGCCTGTCAGCATGTAAATATCCCACTGAAGAGGCCCACCGCTGACTGGATCCACTCACGATGGGTGCACGTCCCGGCATGGAGCCGCCGCGATGACTGGGTTTCAGCGCCGAGGAAAGCGCACGCACTCTACTGTTCTGCTGCAGGTCAGGTATTGCAGCGTGGACGGTGCAGGGATAGAGGGGTAAACCTCAATCCACCATCCCTTTGTTAGGGAGGTGGGTGGAGAGGAACCGTCCGCCTCCTTGTACCATCCGCTTTCACAGTGGTGGGACAGTGTGGGCTGCTCGGACGCCATAGAGAGGGGCCTCTGTACATCCACGGATTTCAGTCGCCGGGTGGACAGGGCCAGTTGTCCGGCATTAGGCCTGGCTGCAGAAAAGGGTACGTGGAGGCGACACTCCATGTGCTCGTCCGTTCAGGGTGTGGGGAGATCGGTGCCCTTGAAGGAGCCCGTCGCCCCTAAGAATCAGCTCAGGCTTGGCATCCCACGTTGCAGGAGAGGATACGGAGAGGCGACACTCTCTGTGCTCGTACGTTCAGGGTGCGGGGAGATCGGAGCCTTGAAAGGATCTGTCGCCCCTTCGTTGTAGAAAGTAAAATTAAAAATGTAAAAGGTAAAAATAAAATAATAAAGAGTTTTGGGTCTGAATAGCAGACCAGTCCGTGTGCCTCCTATGGACACTAAGCAAGAACTGGTTCACTGAGAGCCAGCAGGAGGGTGTATACTGCAGGGGAGGAGATCACTTTCTTTGTATCACTTAGTGTCAGCCTCCTAGTGGCAGCAGCATACACCACACACGGTCTGTGTCCCCCAGAAATATACCCATTGTATATACTCAAGTATAAGCCGATAATTTCAGCCCATTTTTTTAGGCTGAAATTGCCCCCCTCGTCTTATACTCGAGTCATTCCCAGGGGTCGGCAGGGGAGGGGGAGCGGAGTTGTGTAATAATACTCACCTGCTCCTGGCGCAGTGTCCCTGGTTCCCGGGAGCTTCTTCCTGTAGTGACCAGTAGCTGCTGCATTTTCCACCCTAGGCTTATGCTCGAGTCATTAACGTTTCCCAGTTTTTTGTAGCAAAATTAGGGGTATCGACTTATACTCGAGTATGTGTGTGTATATATTATATATATATATATATATATATATATATATATATATATACATACATACATAATTG
This sequence comes from Ranitomeya variabilis, assembly GCF_051348905.1. Taxonomy (NCBI): domain Eukaryota; kingdom Metazoa; phylum Chordata; class Amphibia; order Anura; family Dendrobatidae; genus Ranitomeya; species Ranitomeya variabilis. Next base: position 688,273,693 of record NC_135234.1, read on the forward strand.
TCTAAGCGTTTTTCCGTCCGTCTGTCTTGGAAATCCCACGTCTCTGATTGGTCGAGGCCGCCAGGCCTCGACCAATCAGTGACGGGCACAGCATGGCGGCGATGATGTCATAAAGGTTGCCTCGACCAATCAGCGATGGGCACAGTCTGCCGCGAATTCGCCTCGACCAATCAGCAACGGGCACAGTATCGACGTAGATGTCATAATGGTTGCCATGGCGACGATGTCATAAAGGTTGCCTCGACCAATCAGCGACGGGCACAGTCTGCCGCAAATTCTGAAATCATCATTGTCCATATACTACGGGGACATGCATATTCTAGAATACCCGATGTGTTAGAATCGGGCCACAATCTAATAAATATATATATATATATATATATATATATATATATATATATATATATATATATATATATATATATATATATATATATATATATATATATATATATATATATACATATACACACACACACTAGCTATTGAACCCGTTCTACGCCCGGGTGGCAAGCATTCCTGTCATGTGCTGCTCCATCCTGCATCCCCATCCTGTCATGTGCTCCCATCCTGTCATGTGTGTGCCCCCATCCTGTCATGTGCTGCTCCCATCATGTGCTCCCATCCTGCACCCCCATCCTGTCATGTGCTGCTCCCATCGTGCGCAATCATTCTGTCATGTGCGGCTCCCATCCTGTGCCCCCATTCTGTTGTAATGTGCTGCACCCATTCTGCCTGTTCCTATTTCCATTCTGCCATATGTTACTCCCATCTTTCTCTCTCCGACTCTACTGCCCGCGGGCGGCTGTGCTGAGTGCGGGCGGCTGTGCTGAGTGCGGGCGGCTGTGCTGAGTGCGGGCGGCTGTGCGTGGCGGTGGTGAGTGCGGGCGGCTGTGCGTGGCGGTGGTGAGTGCGGGCGGCTGTGCGTGGCGGTGGTGAGTGCGGGCGGCTGTGCGTGGCGGTGGTGAGTGCGGGCGGCTGTGCGTGGCGGTGGTGAGTGCGGGCGGCTGTGCGTGGCGGTGGTGAGTGCGGGCGGCTGTGCGTGGCGGTGGTGAGTGCGGGCGGCTGTGCGTGGCGGTGGTGAGTGCGGGCGGCTGTGCGTGGCGGTGGTGAGTGCGGGCGGCTGTGCGTGGCGGTGGTGAGTGCGGGCGGCTGTGCGTGGCGGTGGTGAGTGCGGGCGGCTGTGCGTGGCGGTGGTGAGTGCGGGCGGCTGTGCGTGGCGGTGGTGAGTGCGGGCGGCTGTGCGTGGCGGTGGTGAGTGCGGGCGGCTGTGCGTGGCGGTGGTGAGTGCGGGCGGCTGTGCGTGGCGGTGGTGAGTGCGGGCGGCTGTGCGTGGCGGTGGTGAGTGCGGGCGGCTGTGCGTGGCGGTGGTGAGTGCGGGCGGCTGTGCGTGGCGGTGGTGAGTGCGGGCGGCTGTGCGTGGCGGTGGTGAGTGCGGGCGGCTGTGCGTGGCGGTGGTGAGTGCGGGCGGCTGTGCGTGGCGGTGGTGAGTGCGGGCGGCTGTGCGTGGCGGTGGTGAGTGCGGGCGGCTGTGCGTGGCGGTGGTGAGTGCGGGCGGCTGTGCGTGGCGGTGGTGAGTGCGGGCGGCTGTGCGTGGCGGTGGTGAGTGCGGGCGGCTGTGCGTGGCGGTGGTGAGTGCGGGCGGTGGTGAGTGCGGGCGGCTGTGCGTGGCGGTGGTGAGTGCGGGCGGCTGTGCGTGGCGGTGGTGAGTGCGGGCGGCTGTGCGTGGCGGTGGTGAGTGCGGGCGGCTGTGCGTGGCGGTGGTGAGTGCGGGCGGCTGTGCGTGGCGGTGGTGAGTGCGGGCGGCTGTGCGTGGCGGTGGTGAGTGCGGGCGGCTGTGCGTGGCGGTGGTGAGTGCGGGCGGCTGTGCGTGGCGGTGGTGAGTGCGGGCGGCTGTGCGTGGCGGTGGTGAGTGCGGGCGGCTGTGCGTGGCGGTGGTGAGTGCGGGCGGCTGTGCGTGGCGGTGGTGAGTGCGGGCGGCGGTGAGTGCGGGCGGCTGTGCGTGGCGGTGGTGAGTGCTGGCGGCTGTGCGTGGTGGTGCTGAGAGTGCGGGCGGCTGTGCGTGGTGGTGCTGAGAGTGCGGGCGGCTGTGCTGGGGGCCTGAGCAGGCGGGGACACCGGCGCGCTGTGGGGGTCAGGTGCCGGAGTCGCCGCTAGCTCAGGCCCCTGGCACTTGCTATATTTACCTGTCCCCCGTTCCATCTTCCAGGTCATCTGGCTGTGACTGTTCAGTCAGAGGGCGGCGCGCATTAAGCGCGTCATCGCGCCCTCTGAACTGAACGTCACAGGCGTCCGCGCTTTCCGGCGCAGTGTGTCTTCAAGAAAATGGCGCCGGAAAGCGCGGACTGCGCAGGCGCCGATTCCGGGAGCAGGGGGACATTCATGGCCCGGAATCGCGTCGTTGGAACGGGACAGGTAAGTATTGCATACTCACCCTCCTGGCTCGTCCCTGCTTCTCCGTTGGAGATCGCGGTGTGCGTTCAGCGCTTACGCATACCGCGATCTCCTGGGAGCGTCACTCTGTGGGGTCCAGACTGCGCCGGCGCTTGCGCAGTCTATAAAGGCTTCGGACAGAGTGACGCTCCCAGCGTTATGTTATAGATATTTTATGGGTCATTGCAAGCTCAAAGATACAGTGACACTGAGGGGCTCGGGTGCTGGGATACTGATCGAGCCCCAGTACACACAGAAGATCATCACAGGAGACAGCACTGCTGGTGATGAGAATGTCTCAGTAATGGGAAAGTCTGTTTTCACTGAACACAGATTTTACTCACCCAATATTATGTGAATTTACGTTACAGATTATTCTCGCATTCCGACCCCCCCAAAAAATGGATAAAAAATTTCCATAAAAACCACACGTGTGATTCCAGCCTGCATCGTGTTCACATGTGGCAGATTTCAAATTCAGTCCCTACATATGATACAAGGAAAGTTCGCAAACATTTTCGCAAAACAAATCCACCCTGTGTGAATATTCCTTAAAGGTGAAGGTAAATTAGCCAACAGACAGGCAAAGGTTCCACATGAACTCAGAGGCAGATACATACCTGTAGTATTGCTTCTAGTGTTACATTTTGCTGCAATGGAAACAAAATTACATAGTTTAGTAGACTGCATGCTGACAGGAACAGGTTGTGCTTAAAGGGGTTTTCCGCATGAATAAAGTACATGAATGTGCCACTGCTGTGTACTGTGTAATGGCTATGTCTCACCGAGCAGGAAGAGGTCTGATCATACCGCAGCTCCTGGGCAGGGGAGGAAAGGATACAGACAGGACACCATAGGATCACAGCTGATTCTTTTTGTGAGGTAAAACATTTCCCTGCCTATGTAAAAACAGGTTTTACCTCACAGGAAGAATCAGCTGTGATCCCGTGCTGTCCTGTCTGTATAGTCTCTTCTGTGTCCCCCTGCCCAGGAGCTGTGGTATGATCAGACTATGTTCCTGCACGGTCAGACACAGACATTACACAGTACACAGCAGGGGCACATTTATAAAAGAGTATCTCTGTACAGGTATATATATATTTTTTTAAACACATTCAGTTGTGAAACTTATTTTTATTGCATGGTGTCATCAGCGCTGCAGACAATAACAGACACCAGGAGCAGTAGAGACTACGCACTGGACCAAGGGAAGGTGAGTAAAACACAGTACGTTTTTTTACATAGCGAGCAATCATTAATGCTACATGAACCTCTTGAAACTTGAACAATTTGCTGTTCTTCCAGTCCAGAGGGTAATCTTATGTATGATGATGGTATAAACTACTCTTACTACACTGCAGCTCCCCTGGCAGTGCCTGGTTATACATGGGCATCAGGGATGATGTGTTGACAACATGACCACTGCCATCCACGACTTCAGTGGGTCAGACTGGCTGCAGCGGTTATATGTCAACCCACCGCATTAGTGGTAGGTCTTGGTAAAACTAAACTAGTGGGGAACCAGGGGAGCTTTGGCATGGCAGTAGCAGAGGATTGGTATGGTATTATTAATTTTGGCATTTCTAAGACTGGTGTGGTCAATGTGGGTGCTTCAATGGGTAAAAAACAAGGGTAAGGTTAATTGGCTATTCTCATCATATCCTCAGGACATGCACTAAACAAGATACACAAAGTCCCACTTATCAAAGAGAATGGAGGTCCCTGGAGGCAGCTGCTGCCACTGACTCAATACGGAACGAAGGCTATAATGGCCATTTAGAGGCTTTATAACTAAACATTGAGGAGAAGCTTCTCCTCCGTCACCCTGGACCACACGTGACCATGCAATACATACAGATTTGAAATCTCCATCTACATCAGAATCTTCTAAGCTTTCTTCTTGGGGAACATTTCTCTTCTTCAAGAGGTGCTCGTCTCTTTTGTTCTGAAAGGGAAATATAACAAGGAAGTACAGTAGAGGTTATGAAGTGGGAACAGGCGGTGAGTATAGTGAAGAGTTAGGACATCGGGGCAAGCGGAAAACTCACAAGCAAGAAATAGAAAAAAGTTACCTAGCCATGATGCAAAAAAAATGGAAGAAATAACTGGTGTCAAATGCTTCTCATGTTACAGCAGGAGGCCTGAGCTGCATCTTTATAATAAGTGACTATGGACGCTGCCTAAATCATGCACTTTTAAGTCATGAACTATAGAGCCACAGATGTGATCTAAAGGTAGACATTTCTGGGAACCTTTTCGCTAAATCTCCTCTCCACGCTCACCCCCAAAAACGGTATTTACCTACAGTCAGAATCTGCAAGTAAAAACCTTCCGAAACAGCAGGGAGAAACTTAAGTGATATTCTCCCAGCAGCCACACTTCCAGTCATCAGGGCGGTGTAGGGGACGGTTGTAGTCACCAATCACACAGTGAGGGCGCTGTTATCACTCCCCTGCAAACTGAATGGCAGCAGTGCGTGTGAAAATCAGAGAAGAGATTGATCACAGCACATTTACTGAAGGGGGAATGTAACTTCATTTTATCCCCACTGTTCTTCCATGAACTCTGGAATATGTTTTAAATGATGTTTACCTGCAGATCATCATCATACCTGCAGTTGTTTGTTTCTATTTAGCTGACAGGTTCCCTCTAAGCACTGTGTACTAACAACTTGTGACATGCATGTGATTTTTCACAAGACAAGTGGAGAAAAAAAACACATGCTAAAGATTTAATGCCTGTTAAAGGGGGATTCTAGCCTCAAGGGGATGGCATATTGCTAAGAATAAGTGATCACTTTATGATCAGTGGGGGTCTGAACAACTGGGACCTCCCTCCACTGTCCTTGCACAATTCAAGTTAAAGATGGTGAACTGGCTGCAATCTCAGGATCAGTAGTGGTCCCTGAATTTGGACTATGGCGAAGTGGCTGCAATCTCAGGATCAGTAGTGGTCCCTGAATTTGGACTATGGCGAAGTGGTTGCAATCTCAGGATCAGTAGTGGTCCCTGAATTTGGACTATGGCGAAGTGGTTGCAATCTCAGGATCAGTAGTGGTCCCTGAATTTGGACTATGGCGAAGTGGTTGCAATCTCAGGATCAGTAGTGGTCCCTGAATTTGGACTATGGCGAAGTGGTTGCAATCTCAGGATCAGTAGTGGTCCCTGAATTTGGACTATGGCGAAGTGGTTGCAATCTCAGGATCAGTAGTGGTCCCTGAATTTGGACTATGGCGAAGTGGTTGCAATCTCAGGATCAGTAGTGGTCTCTGAATTTGGACTATGGCGAGGTGGCTGTAATCTCAGGGTCAGTAGTGGTCCCTGAATTTGGACTGTGACACTGCAATGTCAAGTTCTAATAAAACACTATTACTTTATATGTTCGGTGTACAAAAGACAATTATGGACTTTGCTAAGTGTAAGATGCAGGACTGCAGAGAAAGGGCCTTTTCACAACATCGATTCCTATGGGGTATTACGCAATGGTCAAGATCCCTAGGACTAGATGCAAAACTCCCAGATCCCATCTCCCACAATACTGCAGGGATGCCATATACGATTCACTACACTTCTCAGTACAATTAAAAAGCTTTGCTGCTTCAATGGTTATGAACCGGTTATGAATATATCCTATGGGTCCATTTAGACAAGCTGATCCAGGCCATTAAACGTCCATCTGACTGAAAGTGATGAGTATTCAATCACTGACTTATTAACATAGTCCGACAAGTGATAGGATTAGTGATCCCGTGTCCTATCGTTCTGTCCCCATACAGTACCGGCAGCATATCCTATATACACTGGGCGATGTGCTGCTGATAAAGATGATCTTAATACCAAAGTGATATCAAAGTCTGTTTAGATGGGCTGACAGTCGGGAACGAGCAGTCTTACATACAATCAATTTGCAGATTGGCACATCTAAACAGGACATAAGCTTTTCCTGGGGATAATTTACACTGCAAAATCACCATGTAATTATATAATTGTATTACCTTTCGTAGCTCTATGGTCACTTCATTTCTGTGTCTTCTCATAGTCTAAAAATACAAAGAGTGCGTGTTAAAATTAAAAAGAAAACAAGTGGAAGTTTACAAACACAGACCGCCCCGCGTGCCCTCCTAGATTATTGCTGTACCATGTAACATTGGCCCTGGCCTCCTGGAAGTCCAGGACTCGATAGATGTGGCCCAGGCGATGATTGCCGCACTCATTGCTGCATGTCCCAGATTCCACGACTGCCAGTAATACCACATTTACACCGACACTACCTTTAAAAGTTGCAAGACCGTATAGGAATTATAAAAACAAGCGTCAGATAAATAATTAGCATATGGCGACTCAATAACAAATTCTTGAAATTGGAGAAAAAAAAGAGTCAAAATTAGCCCAAACTAATCTAGAAAAGTTTATAATTTATTGAAATATGAAAATTGTTAAATACAACATACATTCATGTATAATAGATGATAATTCATGAATACATACATGAATGTATGTTGTATTTAACAATTTTCGTATTTCAATAAATTATAAACTTTTCTAGATTAATTTGGGCTAATTTTGACTCTTTTTTTCTCCAATTTCAAGACCGTATAGGAATTATACTGCAGTTCTGTACAAGTAGGATTCGGAGTCACAAATGTTCAGGATGCAATACTGTCACATGTTCCCTAATGCAGGCTCTCCATAGTAAATAAGAGATCACCAAAGGAAAGGCTGAAGTTGGTACGATGCCACTAGTCAGATGTACGGGAGTTGCCAGAGCCAAACCCTGGACGCATACAGCTCTGGATTTTGACTCATCATCTAACCAAGGTGACTCATGTATCAGTCACCAAGTCCTAATGCAGCTCAGATTTGAGAAAAAGTGTGCTATTCCATAATTCAGCAGGACGCGTCACTCCTGGCAGCGGAGCTTCTCCAAGATGACAGTGCGTCCTATACATTTCCTCTGACATATGCCTGACATTTAAAGGAACAAGAATAGCCGCGGTTATCCGAATGATCGCTGCCCTCATGCCGACTGCCCGCTCACATACATAAGATTACATAGCTACATAATGAACGGGTTTACCACCTTATTAACCTTCCTTGTACCATGGACAATTTTTAGCTGCCTGATGAATCCCGATGACCCTCGGATGTCACACCAGGTCAATATCTTAAAAATCAGTGCAATTTATCTTTCAAGATATGTGATGGAACGTGTGGAAAAAAAACAAACAAAAACGGCTGGGAAGTATGGCTTGTGTCTAATGGTTATAGACAGAAACATCACCTAGACACTACACTTTCAGCAGGATCAGCCACCATCTTACATCTGTGACCTCGTCTCCTGGTACTTACCTGCACGCAACCTCCGATCCTCACAAGATCTCCTTCTCTGCTCCCCTCTTATCTCCTCTTCCCACAATCGCATACAAGATTTATCCTGCGCATCACCCCTACTCTGGAACGCTCTACCCCAAAATATCAGACTCTCACCTACCATGGAAACCTTCAAAAGGAACCTGAAGACCTAAATATTCCGACAAGCCTACAACCTGCAGTAACCACCGATCCACCAAACCGCTGCACGACCAGCTCTACCCTCACCTACTGTATTCTCACACATCCCTTGTAGATTGTGAGCCTTCATGGGCAGGGTCCTCTCTCCCCCTGTACTAGTCGTGACTGGCATTGTTTAAAGGGAACCTGTCAGTAGATTGAGCCGATATAAGATGCGGCCACTGCCCTTCAGGGCTTATATACAGCATTCTACAATGCTGTAGATAAGCCCCAACCTGAAAGATAAGAAGTTATATTATACTCACCCGAGGGGCTGTCCGGTCCGATGGGCATGGCAGGTCTGGGGCCTCCCATCTTCTTGATTCGTGTCGCGCTCCTACACAGGTGTACTTATCAGCCCTGTTGAGAACAGAGCAAAGTACTGGAGTGCGCTGGCGCTGGGAAAGGTCACAGAGGCCCGGCGCAGCTTTCAGGTTGGACTGGGGGGGGGTTATCTACAGCATTATAGAATACTGTAGATAAGCCCTGAAAGGCGGTGGCCGTATTTTATATCAGCCAAAACTGCTGACAGGTTCCCTTTAAAGATTATTGCACTTGTTTTTTATGTATACCTCTTTTCACATGTAAAGCACCATGGAATAAATGGTGCTATAATAATAAATAATAATGGGAGTCAGATGCAAGGGGAAAAAAAAAAAAAAATGGAATTGTTTTGGGAATTTACATGTTCAATCCTTCTTTGGAGTAGCGCTCTCTGGAATAGATGGCATGCTTCACTAAGTGTCCAGAACTTATAGTGGGGTTAGAGAAGATATATGGCAATGGATGAGCTCATATGTGAGGCTAGGCAAGGTCCATGAAGATAGGAAATTTAGGCTTGACTCTTATTTCTTTAATCAAACGTCTTGACTAAACTGTTCAGAGGATGACGAAAGCTCAGACTTTTATTCCAAAGTCATGAAGTGGTTGTCAAACAGTCAAGTTGTCAAAAAAAAAAAAAAAAAAAAAAAAACACGTTTACCCACCTTACAGGACAATATTTGTGAACAGAGGAGACAGTCGGTGCAGTGTATGAAGGGGGCTGACTGACTGCTCATTCCAGTAGCTAAGCCAGTCCTCAGTCTGCACTATCGTTCAAAAGTTTAGGGTCACTTAGAAATTTCCTTATTTTTGAAACAAAAGCAGTGTTTTCCAATGAAGCTAACATTAAATGATTCAGAAATACACTCTATACATTGTTTTTGTGGTAAATGACTATTCTAGCTGCAAACGTCTGGTTAGTAATGCAATATCTTCATAGGTGTATAGAGGCCCATTTCCAACAACCATCACTCCAGTGTTCTTATGGTACTTTGTGTGTGCTAACTGTGTAAGAAGGCTAATGGATGGTTAGAATACCCTTGAAAACCCTTGTGCAAGTATGTTACACAGCTGAAAACAGTTTGGCTGATTAGAGAACCTATAAACCTGTCCTTCCTTTGAGCTAGTTGAGAATCTGGAGCATTACATTTGTTGGCTCCATTAAACTCTCAAAATGGCCAGAAAAAAATAACTTTCATGTGTAACTTGACAGTCTATTCTTGTTCTTGGCAATTTCTTGCATGGAATAGCCTTCATTTCTAAGAAACTGAAGATTTCCTACAATGGTGTGTACTACTCCCTTCAGAGGAGAGCACAAAAAGGCTCTAACCAGAGAAGAAAGAGAAGTGGGAGGCCCCGCTGCACAACTGAGCAACAAGACAAGTACATTAGAGTCTGTAGTTTGAGAAACTGACGCCTCACAAGTCCTCAACTGGCAGCTTCAATAAATAGTTCACGCAAAACGCCAGTATCAACGTCTACAGTGAAAAGGCGACTCCGGGATGCTGTCCTTCAGGACAGGGTGGCAAAGAAAAAAGCCATATCTGAGAGTGGACACAGTCTCACTGGACAGCGGAAACTTTGGAAAAAAGTGATATGGACAGGCGAATCCAAGTTTGAGGTGTTTGGATCACACAGAAGAACATTTGTGAGACGCAGAACAACTGAAAAGATGCTGGACGAGTGTCTGACTCCATCTGTCAAGCATGGTGGAGGTAATTTGATGGTCTGAGGTTGCTTTGGTGCTGGTAAAGTGGGAGATTTGTACAAAGTAAAAGAGATTTTGAATAAGGAAGGTTATCACTCCATTTTGCAACGCCATGCCATACCCTGTGGACAGCGCTGCATTGGAGCCAATTTCATCCTACAACAGGACAATGATCCAAAGCACACCTACAAATTATGCAAGAAATATTTAGGGAAGAAGCAGGCAGCTGGAATTCTATCTGTAATGGCGTGGCCATCGCAGTCACCAGATCTCAACCCCATTGAGCTGTTGTGGGAGCAGCTTGACTGTATGGTACACAAAAAGTGGCCATCAAGCCAAACCAACTTGTGGGAGGGGCTTCTGGAAGCATGGGGTGAAATTTCTCCATATCACCTCAGCAAGTTAACTGCTAGAATGCCAAAGGTCTGCAATGCTGGAAATGCAGCAAAGGGAGCATTCTTTGACGAACGCAAAGTTTGAAGATGAAAATTATTATTTCAAATAAAAATTAGTGATGAGTGAATATGCTCGTTACTCGAGCATGCTCGGGGGTCCTTCGAGTATTTTTTAGTGATCGGAGATTTCGTTTTTCTTGCCGCCGCTGAATGATTTACATCTGTTAGCCAGCATAAGTACATGTGGAGATTCCCTAGCAACCAGGCAACCCCCACATGTACTTATACTGGCTAACAGATGTAAATCATTCAGCTGCAGCAAGAAAAATTAAATCTCCGAGCACTAAAAAATACTCGGAGGACCCCCAAGCAAGCTCGAGAAATCTCGAGTAACGTGTATAATAATAATAATAATAATCTTTATTTTTATATAGCGCTATCATATTCCGCAGCGCTTTACAGTTTGCACACATTATCATCACTGCCCCCAATGGGGCTCACAATCTAAATTCCCTATCAGTATGTCTTTGGAATATTCGCTCATCACTAATAAAAATCTTTATTTTAGACCTCGTCAATGTCTGGACCAGATTTTCAATTTATTTGGCAACTCATTTGATTAATAAAAGTATGAGTTTTCATAGAAAACAGATAATTGTCTGGGTGACCCTAAACTTTGGAACCGTAGTGTACATGTTCTCCTTAAGAGGGGGGCTGGCTTAGCTATTCACAAACTGCCTTGATGATGTGTCGGCAATACTAAGTTCAGAACAGGGCAGGAAATGGATTTGCCAAGCGCATCAGTGAAACATTGGGACATTAGAGGAGCTTTGCTTCTACGAGTACATTAGTAAGACATATACAGTACAGATCAAAAGTTTGGACACACCTTCTCATTTAAAGATTTTTCTGTATTTTCATGACTATGAAAACTGTACATTCACACTGAAGGCATCAAAACTATGAATTACGGTAACACATGTGGAATTATATACTTAACAAAAAAGTGTGAAACAACTGAAATTATGTCATATTCTAGGTTCTTCAAAGTGGCCACCTTTTGCTTTGATGACTGCTTTGCACACTCTTGGCATTCTCTTGATGAGCCTCAAGAGGTAGTCACCAGGAATGGTTTTCACTTCACAGGTGTGCCGTGTCAGATTTAATAAGTGGGATTTCTTGCCTTATAAATGAGGTTGGGACCATCAGTTGTGTTGTGCAGAAGTCTGGTGGATACACAGCTGATAGTCCTACTGAATAGACTGTTAGAATTTGTATTATGGCAAATAAAAAGCAGCTAAGTAAAGAAAAACGAGTGGCCATCATTTAAGAAATGAAAGTCCAGTCAGTCCGAAAAATTGGGAAAACTCTGAGTGTGTCCCCAAGGGCAGTGGCAAAAACCATCAAGCGCTACGAAGAAACTGGCTCACATGAGGACCGCCCCAGGAAGGGAAGACCAAGAGTCACCTCTGCTTCTGAGGATACCGTATATACTCGAGTATAAGCCGAGATTTTCAGCCCACTTTTTTGGGCTGAAATTGCCCCTCTCGGCTTATACTCGAGTCATATCCGGGGGTTGGCAGGGGAGGGGGAGCTGTCTAAAAATACTCACCTAGTCCAGGCGCGGTCCCTGCAGGTCTCTGTCTTCCCCGGCGCCGGCAGCAGCAGCTTCTTCCTGTACTCAGCGGTCACATGGTCCCGCTGATTACAGTAAATGAATATGCGGCTCCACCTCCCATAGGGACCGCTGAGTACAGGATGAAGCGCTGCGGCGTCGGGGAAGCAGGATCTACACAGCGGCAGGACCAGGTGAGTATACAGGGAGGGGAGCGCTGCTCTGCGCGATAGTCACCTGCTCCTCGTTCCGGGCGCCGATCTGTCTCCAGCACTGACGCTGAGGTCAGAGGGCGCGGTGACATGGTCAGTGCGCGCCCTCTGCTGAACGTCAGTGCTGGAGATAGATCGGCGCCCGGAATGAGGAGCAGGTGACTATTGAAAGTGCGGGGGCCTGAGCGACGGAGAGGTGAGTATGTGATTTTTTTTTTTATCGCAGCAAATGGGGCAAGTGTCTGTATGGAGCATCTATGGGGCCATAACGTTCCTGCAGCACTATATGGGGCCATAACATTCCTGCGGCACTATATGGGGCCATAACATTCCTGCGGCACTATATGGGGTCATAACATTCCTGCGGCACTATATGGGGCCATAACATTCCTGCGGCACTATATGGGGGCCATAACATTCCTGCGGCACTATATGGGGGCCATAACATTCCTGCGGCACTATATGGGGGCCATAACATTCCTGCGGCACTATATGGGGGCCATAACATTCCTGCGGCACTATATGGGGGCCATAACATTCCTGCGGCACTATATGGGGGCCATAACATTCCTGCGGCACTATATGAGGGCCATAACATTCCTGCGGCACTATATGGGGGCCATAACATTCCTGCGGCACTATATGGGGCCATAACATTCCTGCGGCACTATATGGGGCCATAACATTCCTGCGGCACTATATGGGGGCCATAACATTCCTGCAGCACTATATGGGGCCATAACATTCCTGCAGCACTATATGGGGCTATAACATTCCTACAGCACTATATGGGGCCATAATGTTTCTGCAGCACTATATGGGGGCCATAAAGTTTCTGCAGCACTATATGGGGCCATAACATTCCTGCAGCACTATATGGGGCCATAACATTCCTGTAGCACTATATGGGGCCATAATGTTTCTGCAGCACTATATGGGGCCATAACGTTTCTGCAGCACTATATGGGGCCATAACGTTTCTGCAGCACTATATAGGGGCATAATGTTTGTGCAGCACTATATGGGGCAAGTGTCTGTATGGGGCCATAAATAACGTTTGTAGGGCACTACGGCATATGGGGCAAGTGTCTGTATGGAGCATCTTATAGGGCCATAACGTTTGTGCAGCACTTTATGGGGCAAATATCTTTATAGAGCATCTTATGGGGCCATAATCAGCATTTGTGCAGCATTATATTGGGCAAATGTGTCTATGGAGCATCTTATGGGGCCTTTATTAACCTTTATGCAGCATTATATGGGGCATATTTTAATATGGAACATCTTATGGGGCCATAATGAACAGTATGGAGCATTATATGGGGCTCCTGATTCAATATGGATATTCAAAGACACTTAACCTACTGATGTCTCAATTAATTTTACTTTTATTGGTATCTATTATTACTTTTGACATTTACCGGTAGCTGCTGCATTTCCCCCCCTAGGCTTATACTCGAGTCAATAAGTTTTCCCAGTTTTTTGTGGCAAAATTAGGGGGGTCGGCTTATACTCGAGTATACACGGTAAGTTTATCCGAGTCACCAGCCTCAGAAATCGCAGGTTAACAGCAGCTCAGATTAGAGACTAGGTCCATGCCACACAGAGTTCTAGCAGCAGACACATCTCTACAACAACTGTTAAGAGGAGACTTTGTGCAGCAGGCCTTCATGGTAAAATAGCTGCTAGGAAACCACTGCTAAGGACAGGCAACAAGCGGAAGAGACTTGTTTGGGCTAAAGAACACAAGGAATGGACATTAGACCAGTGGAAATCTGTGCTTTGGTCTGATGAGTCCAAATTTGAGATCTTTGGTTCCAACCACCTTGTCTTTGTGCGACGCAGAAAAGGTGAACGGATGGACTCTACATGCCTGGTTCCCACCGTGAAGCATGGAGGAGGTGTGATGGTGTGGGGGTTCTTAGCTGGTGACACTGTTGGGGATTTATTCAAAATTGAAGGCATACTGAACCAGCATGGCTACCATAGCATCTTGCAGCGGCATGCTATTCCATCCGGTTTGCATTTAGTTGGACCATCATTTATTTTTCAACAGGACAATGACCCCAAACACACCTCCAGGCTGTGTAAGGGCTATTTGACCAAGAAGGAGAGTGATGGGGTGCTACGCCAGATGACCTGGCCTCCACAGTCACCAGACCTGAACCCAATCGAGATGGTTTGGGGTGAGCTGGACCGCAGAGTGAAGGCAAAAGGGCCAACAAGTGCTAAGCATCTCTGGGAACTCCTTCAAGATTGGTGGAAGACCATTCCCGGTGACCACCTCTTAAAGCTCATCAAGAGAATGCCAAGAGTGTGCAAAACAGTCATCAAAGCAAAAGGTGGCTACTTTGAAGAACCTGGAATATAAGACAATTTCAGTTGATTCACTTTTTTGTTAAGTATATAATTCCACATGTGTTAATTCATAGTTTTGATACCTGAATGTACAATGTTCATAGTCATGAAAATACAGAAAAATATTTAAATGAGAAGGCGTGTCCAAACTTTTGGTCTGTACTGTATATATAATTATACCAGGAACAAAAATTTAGTGGACAATCCTATAAAGATTTCTCGCCAGTAGTCTAGTACTCCTGCTGCCATGCGCCTGGCACCATCTCTATAACCATTTATTGGCTGATCACTATACAACTCTGCCCTGAAAATAGGCTGGATTATAGGAGCTCGCAGCTCCATTAAGTCTACAGACAGTGTTGGTCATTATTCCTTATAATTTTGATGAAGGTCACAGTGCAATGACCTCTCATTCAAGATAATAAAAAATATCACCTAAATAGTTACTGATTTATGTCCCAGCTCCAAATAACACACGCCGATGTCACAACCATCCCATTGCACACTTACAGGAAAGCTCAGGTCCCTGTGTGAGGCCAGAAGAATGCAAGGAATGTATGGAGCATGTGCTCATTTTGGAGGCTGAGAGTCTGACATTCACACTCCTGCGCCGTCACCGAATAATCCAACAAAGAGACGCAAGAACATTCCAGTCTGGATTCATCCTGACATAGGAAGCAAAGAACAGAGACGTTGGAAGCTCCTTGCCTGATATTTCCATGCCCACAGATAGAATTCTTCATGGTAGGACTCACTGAGACATTTCATGTTCAGGCATCACAAACTTCAATTCCCAGAATAAGGCCTCTTTCACACTTCAGTCTTTGAGCTCCCGTCGAAATACATCGTTTTTTAAGAAAACAGGATCCTGCAAAAAAATTTGCAGGATCCTGAATTTTCTCATAGACTTGTATTTGCGACGTATGGCCACACGTTTCGTCCGTCGTGCATTGGATCCTGCGGAATTTGACGGCCAGTACTTTTTTTTTGTCTGCAGTGGAAAAACGTGCCAGGACGCCTCCTGCGTCATATGTCGTTCCACAGAATGGGAGCCTATGGACACAGGATCCAGCGGTCACTGTGAAACGCAGGAATCCAGTGATGGATCCTGTTTTTACATTTGAGCATGCCTGGAAGCTTTTTCCAACCCGGGGAAAAAAAAAAAATCTCTCTCTCGGCGACGCATTAGGACGGGACACTGCCGGCGGAAGTGTGAAAGAGGCCTAAGTGAAACTAATGTGAAAGGGCTACTCCAGTGTCTACAAATGATTACCAATCCACTGGATAGGTGATAATTCCTAAAACTGGAAGACTTAGAAGGGAATCTGTCAGCAGGATTTCACCAAAGTATATGTCCATGTAGGTCTTTCAAAGACAAGTCCAGCAATACCTTTCCAGGGCCGGTCCGTTCCTACATTACTGAGAAATCAGCATTTGAATTCATATGCAAATGAGAGCTATGTTAGATGGGATGCCTGTCACACCAGCTCTACCTCTCACCCAGTGTGTCTCCTTCTGTTTGACTGCCCATTTGCCTGAATTCACACAGCACAGAAGCTGTCAAGTCAAACAGGAGGTGGCGACGCTGCACAAGAAAGAGTGGGGAAGACAGAGGCTTCAGATCTACAAATAGCTCTTCAGCCTCATTTGCATATCAATTCCAATGCTGATTTCTTAGTAACAGATGAAATGGACTTATGTAAAAGGTATTGCTGGACTTGTCTTTTAAAAGGTAACTTGTCAGGTGCCCCCAGAACCATCAGCAGTTGTGTCTACATATAGTAAGGTAATTGAGTATTTGGTACACTGCTGATTTTGCAAGTTTCCCCACCTACAAAAAATAGAGAGGTCTGTAATTTTTATCGTAGGTACACACTTCAACTGTGAGAGACAGAATAAAAAAAAAAAACAGAAAAAAATCACACTGATTTTTACATAAATTATTTGCATATTATTACATGAAATAGGTATTTGATACAGTAGAAAAACAACTTACTATTTGGTACAGAAACCTTTGTTTGCAGTTACAGAGGTCAGACGTTTCCTGTAGTTCTTCACCAAGTTTGCACACACGGCAGCAGGGATTTTGGCCCACTCCTCCATACAGATCCTCTCCAGATCTTTCAGGTTTTAGGGCTGTTGCTGGCCAACATTGAGTTTGAGCTCCCTTCAAAAGATTTTCTACTAGGTTCAGATCTGGAGACTGGCTAGGCCACTACGCAATCTTGAAATGCTTCTTATGGAGCCATTCCTTAGTTGCCCTGGCTGTGTGTTTCAAGTCATTGTCATGCTGGAAGACTTATTGGGGTTAGAAGGTTGGTGGCCAAAATCTTGCAATACACGACCCCATCCATCCTTCCTTGCATACAGTGCAGTCGTCCTGTTACCTTTGCAGAAAAGCACTCCCCAAAGTATGATGTTTCCCCCACCATGCTTCACGTTTGGGATGGTGTTCTTGAGGTTGCACTCATTCTTCCTCCAAACACGGCGAGTGGAGTTGATAACAAAAAATTCTATTTTGGTCTCAATCACATCGCCCTTTCTCATCCAGATGGACATTGGATGATGTCGAAGTAAAGTGTTCTATAAGTGAATAAAATAAATAGGCAAACTTCAAATGGGCCTGGACATGTGCTGATTTTAATCCATGACGGTGTAGTGTGTTACTAATGGTAATGTTTGAGACTGTGGTCTCAGATCTCTTCAGGTCCTTGACCAGATCCTCCCGTGTAGTCCTGGGCTGATTCATGGCCTTTCTCAGGACAATCTTACATAGAGCCCCACGCCGAAGACTGACAAGTCATTTGGTGTTTCTTCCATTTTCTGATAATTGTGCCAACAGTTGTTGCCTTCTCACCAAATTGCTTGCCTATTGTTCTGTAGCCCATAGCAGCCCTTTGCAGGTCTACAATTTTGTCCTTGGTGTCCTTAGATTTTTCGGCTTGGCAATGGTGGAGAGGCTGGAGTGTGACTGATTGTGTGGACAAGTGTCTTTTATACAGGTAACGAGTTCAAACATTACCTGTATTAATTGTACCAGAGTGCAGAGTAGGAGCGCTTCTTAAAAAAAACCAAAAAACCCCACAGGTCTGAGAACCAGAAATGCTGCTGGTTGGTAGGTGATCAAATATGTATTTCATGCAATCAAATGCAATTTAATTATGTAAAAATCATACAATGTGATTTTTTTTTTAATTCTGTATCACAGTGGAAGTGTACCTATGAAAAAAATTATAGACCTCTCCATTCTTTGTAGGTGGAAAAACTTGCAAAATCGGCAGTGTATTAAATACTTATATTTCCACTGAATTGAAATTAATTCCCCAAAAGTCCCTTTATTGAAAACAAACAGATCTTTAGAAAAAGTATTTCTAAAGTCAGTTTATGATTTGTAAATGAAGCCATTGACAAGTTGATGAGGCGTTAATGTCCCCAGACTAGTCGGCCTACTTAGCATGTTATGCCCCTGTGGGCGTGATACCTTGACTTACAAGTGCCGGCGTTATCCCCAGCGCTACACAAGCCTTGCACATGTGCATGGCTTCTTTCCTTCACTACATTTATCCTCTGAAGCCGTGTGTATGAGTTCCGGCTTCAGAGAAGCACATTGTGCATGATCAGAAGACTTTTTGCACTTCTGATCACCTGTAGTGAGCTTTTCTGAAGCTGGCTCAAAGAAGTTAGGGAAAGAAGCCATGCGCAAGGTTTGTATAGCGCTGGCAATGAGGCCGGCTCTTGTAAAGGTACCTTCACACGAAACGACTTTGTAACGATATCGCTAGCGATCCGTGACGTTGCAGCGTCCTCGCTAGCGATATCGTTTAGTTTGACACGCAGCAGCGATCAGGATCCTGCTGTGATGTCGCTGGTCGCTGAATAAAGTCCAGAACTTTATTTGGTCATCCGATCGCCGTGTATCGTTGTGTTTGAAAGCAAAAGCAACGATACCAGCGATGTTTTACACTGGTAACCAGGGTAAACATCGGGTTACCAAGCGCAGGGCCGCGCTTAGTAACCAGATGTTTACCCTGGTTACCAGCGTAAAAGTAAAAAAAACAAACAGTACATACTCACCTGCGCGTCCCCCAGAATCTGCTTCCTGACACTTACTGAGCGCCGTAAAGTGAAAGTGAAAGCACAGCGGTGACGTCACCGCTGTGCTGTTAGCGCCGGAGCTCAGTCAGTGTCAGGAAGCAGACGCTGGGGGACGCGCAGGTGAGTATGTACTGTTTGTTTTTTTTACTTTTACGCTGGTAACCAGGGTAAACATCGGGTTACTAAGTGCGGCCCTGCGCTTAGCAACCCGATGTTTACCCTGGTTACCCGGGGACCTCGGCATCGTTGGTCGCTGGAGAGCGGTCTGTGTGACAGCTCCCCAGCGATCAAACAGCGACGCTGCAGCGATCGGCATCGTTGTCGCTATCGCTGCAGCGTCGCTTCGTGTGAAGGTACCTTAAGTCATGGTATCACGCCCACAGGGGTGTGATAACATGTCAAGTGGGCCAACTAGTCTGGGGACAATAACGCCCCATCTACTAGTCAGAGGATTCATTTACACAGAAGCAGACTTTAGAAATACTTTTTCTAAAGATCTGTTTGTGTTTAATGTAATAAAGGAACTGTAAAGGAATTAGTTTAGGTATATAGACAACTGCTGGTTGTTGTGGAGCGGGTGGGCGGGACCTGACAGGTTCCCTTTTAAAGAAAAATCCAAAAACAAATTTTATTAATTGAACCAGAACAATCAAGATAAAATCACATAAAATGGAAATGGTGAAACACTGAATAAACTTCCACTCTCACACAAGGTCAGGTCTTCATAAATAGCCTCAAAATACATACAAGATAGATGTAGTGCTATATATACACCTCTATACCGATGTCTGCTGATGCTGAAATGTAAAGGTACAGTGTCAATCTGCACACCTCAGAGCAGACAGCGACATGACAGAGCATGAATAAAGTACCTGTGCATAATGGATAAAATAAATTGTAAACATTTGCCAAAGTGATATTAGAGAAAGTGGTAGCATAAATCCAAGTTGGTAAAAGAAAATTAATAATGAAACACCTGAGAGGTAAACGGACGGGGGGGGAGGGGATAAGTACCTGACGCGCGTTTCACATAGGCTTCTTCCAAGGGGTGACAAAGAATGGAATGAGGGGCGGAGCGCAAAACCATGCTGACCGTGAATCTGCCAACGGGATAAACCCTCCTAAGCTATCCATATGGTCATAGGAAGAGGAATAAAATGATACAGTCACATGTGCGATCCGATGTCATATTCCAGAGAAATCCATGTAAATGACCTCTTCCAGGATATGGGGAGGATGTTGCCTGGAAGATAACGCTGCCTCCACAGCTTATCTTATATAAAAGCGGGAGATACCAGTGTGAGACATGTAACTAATACAGATCAGGATAAATTAACTTTGTCTTCTTGCAAGCACACTTGCTGCAGCTCTCACAGCTCTGCTGTATTACTACCCCTGGCAAAAATTATGGAATCACCAGCCTTGGAGGATGTTCATTCAGTTGTGTAATTTTGTAGGAAAAAAGCAAATCACAGACATGGCACAACACTAAAGTCATTTCAAATGGCAACTTTCTTGTTTTAAGAAACACTGAAAGAAATCAAGATAAAAAAAAATGTGGTAGTCATTAATGGTTACTTTTTTTTAACCAAGCATAGGGGAAAAATTATGGAATCACTCAATTATGACAAAAAAAATTATAGAATCATGAAAAACAAACAAAAAACACTCCAACACATCACTAGTATTTTGTTGCACCGCCTCTGGCTTTTATAGCAGCTTGCAGTCTCTGATGAGTGTCAAACAGTACTCTTCATCAATCTGGCTCCAACCTTCTCTGATTGCTGTTGCCAGATCAGCTTTGCAGGTTGGAGCCTTGTCATGGACCATTTTCTTCAACTTCCACTAAAGATTTTCAGTTGGATTGAGATCCGGACTATTTGCAGGCCATGACATTGACCTTGTGTCTTTTTTCAAGGAATGTTTTCACAGTTTTTGCTCTATGGCAGGATGCATTATCATCTTGAAAAATAATTTCATCATCCCCAAACATCCTTTCTATTGATAGGAAAAGAAAAGTGTCCAAAATGTGAACAAACCTGTGCATTTATTGAAGATGTAATGACAGCCATCTCCCCAGTGCCTTTACCTGACATGCAGCCCCATATCAATGACTGTGGAAATTTGCATGTTCTCTTCAGCCAGTCATCTTTGTAAATCTCATTGGAACAGCACCAATCAAAAGTTCCAGCATCATCACCTTGCCCAATGCAGACTCGCGATTCATCACTGAATATGACTTTCATCCAGTCATCCACAGTCCACGATTGCTTTTCCTTAGTGCATCGTAACCTTGTTTTTTTTCTGTCTAGGTGTTAATGATGGCTTTCGTTTAGCTTTTTTGTATGTAAATCCCATTTCCTTTAGGCGGTTTCTTAAGGTATGTTTCCACGTTCAGGAAACGCTGCGTGTTTGACGCTGCGTTGAGCCGCAGCGTCCAGATGTTACAGCATAGTGGAGGAGATTTCATGAAATCCCGTCTCCACTGTGCATTAAAAGACGCATGCGGCAGACCCGCAGAAACGGACATGCGGCGCGTCTTAAGAGCGCAGCATGTCCTTACATTGCTGAAACAACGCAAGGACACCGCAGGTGACCTGCCAGGGACCTCAGGTGCAGATTTGGTCAGGATTTTACCTGCATAAAATCCTGATGCAATCCTGAACGTGGACACATACCCTTACGGTTCGGTCACAGACGTCGACTCCAGTTTCTTCCCATTCGTTCCTCATTTGTTTTCTTATGCATTTCCTGTTTTGGAGACATATTGCTTTAAGTTTCCGGTCTGTTTCTTAAAGCCAGAAAGTTGCCATTTGAAATTACTTTAGTTTTGTGAAATGTCGGTGATCTGCTTTTTTACTACAAAATTACACAACTGAATGAACATCCTCCAAGGCCGGTGATTCCATAATTTTTGCCAGGGGTTGTAGAACAATATTGTAGTCCTATTTGCCTGTGAGGTAGAAGCTGAGAGGAATCTGCAGACGTGTCACTTGAGGCATGTGCACACGTTGAGTAAAATCTCTGCACAATTTCTGCCTCTCTTGGCAGGAAAAAACCAGCTGCAAAAAATCTGCGTTTTTGCACTGCATTTTTGATTGATTTGAGTAAAGTCAATGGTGGAAAACACAGGGCTAAACGCACAGAGATTTGACATGCTACAGATTATTTTCTTCACCAAATGTGCAAGTCAAATATACTCAACGTGTGCAGGACACCTAATTATCCCTGTGTGGCCTATTAATAAAAAACAACAACATAATCACGTTCCTCCATCATGTTCTCATACACTTTATGCAGTTAATAGCCTCTGTGTCTGTACTGTTACATACTTAGGCAGTTAACTGGTTCATTCAGCTTTACATGAACACCCGAGCCTTACACTATGGCTGGTCCAAATAACTAAAGCAATTGTTACCATCCACCTCTTGTGTCTCCCCTTTTCCTCATAGATTGTAAGCTTGCGAGCAGGGCCCTCATTCCTCCTGGTATCTGTTTTGAACTGTGATTTCTGTTATGCTGTAATGTCTGTTGTCTGTATAAGTCCCCTCTATAAGTTGTAAAGCGCTGCGGAATATGTTGGCGCTATATAAATAAAATTATTATTATTATTATTATTATAGGACACTTCAGGTTTCTCATTCACCTTGCTGGCATCAGGTTTTCACAAATCTGTGCGAAAAAACAATACAAAAACGCACCAAATCTGCAATGTGTGCACATACCCTTATAATCACACACAGCTCTGCAGAGAGCAGCCATCACACATCACTGATAACACTGGTAACCATCGCACATCACACTGGTAACTCCCCCTTCATGTAAAAATCTCTGGAGGCAGAGTTATCCTCCAGGCAGCGTCTCCCCAGAGCCTGGAAGAGGTCATTTACATAAAGTGATAAAAGATGATTTATCAACCGCAAGACATCTGATAGGAGGCATGCTGGGATCACTCTCCTCAGCAGGCTATAACCTGTATGCCCATATTAATAGTTTAGATAACGCAAATGTGGTGACAGATTCCCATTAAGGGTAACATACTTATTAAAGGGAACCTGTCATGTCCTCAAGGCCATTAACCTGCAGATGCAGGTTAAAAGTGAACATGGCTGTATGGCAGCCTCACTGAAAGTGCGGCTACCGGAGAAAATTAACTTCATACCTCCCGGGAGCCTCTGGCTTTCAGTCATAAAGGTAAGTGCAGGGCGGCTAGGGTCACAGCTCAGTACACAGGGAGCACTGGCTGGAAGTATTCCCCAACACTAACAGATCACTGGGTGGGCATCAGTTTCAGGGAAGACCAGATAATTATCCAATGTTTATGGGGCCTCCTCACCCTCCCTCAGTAAAGTATGTTGGGGCGAAAAGGATAGTGCAGTATAAAGTAATTCTTTTGTTAAGGAAAATAGACGCTACTCCACTATTACTATGAAAAACAAACATTTGGGCAATCTTCATTCCTATGGGGAAATGAGGAAAGTTACTGGCCAACACCAGGTGGTCGGGCACCTTTATTTCCCAAGTTCCCACTGGCAGCGTGATGGCAGCCAGGAGGAGTTGAATAAGGGCAGCCTGTTGATCTCCACCACTTTATTCCAGCTCTATCACAGACAAAGAGAGGCGAGTGATGTGCTCCAATATCATCATCACAGACAATGAAGGAAGCCACAGATTGCACAATTGGTCAGCTGCTCAGTTTTTTCTTCTGACCAATTTCACAACCAGGGACATACGGCAAATCCCTCTGCTGAATGGTGGAGGTCCAGTCAAAGCAACACAAATCTAACATATATCACCTATTCTTTGAATAAGTGATCATTTTTAGAGCCTGAAATATTGTTTATATACACAGCAAACTATGCTAATAAATGCATTAGAAGCTTATTACCGAAAAGATCCCGCGAGCACATATGGAGATCAAGTTGAGCTAAAGAGAGGAAGCATTTGGTCATGTTAACATCTAGCAATAGTAGTATGCATTCCAAAATTAGCGAGGCACAGAACGGCGTCCAGTCTTGAAATAGAACTCTATATCAGTTTCCCTTATGAACTAACATCATAAATGTGAGATGTTACTAATGACTTCCACAGACATTGGCCGAGTGAGTGCCATGAGATCAGGGCTAAATAATAGTTTCCTCCATGGTGCACAGCTGAGATTTACCTTCATCAGTGGAAACCGGAAGCACTTCAGCGGCAAGTATGTGGGCACCCAAAATATAACTAATGCCAAAAGGCATCAAATATGGAGAGCGACCCCCTACACTACAAACAGCTGGCATGATGGCTAGAGCTATATGTTGACTTAGGTGCTGTGACATGAAGATCAGAATGTCACATTGTGACACTGCAATTAGTCATTGTAATGAGGCACAAGAGGCCAAGGCTCCCACCAGGAACCTTCCTGGTATATACCTACAACCTTTACTGCAAAAAGATGCCAGCTTACAATCCATTTTTCCAGACCCCCCACTACTGTGTTTTAGGCAGCCCCCAAATCTAAGAAGCATCATTGTCAAGAGATCCCTGTCCTCTCCAACAGCTGCAGGTACCTTTCCTTGCAACCAGAAAAAATGTAAAACCTGTCCATTTATAATGACCACGGACAAGATAAAGATCCCCAACTCACATCAGGACTACAAGATACCAGGTACTTTCAGCTGCGTCACTTCTAATGTGGTATACCTAATTATTTGTAATAAATGTCCAACTGGGGGTCTGTATGTGGGGGAGACAGGGCAGAAACTGAGAACAAGGATGAACTCTCACCGCCATACAATAAGAGAAAAAAGAATGGATCTACCTGTAGCAATACATTTCTGTCTCCCAAATCATAGCATTATGGACATGAAATTACTTGTACTAAAAGGTAACTTCAAATCGCAGAAAGACAGGAGAGTCTGGGAATATAAACTGATGACGAACTTTGACACTAACTGCAGGAATGAATGTGTCACACGGATTTATGTCTTTTTACATCAACTAAGGAACTTGCCCATCAGACCATGTGGGGTCATCACAACAGAGACCCTAATCACAGGACAATAAAACAATCCTTATCTAAGAACTGGCCCAATATTTATGGACATAACTGTTTATCACCCATGGTAATTCTGCTTCATGTCACCTGGCTTATCCATGTTTTTTTCCCCCCTTTTTTTTTCTATACTATGTTGTGCATAAATATGTGATTCTTCAGAATTTGTTTTAGTCTGTGCCTGATGAAGAGACGTATGTAGTCTCGAAAGCTTGCAATTTGTTACCATCTTTTCAGTTAGCCATTAAAAGGTATCAACCACTGAGGACTCTCAATTCTAAATATTTTGGTATATACCTAAAATGTACAGAGTAAGAGCAATGTGAAGAGAGCCCAAGGCTCCCACCAGAAACCTTCTCGCTACGTACCTCCAATGTACAGCGTAAGAACGATGTGACAAGAGCCTGAGGCTTCCACTAGAGAGCTCCCCAAGTATATCCCTCAAATGTACAGCATAAGAGGAATGTGAAAGAGCCTGAGGCTCCCACCAGAAACAGTCACGCTATATACCTCCAAAATACTGCAATGTGACACAAGAGCCTGAGGCTTCCACTAGAAAGTCCCCCGAGTATATACCTCCAATGTACAGCGTAAAAGCAATGTAAAAAGAGCCCGAGAATCCCACCAGAAACTTTCCTAGTATACACCAATGTACAGCACAACACGAAAAGAGCCAGAGGTTCCCACCAGAAAGCTTCCCACTGTATATCTCCAATGTACAGCATCAGAGCAATATGACACAAGAACCTGAGGTTCCCAACAGGTACCTTCCTGGTATATACAGGTGCTTCTCACAAAATTAGTATATCAAAAAGTTAATTTATTTCAGTTCTTCAATACAGAAAGTGAAACTCATTGTATAGAGTCATTACAAACAGAGTGATCTATTTCAAGTGTTTATTTCTGTTAATGTTGATGATTATGGCTTACAGCCTCTGAAAACCCATAAGTCATTATCTTCATTATCTCAGTAAATTAGAATACTTTGTAACACCAGCTTGAAAAACGATTTTAAAATCCAAAATATTGGCCTACTGAAATGTATGCTCAGTAAATGCACTCAATACTTGGTCGGGGCTCCTTTTGCATCAAGCATCAATTACTGCATCAATGCAGCGTGGCATGGAGGTGATCAGCCTGTGGCAGTGCTGAGGTGTTATGGAAGCCCTGGTCGCTTTGATAGCAGCCTTCAGCTCGTCTGCATTGTTTGGTCTCGTGTCTCATCTTCCTCTTGACAATACCCCATAGATTTTAGACGAGTTGCTGGCTAATCAAGCACAGTGACACTATTGTTTGTAAACCAGGTATTGGTACTTTTGGCAGTGTGGACAGGTGCCAAGTCCTGATGGAGTATGAAATTTTCATCTCCAAAAAGCTTGTCGGCAGAGTTCCGGAAGCATGAAGTGCTCTAAAACTTTCTGGTAGACGGCTGCGCTGAGTTTGGTCTTGATAAAACACAGTGGACCTACACCAGCAGATGACATTGCGCCCCAAACTATCACTGATTGTGGAAACTTCACACTAGACCTCAAGCAGCTGGATTATGGCCTTTCCACTCTTCCTCCAGAATCTGAAACCTTGATTTCCAAATGAAATGCAAAATTTACTTTCATCTGAAAACAACAGCTTGGACCACTGAGCAGCAGTCCAGTTCCTTTTCTCCTTGGCCCAGGTAAGACTCTTCTGGAGTTGTCTGTTGGTCATGAGTGGCTTGACACAATGAATGTGACACTTGTAGCCCATGTCCTGGATACGTCTGTGTGTGGTGGGTCTTAAAGCAATGACTCCAGCAGCAGTCCACTCCTTGTGAATCTACCCCAAATTTTTGAATGGTCTTTTCTTAGGGTAAGTTCACACAGCTGCATGTTAATTTTCAGCTGCTTTTTACAATACCAGCAAAGCCTATGAGATTTCAGAAATCTCATGCACACACATTGGTTTTTGTTTGATCAGTATTTTGTGCTTTGCTGCGTTTTTTGGACATAGAGCATGTCACTTCACTTCAGCGTTTTTTCACCCATTGACTTGAATGGTTGTTGAAAAAAACACAGCAAAAACGCAGATATTATTTGCTGCATTTTTTCTGCTGAAAATCCAAGGACATTAGCATGGACAAAAAAAAAAACCGCACCAAAACCTTCATTTTTGACGCAGCTTCTTTCCTGCCAAGAAGATCAGGTTTTGCCGCAGAAAAAAAAAAAGCAACAAAAACGCTGTGTGTGAACTTGCCCTATGACTTTTCGGCTTTCATTGTCTGTAAGCCATAATCATCAACATTAACAGAAATAAACACTTGAAATAGATCACTGTTTGTAATGACTATATAATATGAGCTTCACTTTTTGTATTGAAGAACTGAAATAAATAACTTTTTGATATTCTAATTTTGTGAGAAGCACCTGTACCTCCAATGTACATCATAACAAAATGTGAATAGACTTATAGTGTGCTGCACATCGTATGAATAGTGTTCATTTGTGTAGGACACTTCTGTGTAGATGCTGAATGTACATATTGGTGATAACTTTCTTTTACTTGCAGTTTTCTCGTTACCGCTGCTTTGATAAAAATGGACCCACTTCTCCAGGTTGACAGAGTTCCGACGTTTTTACATTGATCCCTGTATAGTCTCCTGATTTCTAATACTAAAAATAAGGCCACGGCTCCCTGATACGGGCAGTGACTCACATGTGATGCCAGCATGCAGTCATGTTGACTCTGTCCTGACCTTTGTGTATCATTTTTTATTGGTTGGTGTCAAATTAATCTTCACGAAACATATTGACTCAATTCACATTAGTAAATGGGAACTCTTAAGAGTACAAGGCTAATTAGTTTTTCCTCTTCAAGGAAAGCACTGTAATCCAGGACATTAGTTAATTGACTATGTAACTCTGAGATATGCCAATGTCAGCAGAAAAGAGTGGTGGAAGTTCACTAGACGGCTGTATTATAAAAAGTTGTATTCAGGACTAAATGTGCATTTAATTGGCACATTTATCAGGAACAAGTGGTCTTAAGATAGTCCCGATAACCATGCAGTATAAAACTGACTGACAATCATCCTACAAAAGAGCAAATCGCCTGTTCATCAGCTGAAACGATCTTGTATGGTGCACAGAAGATCAGCGTTTTCAGCAGTGCATCAGCCTGTATGTATAAAGAGGACCTGGGCTACACAGAACAATGGCAGCCTATGCACACAGAATGAGCTATTACTGATTGTGATAATCAGGAGTGCGGTCTTGCCTGTGTGAACAAGCTATTAAGCCATCGAATAGCAAACGTAGTTGTTCAGTAGTCATTTGATGCCTCCCAACGGCTACCTTCGCATATGCCAGGAGGGAATGAAGCCATGTGCATACGATGAGTATTTGACATCAGTATTTGTAAGCCAAAACCAGGAGTGGAACAATCAGAGGAAAAGTATAATAGAAACATGTCACCACTTCTGTATTTATCACCCACTCCTGGTTTAGGCTTACAAATACTGATGTAAAAAACTCAAAACTCACCACACGCCTCACACACGGACCTCTAGGCTAAAAGAAAAAAAGGGACTGAGTGAAATCAAAGGTTATAATCTCTATTAGTAGAAGTCTTAAGGTACCTTCACACTGAACTTAACAACGATAACGATAGCGATCCGTGACGTTGCAGCGTCCTGGATAGCGATATCGTTGTGTTTGACACGCAGCAGCGATCTGGATCCCGCTGTGATATCGCTGGTCGGAGCTAGAAGTCCAGAACTTTATTTGGTCGTCAGATCGGCGTGTATCGTTGGGTTTGACAGCAAAAGCAACGATGCCAGCAATGTTTTACAATGGGAACCAGGGTAAATATCGGGTTACTAAGCGCAGGGCCGCGCTTAGTAACCCGATATTTACCCTGGTTACCATTGTAAAAGTAAAAAAAAAAAAAAAAACACTACATACTCACCCTCTGATGTCTGTCACGTCCCCCGGCGTCCGCGCTGCTGCTCAGAGCTTCCTGCACTGAATGTGTCAGTGCCGGCCGTAAAGCAAAGCACAGCGGTGACGTCACCGCTCTGCTTTAGGGCCGGCGCTTACACAGTGCAGGGAAGCGGACGCCGGCGGACGCGACAGACACCGGAATGTAAGTATGTAGTGTTTTTTTTTTTTTTTACATTTACACTGGTAACCAGGGTAAACATCGGGTTACTAAGCGCAGCCCTGCGCTTAGTAACCCGATGTTTACCCTGGTTACCTGGGGATTTCAGCATCGTTGGTCGCTGGAGAGCTGTCTGTGTGACAGCTCTCCAGCGACCACACAACGACGAAACAGCGACGCTGCAGCGATCGGCATCGTTGTCTATATCGCTGCAGCGTCGCTTAATGTGATGGTACCTTTAGTGTTGCTTGGAGCCACTCACTTTGGAATAGGTAGGCGTGTGGCTTTGATGAGGTTACGCCGGCAGTTACAATTCATTAAGAGCATGACACAAGATTTTCAGGACATAATGCATGTTTATCGGCCAACACAATGCCACCAGTACAACTCACCTCCCAATGAGGATGTTTGTGTCACCCGAGAACCAGCAAAAGTGTAATTAATCTGCAGACATGGGATTAATACGCAGGTTAATAGTGTTAGCTTGCCCGACGCCCGCACGTAGCAGAACACTGCAGGGAGAAAAGTAACTTTATTCCCCGACAGCATCCGGTTTCAGTCCCGAGGGCGGCAGCAGCACGGGTTCAGTCATTTCTCCGGGTATACAGAGTGGCGGCTGTATCCATGCCCCTGGCACTGCCAACAATGGCTCTGCAATGGGGACAGTTGTCCGTCAGGGCCGGAGGCGCACTTACAGCCGCCGTTCTGGTGAGTGAACCCACGCTTCTCCAGTGACTGAAACAGAATGCCGCAGTGGAGAATAAAGTTAATTTTCTATCTGCAGCAAACGGTTATGTGCATTCTTGTTGGTAACAGGTTCTCTTCAAAGTCATGTGTCACATTTGGAGAAAAGGACTGCTTTCCAGCTAATATATAGTCGGTAACAATTTAATTTAGGTCAATTTCACACATCCATGTTTCGCAGCCCAAGAAGGGATCCTGATGCACAGACGGGCCACAGGTCTCCCGAAACAAACTCTACAGCCTCATAAATGCTGGCGATTTCAGGTCAGGAGCCCCACAGCTGCTCCGTGCATCACCGTCTGTACTCAGACCACAAAACAAAGAGGTGTGAAAGTAGCTTATATGATAATCTGTTCAAAGCTTCCTCATTAATGACAACCCATATATGTGTCCTATTAGGTATATAGATATCATAACCGGAGTATAATTTTAGAGATGTGATCAACTTCTCTAGTTTTTGGTTGATGAAGTAATGCGTTAATGAGTCAGTCTCCTAAGGCCAGGATCAGATGGGCTCATTTCATTGTCCATATACAGACTGACTACAGGTCTTCAGATATGATCTTACAGCCTTATTTGTGGCTATGAAGCTGCATGTTTGGGTCAGACTTGTGATCAGTCCAGGCATTGTAGTCTGCATAAGGACAGTGAAATACGCCCGTCTGAACCAGGACAAACATAGGGGATTCTGTTTTGGAACTTTATGATGCCTATATTCCTAATTGGGCATATGGGGAAAAATATGAAGACCACCACTTACAGGCTCTGCGCACACAATGCGGATTTTGCTGTGGATCCGCAGCAGTTTCCCATGAGTTTACAGTACAATGTAAACTTATGGGAAACCAAAAATGCTGTGCCCATGCTGCGGAAAAACGCACGGAAATGCATGATGTTGTAGCACTCATCCCCCACAAGGTTAAATTGCTATTGATGCACATAATAGTCTAATATGTCCAAGAACTGTCTGATTCTCCTCTTCTGTAACTTGGCATCCTCTCTTTTTGGACGGGTGACTACATTATCAGCATTCAACCAGCACTAGAGGTGCAGGAACTTCATATCCTTCACTTACCAGCATCCACAGCACCCACCATTGCCCAGTAATGTCTGCCCTGAACCAAAATCCGCCTGTTATGTCTATATGCTGAAGCAGACAAGGCCCCTGCTCCACCTCCTGTAATCCATCTCTGTGTATCTGATGCTCGAGACGGATTACGCTTGAAAATTTAACAGTAAGTTACACAGAAGGGTGATGCCCCTCCCAAAAAGACGGCGGAGTGTTTAGGTAAGCCTATGTTTTCAAATAAAGTGATTTATATGTACATTATAAAATGAGATCCTGTTTGAAATTCCAGGTACTATTTGTAGACATCACCCGAGATGAGCGAATCGACTCGCAAGACCCTGGTCAAGTGACCATACCATTATTATGTGACCGAAGTACAGACTGCCTCCTCCTGCCATCTAGTCATGGTGCCTCTTGATAAGATGGATCGAGGCCACATCACGTCGACAATGGCGGCATCGCATCAGGCCTACAAATCAGAAGAGGAGCTGAGGCTTCCAACAGGAATGAGTTGGTTTGCAGGGCTCCTGTCCAAAGACCACAGAATAAAGACACTGCCATGGGACCCGGTTAAGGCAAATGTATTCTTCCACCTGTAGTGCTCCCCAGTGTGGCCAACGACAATGATGGAGGAGTTCTGAGGAAAGGACCCAATTCACATTGGGTAACAAAGCCAATTATGTTACCAGATAACC
The DNA here is from genome assembly GCF_051348905.1 of Ranitomeya variabilis. Taxonomy (NCBI): domain Eukaryota; kingdom Metazoa; phylum Chordata; class Amphibia; order Anura; family Dendrobatidae; genus Ranitomeya; species Ranitomeya variabilis. The sequence goes on from NC_135234.1 coordinate 688,305,055, forward strand.
TCCTCAGTGGCTATGAGCTGATAAATAATCACATGTCTCACAGTTAGGGTACTGTCACACAGTGGCATTTTTATCGCTACGACGGCACGATTCGTGACGTTCTAGCGATATCGTTACGATCTTGCAGTGTCTGACACGCTACTGCGATCAGACACCCTGCTGAGAATCGTACGTCGTAGCACATCGTTTGAAACTTTCTTTCGTCGCTGGATCTCCCGCTGTCATCGCTGGATCGTTGCAGGGCCGCGCTTAGTAACCCGATGTTTACCCTGGTTACCAGCGTAAAAGTAAAAAAAAAAAAAAAACGTACATACTCACCATCTGATGTCCGTCAGGTCCCTTGCCGTCTGCTTCCCGCTCTGTCTGCCGGCCGGAAAGTGAGAGCAGATCACAACGGTGACGTCACTGCTGCGCTCTGCTCTCACTGTACGGCTGCACTCAGTCAGAGCAGGAAGCAGACGGCAAGGGACCTGACGGACATCAGATGGTCAGTATGTACTGTTTGTTTTTTTTTACTTTTACGCTGGTAACCAGGGTAAACATCGGGTTACTAAGCGCGGCCCTGCGCTTAGTAACCCGATGTTTACCCTGGTTACCAGCGAACCTCGGCATCGTTGGTCGCTGGAGAGTGGTCTGTGTGACAGCTCCCCAGCGACCACACAACGACTTACCAACGATCACAGCCAGGTCGTATCGCAGGTCGTGATCGTTGGTAAATCGTATAGTGAGACGGTACCCTTAGGCTACTTTCACACTAGCGTTGTTTGCTGTACGTCGGAATGCGTCGTTTTGGAGGAAAAACGCATCCTGCAAAGTTGCCTGCAGGATGCGGTTTTTTTCTCCATAGGCTTGCATTAGCGACGCATTGCGACGTATGGCCACACGTCCCATCCGTCGTGCGACGGATGCGTCGTGTTTTGGCGGACCATCGGCACAAATAAACGTTCCATGTAACTTTTTTTGTGCGTTGTGTCCGCCATTTCCGACCGCGCATGCGCGGCCGGAACTCCGCCCCTCCTCCCCGGACATTACAATGGGGCAGCGGCTGCGTTGTAAAACTGCATCTGCTGCCCCCGTTGTGCTTTTATTTCACAGCATGGGTCGGTACGTCAGCCCGACACACTGCGACAGGCCCGTACTGACGCTAGTGTGAAAGTAGCCTTAAACAGTCTTCAGGAAGAGCTTCCTGTTAGTGAGAAATAAATAACCCGTAAGTGTAAACACACAGTATAAGACTTGTAGGACTACTAGAGTTAGGGATCATCTGATTGGGAACACCTTGGTAGTGGGATGGCTCTTACACTTCAAAACAGGGAATCTGTCACCAGAAAAAAATAATACTATTAATCTGCACTGCAGATATGGGTTTAATCCGCAGGTTCAGAGCATTGTTAACCTGCCTGGCACCCGCACTTAGACCCACACTGCTGGGAGGAAATTAACTTTATTCCCCCTGGCAGTGTTCAGGTCTTAGTCACTCACCGCTCTGTGTACGGAGAGTGGCGGCTGTATTGGTGCCCCCCGGCCCTAATGCTGGGCCAGTGTCAGTCAGAGCCAAGGTACAATTAGAGCTGCCGCTCTCTATACACTGAGCGGTGACTGGACCCGTGCTGGCACCACCCCTATGACTAGAACCCGAACGCTGCCGAGAGGGAATAAAATTAATTTCCTCCAAGTTGTGGGGGTCTAAGTGCGAGGGGTGGGCATGTTCACGCTATTAACTTGCAGATTAACACCATACTTGCAGGTCAATAGTGTTTTCAGTTGACTGGTTCCCTTTAAAATACCCTATGGTTTTTACATTTATTATTATTAGGGTATACATTATTTTTTATTCTAGTTTTGTTCTGTTACTAGCCAGAGTGTGAGGCTATGTGCACACGTTCAGGATTTCTTGCAGAAAATTCCTGAGAAAAACCTGAAATTTTCTGCAAGAAATCTGCATGCGTTTTTGGTGCGTTTTTTTCCGGACATTTCCCAATGCATTTTATAGTGGAAATTCCGCAAAAAAACCTGCAAAATTAATGAACATGCTGCGGTTTTTACCGCTATGCGTTTTTTTTCGTGGAAAAAAACGCATCATGTGCACAAAAATGGCGGAATTCATTCTAAATGATGGGATGCTTAATGTATGCTGGTTTTTTTGCAGTTTTATAGCGTTTTATTGCGAAAAAAACTCAAAATCAGCAACGTGTGCACACAGCCTGAATGTGCACCTACACACTGCAATTATACCAACAGGTGTGCCGGCCCACGCTTTTGTTTTTACTATTAACTCAGGAAACAATCGTTCAAAACACTAATTCCCCTGATTGTTTTCATTATCAGGATGCACATCAGCCATCGATTATGGATGTTTCTACCACACATTTTCCTTCCACTCAACTTTCCATTTATATGCTTGGATACAGCATTCAGTGAACAGCCAGCTTCTTTAGCAATGACCTTTTGTGGCTTACCCTCCTTGTGGAGTGTTATTGACTGCCGTCTGGACATCTGTCAAGTCAGCAGTCTTCCCCATGATTGTGGAGCTACTGAAACAGATTAAGGGACCTTTTTAAACACTTCGGAAGCCTTTGCAGGTGTTTTTTTATTAATTATAATTTACTGAGATAATGAAGAGGGGGCGTCTCACAGTAAAGTGTGAGTGAAGTGTATCCCCCTATTACCTCATTGCGGCAGCGTGAGGGTCTCTGTGCTGGGAGCGGCAGCTCCTCTTCGTGCCGTGGGTGCTCTGTGCTGTGGGGCGGTGGCGCATCTTTGTGCCATGGGTGCTGTGGGGCGGCGGCGAATCTTCTTGCAGCGTCGGGGCTCCTCCGGCATCTCCTCCAGGCCCGGAGGCACCGGCAGCCCCATTGCTGTGATGCGGTGACCTCCGGGAAAATGGCCGCTGCTCAGATTCAGATCTGAATCTGAGCATGCGCCGCCCCCAGCGGCCATTTTCCCGGAGGCCACTGCATCGCAGCCTCCGGGAAAATGGCCGCTGCTCAGATTCAGATCTCGTCTCCCGAGATCTCGGGAGACGAGATCTGAATCTGAGCAGCGGCCATTTTCCCGGAGGCCACCGCATCAGAGCAATGGGGCTGCCGGTGCCTCCGGGCCTGGAGGAGATGCCGGAGGAGCCCCGACGCTGCAAAAAGATGCGCCGCCGCCACCCCACAGCACCCACGGCACGAAGATGCGCCGCCGCCCCACAGCACAGAGCACCCACGGCACGAAGAGGAGCTGCCGCTCCCAGCACAGAGACCCCCCATGCTGCCGCAATGAGGTAATGGGGGATATACTCCACTCACACTTTACTGTGAGACGCCCCCTCTCTTCGTCATCGGGACCACTCCCCACGCCAAAAGGCACATATTCACCGGCCCTATAAGATGACATACGGCGTATAAGGAGACCCCCGACTTTTAAGAAGATTTTATATTTTAACTGGAAAAGTTGGGGGGTCGTCTTATACGCCCAGTCGTCTTATATGCCGGAAAATACGGTAAATGGAATCCGTCAGCAGGATTCACCACCTAAACTATTTATACGTGCATGTCTATCTTTCAAACAGAAGTCCAGCAATACCTTTACATTAAAAGTCCCCGTTGCTTACTATGAAAGAAGTGTCTGAATTGATATGCAAATGAAGCTGAAGGGCTATGGTAGATCTGAAGCCTCTTGTCACTCCAGCTCTATTCCTTGCCTAGTGCTGCCGCTTCATGCTTAACAAACGGCCTCTATGCTGTGCGACTTGAAGCAAAATAGCAGTCAGACAAGGAGGCGGCGTTGCTGGGCAGGAAATAGAGCAAAAGATGCTTAAGATCAACCATAGCTCTTCAGCCTCATTTGCATATTAATTCAAACACGGATTTCTCCGTGACAGAGGACCAGACGCATAATTTTGGCGCAATTCAAGGCTACACTAAAATTTTGTGATTTTTGACTTTCATCGACACTTTCACCAAGCTCCAACCATGTGGGCAGAGTTCGCTAAGAAACAAATCTTATTAATGGGAGTTGGATTTGTGGAGAGGCGCACAGAGGAAGGAGTGTGGCTCCAGCCCATCTCATCAAAGGCCTTGGTTATTCCCCGAATAATAATAATAATAAAAAAAAGTTCATGGTGTACATACAGCCTATTACTGGCCTCAGTAATCCTGAATGATTAATCTCTGGAGAATTCTTATTTTATAACATTTCCTGCCCTGACAGCAATTTTTTTTTTTTTTTTAAATCCCAGGGAACCGCTGTATGTCACCAAGAGGACTGGACTGTTCATGTCATAGGTCCAGCCTGTCTTCAGTTACATTTCTCTATAGAACAGTGAACAACAAATGGAAACTGGGTGGAAAAGCACTCTGTTCACATAGCTGGCACCACACTCTGCCAAGACAGGAGGAACGGTACAGTATACAGTGTTATAATCAAGATCTGGTTTCCATCATGTTTACTGCAAGAATAAGACAATGGAGTCTGATAAACTGTATAAAAGAGTGATCACAGAATGCAGAATACAACGTCAGCCTCTCCCTGCCCAAACTGATAACAGAACAATAGATCCCATGCAGGAGCAGGCACAACATTTCCCAACATGATGCCACTGGAAGGCTGGCATAAGCCAGTCAACTTTTAGATAGACAAATCAACAGACGTCAGTGAATGCTCTTGGTTGAATGACTGCTCTGTGTGTTCTGATCAGCTGACCCTGTCTAAGCCGATCACTGCCCTTTCAGTAATAAGAGGGCATAGGCATGGTACAGGTGATTATATTTACATAAAGCCAACCACCACACAGCAGGTCCACAGCGGCCACCAGGGCTCCTGTATCAGATGGCACAAACATGACAAGTAAGGATATCTGCGTCTCACAATGGGCACTGTAAAGGATAAATATTTGGTAAATCTTAGGCTAGGTTCACATTGCGTTAGTGCAGTCCGTTCAAGCATGCGTTAAAATGACAGCGTTAAAGTAAGTGCCGGAAAAAGATCGTGTTATGTGATCGCGCTAGCGCAAATGCTCCATCTGCGCTAACGGTGACGGACCCCAAAACGCTGTAGACCGCGTCCGAGGGTCCGTCACAAAATGACGGCAGATTATGGCATGCATTGGCGATGCGCTCGGTAATAGGGGTTAATGGCAGCGTTAACGGACTGCCATAATGCAATGTGAACCCAGCCTTAGTCTTCTGGGTCCATCAATGTACAAATAGTGTATGTATTCAGTTAGAGTTGTAAGAAGACGGCAACTAGGTAATCACCGATCTCCAGGATTAGCGATAAGCTGCTTATTGCTGGAGGCCCCCACACGTACCACTGACCAGCAACTTATCCTGGTGATCTATGTACAACCTCATTAGTCATGTTCTCAGGATTCATGCGCCTTTTCCACATTTTTTGAGTTTTCACCATTCTCAGGTTTTTTTTTTGTTTTTTTTTACTTGTCATCAGTGAATGGGACCATTGTTGTTTAAATCCAGAAGCTGCAGAAGAGTAATTAAAGGGAACCTGTCACCAGTTTTAGCCGATATAAGATACGGCCATCAACTTTCAGGGCTTATATACAGCATTCTATAATGCTGTATATCTGCCCCCAACCCGACCTGTAAGAGAAGAAAAAGAACTTTCATTATAATCACCCGCGGGGCGGTCCGATCCAATGAGTGTGGCTCTTCTTGTTCCTGCGCCTCCCATCTTCTTACGATCTCCGTCCTCCTGCTTGCTTCTTGTGGGTGACGCATCCCTGCATCATCTACACAGTCTCCCCAGCATCGCACTCCAGCACAGGCGAACTTCTCTGTCCTATTGAGGGCAGAGCAAAGTACTGCAGTGCGCTGGGGCTCTCAGCTTTCCCAGCACCTGCGCACTGCAGTACTTTGCCCTCACAGATAAGTGCGCTGGAGCGTGTGCCGAGAAGAGTCATCCACACGAAGCAAGGAGGGTGGCATCGCAAGAAGAAGGGAGACCAAGACCAGCGACACCCATCGGACCAGACCACCCTGCAGGTGAGTATAATAAAAGTTATTTTTCTTCTCTTACAGGTCGGGTTGGGGGCAGATGTAAAGTATTATAGAATGCTGTATATCAGCCCTGAAAGGTGATGGCCGTATCTTTTATCGGCCAAAACTGCTGACAGGTTCCCTTTACAGCCGAGACTGAATTCATATAAAATACAGTAAAAAGAAATCAAAGCATTGCATGTACCGCAACCTGGTAGCAATTGGAAATGGTGTGAATTGATTTGCAGTGGTCAAGTTAGTAATCTGTGACTGCCAGCCGGGAGCCACAAGAACTGCAACCTCCCTCCCGACATTGATGGCTTTTCTTTTCAGTAGCCGACCTGACACCACGTCATGATTGCAGCGTGACGCACATATGGGGGGCTGCATCAGGCCAGATAATCACAACAGCCACGGATGTCAAGAGCTGAGGGCCACTGTCCAATGGCCATAGATGGATAAAACGCCATCAACTCAAGCAGAAATCAGGTCTACAGATCAAACACAGGTCACATCGCTGTACTGATGGGAAAGGAAAAAAGACGCAAAGTAACATTTATTGCATATTTATTTGTATATTTTAGATTTCTTCTAACGATACATAACTCAGTTTGGCATTGCCAGAACCGTGTCCGTCATTTTGACATGATATTACCGCACTTGTCACCTCTTCCCATTACATTATATGGTAAGCTGAAAACTACAACTACAAAGCGAGCCCTCCAATAGCTAAACAAAGGAATGAAACAGTGAGGGCTCTGGGAATGAGGGAAAAACCAACATATGAGCAGTGTCAGCGGGGTCCTGGGTTCAAAACCCACCAAGGACAACTCCTTCCAAGGGGTCTGTATAGTCCCCCCACACCCAGAGACCCCCTGATGGGGAGTGTGAGCCCCTGTGCTGTGGAGTAGTGGAGCTCTGTACATCCCCCGGGCCCTGCTGAGGAGGTGTGTGACCTATACACACTGCACTGGAGCAGATCCACCCCTGGATGAGGCCACGGTCAGTGTGTTACCTCGGTCAGTGTGTTACCTCAGAATCTAACAGAACCCGCCCGCTGCCGGCTGACACAGTGTGACCGCGGCCTGACACTGAGGGGCCCCGGCCGGCACCGCGCCCCCGCCTGTGGACGCACACACGAGGGTCGGAGGGCTGCAGTCCCCGCACTATGTATGGAGGACGGGTCCCCGCCACTTCCGGGAGTCGCCTCCATCCTGAGCGCGGGGCCTGCAATGCAGAGCGGGAGGACGCGGCCCCGGACAGCAGCCGCCCCGACCGTCGCCATGACAGCAGGAGCCGGCGAGGCCGCCCCGCCACACACCGCCCGCGGCCTGACCCAGGCTAACGCCCGGCACAACCACCGCATCCGGCCCGTGCTGGGCGAGGACGGCCGGCACCTCATCCCGGAGGCCACCATGTTGGAGACTGGCAGAGGGGCCCCCGCCATTAGCCGGAGCCCGCCGGCGGCTCGGCGCCCTCACCTCCACATCTCTGCCCTTGTTCTTGAAGCTTTTGATCCGGTGGTTCTCCAGGCCGGCGCTTTCCGCCATGGCGGCTCCTTCTGTTTCTTCCCGTTACCGGCTGCGACACCACAACGACCGCGCCAGCCGCACTCCCCCGCCCTGCGCGCACTCGCTTCCAGGAGGAGGAGGGAATGGGGGGAGGGGCGCGACGTCACTCAATGGGCGGGGCTGTGAGTGCGAGGTAAGGAGGGGGCGGAGTCATTACGAGGAGCGGTGATAGGCGGAGTTACCATGAGGATGGGTGATAGGCGGTGTCACCATGCGAAATGCTAATAGGCGGAGTCACAGTGAGGCGTGGTGATGGGCGGAGTCACCGTGAGGGAAGGGGAAGGCGGTGTCTGGGCGGTGCAGGGAGCCGGCGCTGGAGTCTGATTCGCTCTCAGGCTCCGAAATCTCCTCTAGTATTAGTAAAGCTTTGCTCGGTATTTCCTCATGCTGCTGCAGACTTCTGCTGAGTATGGTGTCTGTAACCGTTTAATAAAGTTTTTTTTTTTGTAGTGGCGGGCCTTTGTGACGTGCTAAGTCATGTGGTACAGAGGACCGCCCAGTACCTATTAGAGGCGTGGTCTTTAGCTCCGCCCCCTCCTCAGCATGCAGCCTTGTCCCGCCTCCTGGGGGTAGCCCCGGCTCTGCTGTCGGGAGGCGGCGGCGCAGTGACCGGCGGGGGGCACTGATCACAGGCAAGCTCCGTGTCTCCCTCCGCACTGCCCCGGCACACCCCTTTATAAGCCAATGGGGATTGTTCGCCTCAATTTACATCTTGCGAAGCGTCGCGTCGTCTGTGGCCCCGATGTGCCCGTCCTCAGTCACTGCTTCTGCTGTGGGGCAGCTCCGCGCTGTGTGTATGGCGGACACGTGACCGGGGATGAGGTGGGTGGGCTGCGCAGGCTCTCCCTCCTCACAGGCCACACACTGGCTGCGTGTATATTGTCATGTGACCAGACCTTGTCGTCCAATTGAAAAGCAGCTTTCCCATGTGCAGTGTTCTCCTATTGGAGGAAGCAGAGGCCAGGCCTGGTCACATGACCCTAAGGCTTCTTTCACACTTCAGTCGTTTGGCGTCAGTCACTTCCGACAAAGTGACGGATCGACGGATCCGTCACAATTGTTGAAAAAACGGATGTAACGGATCCGTTTTTTTGACGGATCTGTTACTCGGGGGTTGTATATACTTTTTGGAGCATGCGCAATTGAAAAAAATTGTAAAAACGGATTGGGGCGACGGATCCGTCGAAATAACGGTCGCGACGGATCCGTCGCCCATAGGTGGCCATTCTATGGAATGACGGACGCGACGGATCCGTCACGATCCGTCATTTCAACGGAGACAAAAAACGTTGCAATGACCGTCAATGTCTAGATGACGTCCGCTAAATTTTGACGGATCCGTCGCATGACGGATGGAACGGACGACCATCCGTCACAATCCGTCGCTAATGCAAGTCTATGGGGAAAAAACGGATCCGTCGAAAAAAAAAAACGGATCCGTTTTTTGAGGAAAATGACAGTTTTAGACTGACGCCAAACAACTGAAGTGTGAAAGAGGCCTAAGCTGCAGTGACCAGTAGCAGAGCCCATCATTCCGTAAGGCCTCTTTCACACTAGCGTCGTGCACTGCGTCACTATGCGTCGTTCTGCAGAAAAAACGCATCCTGCAAAAGTGCTTGCAGGATGCGCTTTTTCTCCATAGACTTTTATGTGCGACGTATTGCCACACGGCACGATTGCGCCGTGTTGCGTCGGACCGTCGCCACCAAAAAACGTTGCTTGTAATGTTTTTTTGTGAGTCTGCAGCATTTCTGACCGTGCATGCGCTGCCGGAACTCTGCCCCCGCCTCCCCGCACCTCACAATGGGGCAGCGGATGCGTTGGAAAACAGCATCCGCTGCCCCCGTTGTGCGGCGCTTCCACAGCTAGCATCGGTGCGCCGCAACGTCCCATAGCGGCGTGCAGTGCACGACGCTAGTGTGAAAGTAGCCTTATTTCTGTGGCTCTCGCACCTTTTCCATGCTGAGCTTGGAGGCATAGCTGGGGTTCGGCTGAGGGGGCTCTGAGTGGCCCCCAACCAGTAGCCCTGATGACTGACAACTATGGGTGTAATAGTGGCTATAGGAACCTCAGCAGGTGACTAGAAGAGATCACTATACAGAGACCACCGCTGACATTTCCGCCCTATGGTGACCATATAGTATAGTGCTGAGAACATACACATAGTTACAGCACAGTTACAGATGGTGACTTACCGCTGACGTTCCTTCTGATGGAATCGTTCATTTTTCCCGTCCTTTCCATCTGGCCCAGACCGACATGACAACTTCTCCAGCCAGGACTCCTCTGCAGAGATTACAACACAGACACATTTGCCTTCTCACATTTCCTGCACCGTCCCCATCTATCCCCAACCTGAGCTGCTGCGTGTCCCCATTACTGCCCCTGCAGATTGGTATGTGCTCCTCTTACTGCCCCACATGATAATGCCCTCACATAGTGAAATGCCTCCTGTGTGACCTCTGAGTGGTAAAACTGCCCCTAGAAAATAATAATGCCGTGTGCCCCTTTAACAGACACAATACTCTGACTGCCCCTATAGCCATAATGCTTCTTAACCCCTTCACCCCCAGAGCTTTTTCATTTTTCGCTCCCCTTCTTCCCAGAGCCATTTTTTTTGTTTTTCCGTCAGTATGGCCATGTGAGGGCTTATTTTTTGCAGGATGAGTTGTACTGTTGAACGACATCATTGGTTTTACCATGTTGTGTAACAGAAAACAGGAAAAAAATTCCAAGTGTGATGAAATTGCAAAAAAAGTGCAGTCCCACACTTGTTTTTTGTCTGGCTTCTTTGCTAGGTTCACTAAATGCTAAAACTGACCTGCCATTATGATTCTCCAGGTCATTACGAGTTCATATATAGAATTCAGATGGTTAGTACTCGACTAAGGAAGGTGTGAGGTACTAGTGAAAGGGAACCATTGGTTCCATAAATACGAGTCAAATATAGAATCACTGCACACAATTGAAGGATATGCTTCCAGTGAGTTAGCTTATTGACGGTGATGGGTGAAGCGACAGTTTAGAAAGACGTTTCGGCCTGACACCGGCTTTTATCATAGTCGCTGGAAAAATAAAATATACAGAATCAAAAACCTCATATATACAGTATTTACAACACATAAAAAAAGGGGGGGGGGGGAAGAACGTAACCAGGGTTGCATGTGTAATTCAGTCTGTGCTGAAGCCAAAGGTTCAAGTGTGGTTAATAGAGGCATCATAGATCAAAAGAACAGGTTATCGGCTGTGGACGTGGGATAACAAAAATAATAATAAATAATAGGCCCATAGCATACCCTTTTGAGTAGGGAATCACCGGGTAAGTATTGTCACGGCTATGCAATATTTTATTAAAGCGCAATGTGTCCTATGGGTAAGGATAAAGGAGAGCATAATTAGATAGAGTTCATGTAAAAAGAAAAATGTTCATGTAAACAAGAGAGGGAAAGAACGAAAGGGTAATGCTGAACAGTATGCATCAAGAAATGCTTCAGGGTGGGTGAATTGTGACAGCCGACAGGAGCGGTGATATGACCAAGAGCAGATAGAGACTCAAATACCAGTCTGGCCTGTAGTCCAGTATAAGATTCAGGTGGCCAGGAAAGAAATGTCCTGACTGTTTTGCCCGGGCTGAATAAAGCAAAGTAAACTAGGGTCAGTATGCGCAGATTAAGGGTAGATGGTAGTGCTCTGATCCAGGGAGTGTACTTACAATTATTAGTGGTGCAGTGTCATATGCAGGCATAGCCGTGCTGGAGCGATGTGTGTGCACTGTGGGTAGTGGCGCCTTAAGTCGGGGCGCCGGCCGGTCATGTGACCAGAAGTGACCTGGGTGGCATAGCCACAGGGTGGCGCTCATAGGAATCTGCCATCAACAGCCATAGAGGTCTCAAGGAGACCTCTGGTTGTGATGGCAATGCACCGATGACCCCCGATCACATGACAGGGGTCAGCGATGCAAGTACTTCCGGCCGCGCTTGTTAAATTCTGCTGTCAGAGTTTGACAGCGGTATTTAACTAGTTAATGGGTGCGGGTGGATTGCGATTCCGCTCGCACCCATGTGTCAGCTGTTGAAAACATGTCGCGGCTTTGAGGTGAGCTCACCGCCAGAGCCCACCTCAAAGCGGGGGATACTGCCAGCTGATGTACTATTCCGGGGTTAAGTGGCAGCACGGTGGCTCATTGGTTAGCACTGTTGCTTTGCAGCTCTGGAGCCCTGGGTTCAAATCCCACCAAGGACAACATCTTCAAGGAGTTTGTATGTTCTCCCCGTGTTGCTGTCGGTTTCTTCCCACTTTCTAAAGACATACTGATACGGAATCTAAATTGTGAGCCCCAATGGGGACAGTGATGATGTCTGTAAAGCGCTGTGGAAGTAATGGAGCTATATAAGTGAGTAAATAAATAAGTGCCCACTTAACATTTAATAATGTCCCCAGAGTATGCACCGCTCCCCTATACACAGTATAATGGGCCAACAGCACCACTATGATCAGTATAACGTCGGCACAGCTCTCCTATACACAATCTGATTCTACCACAGCTCTCCTACAGATAGTATGATGTCCCAACTGCTTCCACAAAACAGTATAATGACCCCCACAGTAGTCGTCACACTGTAGGATGACCCCCGCAGTAGCAACCACAATGTATATTGGTCCCTACAGTAGCCCCCACAGTGTATTATGAACCTCACACTTTATAATGGCCACCACAGTAGTCCCCACAGCTTGTAGATCATTCACAGTAGTCCTCAAACTGTATAATTGCTCTCACAGTAGCTTCCTCACTGTATAATGGCCTGACTGTAGGCCCCACAGTAGTCCCTACACTGTACAATGACCCCCCCACAGAAGCCCCCAAAATGTATATTAGCTTCCACACTGTATCGTGGCCCACAGAGTAGCCCCCAAACTATATGAGGGGTCCCACAGTAGTTTCCAAACGTATAATTGCTCCCACAGTGTATAATGGCCTTTAAGGCAGTCACCATATCTTAAGATGGCCCCCACGTTGTATAATGACCCTCACACTTTGAGGCTCGCACACCGTATAAGGCCCTCCCAGTCCCTACCCTGTATAAGGGTCCTTCTTAATAACCTCCACACTATATGAGGGTCCTCCCAATAGCCCCCACACAGTATGAGGGTTACCCATACTTTATGATGTCCCCACAGTCATACCACAAGTTCTAATTAACATAAAAACATCATATACTCCCCTAATCCAGGATCCTGACCAGTCCACTAGTAAAGTACAGGTGGACCGAAGAGTTAATGCCATCGTACCTGCGCATGCACAGGATGTGACCGTCCCCACCTCAGCCAGTGCATCACCCTGTCGTTCTGTAGACATCAGGCTTAAAGTAACCTGAGGTCTAGAGAACGGAGAGCAGTAGTGCAGAGCCCAACTATGTCGGTGTGCTGTGCACGCCAATGCAGTTAAGAGTGTCGGTATCTATGGGGTGACTGCCCCCTCTGTATCCCCCCGGTAGCTACGCTACTGTATGAGCTCCATTCAACCCTTGGACAAGTCAATAGAAGAGTGAGCACTTCCAGCACTCTGAAGTAGAGCCATGGGCTGTGATGGTCACAGCCACAGCACCTGGCCTTACTGTCAGAGCGCTTGATGTGCTCAGTCTTCTGGCTCTTACATTTACTATGTGTGGGCCATGGTGGTGAGCTGTAAAATACTGCTGCGGCCACTGGCCATACTCTCATAGCACTGGATGTCCTCACCACCATGATCCCTCTCCGTACTCTTATTGTGCTGAATGTGCTCACCACAATTACCCCTGGTTATACTCTCATAGTGCTGAATGTGCTCACCACCAAGACCCCTGGCCGTACCCTCTTAGCGCTGGGTGTGCTCACCACCATGACCCCTGGCCATACTTTCTTAGCGCTGCATTTACTCACCACCGTGACCCCTGGCCGTACACTCTTAGCACTGGATGTGCTACACCACCATGACCCCTGGCCATACTCTCATAGCGCTGAATGGGCTCACCACCGCGGCCGGCCCTATAACACTGTTCATAGCGTTGCTCTATTTTGAGCAGCACCACATGGGACACGAGACCATGAGACACTGGAATCACCGTGCAATTACTAACAAAATGGCACTGCAATTCAAAACATTATCCTCAACTTCCACTTACCAGCACCCAAAAGGCGAGGGAGGAGTAACGTCGCACTAGGCTTGTGGGTGCACGTGCAGCACACCTTTGCAGCAGTCATAATGCTGCATAGTACTTCTACTGCCTTTCGTGGGAAATATGAGCAGCTGCTCCCTCTAGTGTTTAACAGGAGGATACGTGAAAAATTAAAATTTAAATGGAATTTACATAATTTTTTGGTGACATCCCCTTTAAGTAAGCTGTTCAAAAATGAATGCCCACAATACTCATTGAACTGTTTTAACCCCTTTACCCCCGAGGGTGGTTTGCACGCTAATGACCAGGCCAATATTTACAATTCTGACCACTGTCCCTTTATGAGGTTATAACTCTGGAATGCTTCAACGGATCTTGGCAATTCTGACATTGTTTTCTCGTGACATATTGTACTTCATGACAGTGGTAAAATTTCTTCGATTTAACTTGCGTTTACTTGTGTAAAAAACGGAAATCTGGTGAAAATTTGGAAAAGTTAGCAATTTTCAAACTTTGAATTTTTATGCCCTTAAATCAGAAATATGTTACACAAAATAGTTAATAAGTAACATTTCCCACATGTCTACTTTACATCAGCACAATTTTGGAAACAAATTTTTTTTTGTTAGGAAGTTGACCAGCGATTTCTCCTTTTTACAACAAAATTTACAAAACCATTTTTTTAGGGACCACCTCACAATTGAAGTCACTTTGGGGGGTCTATATGGCAGAAAATACCCAAAAGTGACACCATTCTAAAAACTGCACCCCTCAAGCTGATCAAAACCACATTCAAGAAGTTTATGAACCCTTTGGGGGGTTTCACAGGAGCAGAAGAAACTTGGAAGGAAAAAATTAACATTTAACTTTTTAGTCACAAAAATGATGTTTTAGCAACATTTTTTTTTAATTTTCACAAGGGTAAAAGGAGAAAATGAACATATAAAGTTGTTGTGCAATGTCTCCTGTATACGCAAATACCCCATATATGGGGGGGAACCACTGTTTGGGCACATGGCAGAGCTAGGAAGGGAAGGAGCGCCGTTTGACTTTTTCAAACTAAAATTGGCTGGAATTTGAATCGGATGCATGTCGCGTTTGGCGAGCCCTTGATGTGCCTAAACAGTGGAAACCCCCCACAAGTGACCCCATTTTGGAAGCTAGACCCCCTAAGGAACTTCTCTAGATGTGTGATGAGAACTTTGAACCCCCAAGTCTTTCACTAAAGTTTATAATGCCCGGGCGTGAAAATAAAAAAATCCTATTTTTTGCCCACAAAAATGATCTTTTAGTCCCCAATATTTTTATTTTCCCAAGGGTAGCAGGATAAATTGGACCTAAAAAGTTGTTGTCCAATTTGTCCTGAGTACGCTGGTAGCCCACATGTGGGAAAAAACTTGTTTGGGCACAAGTCGGGGCTCGAAAGGGAAGTAGTGACGTTTTGGAATGCAGACTTTAATGGAATGGTCTGCCGGCATCATGTTCCGTTTGCAGAGCTCCTGATGTGCCTAAACAGTAAAAAAAAACACAAGTGACATCATTTTGGAAACTAGACCCCCAAGAAAGTTATCTAGATGTGCCCCTTTTTGGAACTAATCTGTTTCCTGTAAATCTAAGTAAATTAGTAGTGCATGGAGGTGTGGTACAATTTGAAGAAATCTTTCATACACAGGCCAGGTTTGTCGGGGCAGGTGTTGCATTGATAAATGGGGTCCTTGCGTATTCCCCTTTTGTAAGACACTCGGCACCTTTTTTGCGGCTTACCTTTTCAGTTGATGGGACCACCCCGGGAAATGCTGACCTGGTACGATACGAGCACCTTAAGTTCCGAAAGTACTGGGGCCCTCTCCTTCCCGAGTGCCAAATATCAGGGTCTTAACCACTACCTCCTGGAACTGAAGGTACGACGTATCGGTGTGGCGTGCACATCGCAACAGCAGGAAAGCATTGATCATTGCGATTTGTACGATGTGCACGGCCAGCTTTTTGTACCACACCTTGGCCTTACTCAAAGCACTGTATGGTTGGAGGAGTTGGTCAGAGAGATCAACGTCCCTCATGTTTTTGTTGTACCCCAGTACACAGTCCGGTTTGCTGACCTGTTTAGAGGTACCCCGTACAGTGCTCAGGGCGCTGCCATCACCGTGTATGGTGGTCAAGAGAAGGACATCTCTCTTGTCCTTGACCACCAGCAGGTGGTCTCTACATTGGGCTCTGCTGTCACCCCTTCTGAGCATCTGCCCAAGTAGGAGGACACTCAGGGGGGGTCAATCCTGGTATCCTTTCCTTCGTATACTCTAAACCTGTGGGTGTACCCTGAGGTACTCTCACACAGATTATAGAGTTTAATTCCATACCTGGCCCTCTTGCTGGGCAGGTACTGACGAAATCTGAGCCTTCCCTTAACCCCTTCACCCCCGGAGCTTTTTCCGTTTTTCCGTTTTCGTTTTTCGCTCCCCTCCTTCCCAGAGCCATAACTTTTTTATTTTTCTGTCAATTTGGCCATGTGAGGGCTTATTTTTTGCGGGACGAGTTGTACTTTTGAACGACATCATTGGTTTTACCATGTCGTGTACTAGAAAACGGGAAAAAAATTCCAAGTGCAGTGAAATTGCAAAAAAAGTGCAATCCCACACTTGTTTTTTGCTTGCCTATTTTGCTAGGTTCACTAAATGCTAAAACTGACCTGCCATTATGATTCTCCAGGTCAGTACGAGTTCATAGACACCTAACATGACTAGGTTCTTTTTTACCTAAGTGGTGAAAAAAAATTCCAAACTTTGCAAAAAAATAAATAAATAAAATTGCGCCATTTTCCGATACCCGTAGCGTCTCCATTTTTCGTGATCTGGGGTCGGGTGAGGGCTTATTTTTTGCGTGCCGAGCTGGCATTTTTAATGATAGCATTTTGGTGCAGATACGTTCTTTTGATCGCCCGTTATTGCATTTTAATGCAATGTCGTGGCGACCAAAAAAACGTAAATCTGGCGTTTCGATTTTTTTTTTCATTACGCCGTTTAGCGATCAGGTTAATGCTTTTTTTTTATTGATAGATCGGGCGATTCTGAACGCGGCGATACCAAATATGTGTAGGTTGGGGTTTTTTTTAATTGATTTATTTTGATTGGGGCGAAAGGGGGGTGATTTAAACTTTTATATGTTTTTTATTTTTTTCACATTTTTTTTTACTTTTTTTTTTAACTTTTACCATGCTTCTATAGCCTCCATGGGAGGCTAGAAGCAGGCACAGCCCGATCGGCTCTGCTACATAACAGCGATCATCAGATCGCTGTTATGTAGCTAAAATGCAGGTGTGCTGTGAGCGCCGACCACAGGGGGGCGCTCACAGCCACCGTCGATCAGTAACCATAGAGGTCTCCAGGACCTCTATGGTTACCTTCCTGACACATCGCCGACCCCCGATCATGTGACGGGGGTCGGCGATGCGCTCATATCCGGCCGCACGGCCGGATGCGGTAGTTAAATGCCGCTGTCTGAGTTTGACAGCGGCATTTAACTAGTTAATAGCGGCGGGTGATCGCGATTTCACCCGCCGCTATTGCGCGCACATGTCAGCTGTAAAAAACAGCTGACATGTCGCGACTTTGATGTGCGCTCACCGCCGGAGCGCACATCAAAGCGGGGGTCCCGACATGTGACGTACTATACCGTCACATGTCGGGAAGGGGTTAAGGGCTCTTTTCCATTTGCGAGAAACACGTCCGTGTCTCGCATGTGAAAACCAAGCTCTGGCGCCAGCACTCCAGAGCGGAGCGTGCAGCCGCATAGCAACACATGGAGCTGCATGCTCTGCTCCGGACGTTTATCTCGCAAGTGGAAAAGAGCCCTTAAATGAACTAAGGACTCATCCACGCATATGTTCCCTTGGGGCACGTACACTTCAGCAAACTTTTTGAAGTGTTTGATGATCGGCCGAACTTTGAACAAACGGTCAAAGTTGGGTTTCATCTCGTGCGGGACACTGTGCATTATCGGTATAATGGAGGAATTTGTGGATGGCCTCAAAATGCGTCCAGGCTATGACCATTCGGAACACTGGAGTATTGTATAAAAGATCAACACTCCAATATTACCGAAATTCTGGCATCTTCAGAATTCCCATGTGAAGGTCCAGGCCCCAAAACTGCATCATTTCAACTGCATCTACAGGAGACCAGTTAGAAAATGATGAAGCGAGGTTTTGTGCCAAAAATTGACGAGCATATAAATTAGCTTGGTCCACCATTAGGTTAATAAAATCTTCAGAGAAAAAGACTTTGAAAAAGTCTAGTTCTGTGAGGCCGGTAGTGTTAAACTTGATTCCTGATTCTGCCACAAAATCAGGAATCGGCGGCTCGTAATTTTTCCATACGGGGTCCGCTGGTTCAGCTTCATCTCTGGGCGCTGCCTCATCTTCTGTCCTGGAACGTCTGCATGGCTGTTCCGCAGGCCCCGAGGAGGAAGATGAGGAAGAGGATGATGATGAAGAATCTGAAAAGTAAAGAAATGTGGGATCCTCTCCCTCGCTATCAGTGTCGGAAGCAAGGAAAGTATATGCCTCCTCCAATGAATAGGGCTGTTGGGATGAACATGACGAGCAGGACATTTTTTTTTTGTGAATATGGTGCTTTGTGTATACTTTATTTATAACTGTGTGTGTATGGGGGATAGTGCTTGGTGCAAACTTTTATCTGAAAAGAAAAAGCTAAAAGAAAAAAAGCAAATAGGGAGAAAAAAATGCCTGTGAAATGAAAAGTGTAAAACAGCAGGCATGTGCTCGGATAAGTGAACTGCGTCACTTATCAAAGTTCGGCGGCTGCTGGATGTGCACACAGAGGGGTTGTGAAAAAGAAAAGAGAGCATGAGTGTTGATCGGTGAACTTTGTCACTAATCAACGCTTGGCGACTGCTAAATGTGCGCACAAGCGGCGCAAAGGTGGGGTGGAGGGAGGTAAAAAGAGGGGGAAAGGGAAGGGGGAGATTGGGGTGGATGAAGAGAGTTCGAGCAGAGATCAGGGATCAACACTTACAGTTGTAGTCTCTCTTCAGTCTTCAGCAGCAATTGTGTCACAGGCTTCTGTGGCACCACAAGCCCCAGCACAGGAGGAGATCTGGCAGTGTGACCGCTCTGCAAGAATCCTCAGTGTGAGGACCTGCAGAGCAGTCACACACAGGTCACAGGCAGGTGCCAGAAAGGTCACAGAGTGGTCATACCGCTGCTGTGACCTGTCATTGGTAGGATCAATGATCACATTGATCCCACCAATCAGAGGTGGCCCTGGTGACGCCGGTGTTGCTAGGCACCGGCCTAGGATCGGAGCTCACAGCTCCGATCATAGGCAGGTCACCAGGTTACCACTAGGGCACAGCGCGGTCACACCGCGGCTGTGCCCTGTGATTGGCGCGATCGACGATTACATTGATTGCACCAATCATCAGTTGCAAGCCATGCTAGGCCTGTCTTAGGCACCGGCCTAGGATCGGTGCTATTACAGCACTGATCCAGGCAGGTACCGGCAGGGCACAGCGCAAATCCGAGCAGTTTTGGCCGCTGCCTGGCATTGCCAGGCACCGGCCTAGGATCAAGTACATCGGTACTCGATCCTAGCCTGGGACCTATTTCAGCCAGTCTGATGGCGTCAGAATTTTATTGCGATCACCGCGACTTAAATCGCAGTGTTGCATTAAAGGGCATGACGTACTATCTCATCCATGGTCAGGCAGGCCCAGGTCACATGGACGGGATAAAACGTCAGAGGTCAGGGGTTAAAGAGGAGTGCCAAAATTCCACCAGAACAATGTGAGAAACTAATAAAATCATAAAGAATAGTTATGATGGGGCTAAGCCCTGGGATCCCTACTTGTGTCCATTTATATATTTGGCATATGATAGCTCATAAAGTCCCATGGCTTCCAGTACGACCTGTATGCTGATGCCACTCAGATCTACCTCTCTGCTGTCCAGAATCCCAGAGTGTATCAGCCAAACCCTCCTTCTCAACACGCTTTCTAAAACTCAAAGTGGGAATACTGAATTCCTCTTTCCACCGTCTCATTCAACCCCTGACCAGATTTTTTTAACACTAAATTACTTCACACTTTCCCATGTATCACAAGTACACTGCCTGGGTGTAAGGCCTCATTCAGATGTTTTTGTTTTTTTTTAAATAATAATCTTTATATAGCGCCAACATATTCCGCAGCGCTTTATAGTTTAACAATTTCAAACATAACAGTCATAAGTAACAATGTTAACAATACAATAAAGCGAAATAAGACGCCCCTGCTCTTGAGAGCTGACAATCTACAATGAGGTGGGGAGATACAGAGTACAGGTGTGTATTTACAATGATGTATTTACAATGATGGTCCAGCCATCTTCAGGGGGTGGGGGATAGATGGGGATAGTGAATGGGCTACACACACGCATAAAATGACTTTGATTAGTGAACGTGATAGGCCGCTCTGAACAAATGTGTTTTGAGGGAGCGCCTAAAACTATGCAAATTGTGGATGGTCCTAATATCTTGGGGTAGAGCATTACAGAGGATTGGCGCAGCGCTGGAGAAGTCTTGGAGTCGGGAGGTACGGATTAATGCAGAGGTTAGTCGAAAGTTGTTTGCAGAGCGCAGCGGTCGGCTAGTCCGATAGACAGAAATGAGGGAGGAGATGTAAGGGGGTGCTGCACTGTGGAGAGCTTTGTGGGTGAGAACAAGTACTTTGAATTGTATCCTGTAGTGAATGGGCAGCCAGTGTAATGACTGGCGAAGAGCGGACACGTCTGAATACCAATTAGCTAGATGGACAACCCTGGCTGCTGCATTAAGGATAGACTGGAGAGGGGAAAGTCGAGTGAGGGGGAGGCCAATTAATGGAGCGTTGCAGTAGTCCAGGCGGAAGTGGATCAGGACGAGTGAGGGTTTTTGTTGTTTCCATGGTGAGAAAAGGGCGGATTCTAGAGATATTCTTTAGGTGTAAGCGGCAAGAGCGGACAAGAGATTGTATATGGGAAATGAAGGAAAGATTGGTGTCAAATGTAACACCCAGACAGCGCGCCTGCTGCCAGGGTGTTATTATGGTGCCACCCACGGAGAGGGAAATGTCAGATTTAGGGAGGTTGGTAGACGGCGGGAGCAGAAGTTGTTCAGTTTTGGAGAGGTTGAGTTTCAGATAGAGAGCAGACGCGTCAACCCGTGGAAGCGCTACCGTCAGCACGAAACGGCCGTCGTCGATCCCTGCACACCCTTGCATCGCTCGCACACCCAAGAGCCATGAAGATCATGTTTTGTACGCTTGAATAAAGGATTCATACCACTCAAGGACTGGTGAGTGCTGCCGCATTTTTTCCGTGCATTTTCTACACATAGTAGTGCTGAATCCCTGCTACGTGTAGCACAGCCAATCAGATGTTCACAGCTTCAAGACTACTATTAGGGGACTAATGAAGCAAGTAAAAAAAAAAAAAAAGTTTTTAAAATATCTAATATATAATTGCCTAGAATACTACTTCCTGCAATTTGTGCCAACTTCCGTGGCTTTGTCCGGAGCTAATGTCCGGAGCTAATGTCCGGAGGTAATGTCCGGAGATAAGTGACGTCACCAGTGTCCTACACCCAGGCAGAGCACAGGGGCCCCAGGCAGCATATGGGGCCCCAGGCACAGCACAGTGGCCCCAGGCAGAGCACAGGGGCCCCAGGCAGCATATGGGGCCCCAGGCAGAGCACAGTGGTCCCAGGCAGAGCACAGGGGCCCCAGGCAGCCTATGGGGCCCCAGGCAGAGCACAGTGGCCCCAGGCAGAGCACAGGGGCCCCAGGCAGCATATGGGGCCCCAGGCAGCGCACAGGGGCCCCAGGCAGCATATGGGGCCCCAGGCAGAGCACAGGGGACCCAGGCAGAACATGGGGCACCAGGCAGAGCACAGGGGACCCAGGAAGAGCACAGGGGCCCCAGGCAGCATATGGGGCCCCAGGCAGAGCACAGGGGCCCCAGGCAGCATATGGGGCCCCAGGCAGAGCACAGTGGCCCCAGGCAGAACACAGGGGCCCCAGGCAGAGCACAGGGGCCGCAGGCAGAGCACAGGGGCCCCAGGCAGCATATGGGGCCCCAGGCAGAGCACAGGGGCCCCAGGCAGCATATGGGGCCCCAGGCAGAGCACAGGGGCCCCAGGCAGCATATGGGGCCCCAGGCAGAGCACAGTGGCCCCAGGCAGCATATGGGGCCCCAGGCAGAGCACAGTGGCCCCAGGCAGCATATGGGGCCCCAGGCAGAGCACAGTGGCCCCAGGCAGAGCACACACCAAATCGAAGGTCGAGGGGCCCCGCCCACGAAAGCGGAGGCCGAGGGTCCCCGCACACCAAATCGGAGGCCGAGGGGCCCCGCCCACCACATCGGAGGCCGAGGGTCCCCGCCCACCAAATCGGAGGCCGAGGGTCCCCGCCCACCAAATCGGAGGCCGAGGGTCCCCGCCCACCAAATCGGAGGCCGAGGGTCCCCGTCCACCAAATCGGAGGCCGAGGGTCCCCGCCCACCAAATCGGAGGCCGAGGGTCCCCGCCCACCAAATCGGAGGCCGAGGGGCCCCACCAACCAAATCGGAGGCCGAGGGGCCCCGCCAACCAAATCGGAGGCCGAGGAGCCCCGCCCACCAAATCGAAGGCCGAGCGGCCCCGCCCACCAAAGCGGAGGCCGAGGGGCCCGGCCCCGCCCACCAAAGCGGAGGCCGAGGGGCCCCGCCCACCACATCGGAGGCCGAGGGGCCCCACCCACCAAATCGGAGGCCGAGGGTCCCCACCCACCAAATCGGAGGCCGAGGGTCCCCGCCCACCAAATCGGAGGCCGAGGGTCCCCGCCCACTAAATTGGAGGCCGAGGGTCCCCGCCCACCAAATTGGAGGCTGAGGGTCCCCGCCCACCAAATCGGAGGACGAGGGGCCCCACCTGTGAAAATTTTACTGTGAAAATACCTGATGGGCACACAAGTATGCGCCAGTATGGGTACTAAGAGCTTTTCCACATAATAATGAAATATTTTAAAATGTCATAGAACATACCAATATACATAGTTATTGATACATATTATTTATTATTTACATTATTGTTCTTAAGCAAAGAACCGTTGTTGTGGCATTTGCCACAACACGCAAAGTTGTTGTCTGATGTCTTTCATCACTCCCCTCATAAGCATGTTCATGGATCCTGTGTAACTGTACCTTAAATAACAAGAATTGTCAAGAGCTGGTGAGTGCAGCCATTTTTTGTTCTTTCTTACTATTATTTATTAATTGTATTATTCTTACATTTGAATAAATAAAGTATATATGGATTCTAGACTCCCGATTCTTTAGAATCGGGCTGCCATCTAGTTATAATATAAATGTTCAAATTGCCCCCCTTTTGCCCCATGCAAAACAGAACGACTAACAGACATTGAGTCTAGGATATTTGGTGCAGGGTGAACATAGTCAGCACAGTTGCTTGCACGGTGATTGTTGTTTATTTTAAGAATATTTATTAACAGTTATATTTTATCTTACAGACCATTCAAAACAGAATTTAAAAAAATACATATATTTGGTATCACTGTGTTCAGAAATGTCCAATCTATCAAACTATAAAGTACATTAATCCGATCCGTAAACAGCGTAGTGAGAAAAACAATCGAAACGCCAGAATTAAGTTTTTTTGGCCTCTACAACATTGCAATAACAGGCGATTGTATCTACCCCAAAATTGTATCAGTAAAAATATCAACTCAGAGTGCACAAAATAAGACATCACCTGGCCCCACATCCCAAAAAATGGAAACACTACTGGTCTCGGAAAATGGCAACATTTTATTTTTTTTTAAAACTTTGGATTTTTTAAATAAAAAACCTATACATTATTTGTGAAAATATTGGATAGTTTGTGAAAATTTTGCAAACTGTTAATTCTTATTCCCTTAAACTAGAGAGTTGTGTCACATAACACAGTTCATAAATAACATTTCCAACATGTCTACCTTACAGCAGCACAATTTTTGAAATATATATTTTTTGTTAGAAGGGTTAAAATTTGACCAGTGATTTCTCATTTTTCCAACAAAATTTAGAAACTATTTTTTGTAGGCACCTCATCACATTTGAAGTGACACATTCCAAAAACTGCACCCTCAAAGTCCTCAAAACCTTCAGGTGCTTCTCATGAATTCATGGAATGTGGAAGGAAAAACAATTTTTTTTCACAAAAATTTTACTTTAGCCCCAAACTTTTTTACTTTCAATAGTGTAACAGGAAAAAATGCACATTACAATTTGTTGTGCAATTTTCCCTGAGTACGCCAGTACCCAATAGGTGGAGGAAAACTACTGTTTGAACGTACAGCAAGGCAGGGCTCGGAAAAGAAGGAGCACCATTTTACTTTTTGAACGCAAATCATTAGCGGAATCCACTTCATGTATCGAGAGCCCCTGATGTGCCTAAACAGTGGAAACCCCCCACAAGTGACCCCATTTTGGAAACTAGACCCCTCAAGGAATGTATCTAGACATGTGGTGAGCAACTTGAACCCTCAGGTGCTTCACAGTAGAGCTGTGAAAAAAAACCAAAAACATTTTCCCACAAAAATGTTCTTTTAGCCCCCAAAATTTGCTTTTTCACAAGGGTAGGAGAAAATGCACTTGAGTATGCCAATACCCCATATGTTGGGGTAAACTACTGTTTGGGCACATGGATGAGCTCGAAAGGGAAGGAGCGCTGTTTAACCTTTTGAATGCACAAATAGCTGGAATCGAGAGCGGACGCCTTATGACATTCGAAGAGCCCCTGGTGTGCCTAAACAGTGGAAACTCCCCACAAATGACCCCACAGTGCAAAGCTCAAAAGCAAAGAAGCACCATATTGGAGTTCAGATTTTGCTGTAATTGTTTGCGGGTGCCAGTCACATTGGCAGAGCCCCTGAGGTTCCAGAACAGCTGAAACACCCGTAAAGTGATGTCATTTTACAAACATTCCTCAATGAATTCATCTTGGGGTGCAGTGAACATGTTGACACCACATGTGCCTCACAGAAATTTATACCATTGGGCGGTGAAGAAAGAATAAATTACATTGCTACTGCTAAAATGTTGATTTAGCCCCAAATTTTTATAAGGCTTATTAGGAAAAAATGGATCTCTCAGTTTGTTGTGCAATTTCTCCTGATTGCGCCAATACCCTACATGTAATCGGGAACTACTTTTCGGACACAGTACAAAGCTCAGAAGGGAAGGAGCGCCATACTATAGTGCCGATTTTCTTCTTACGGTTTGCGGGTGCCATGACCCACTGGGAGAGTCCCTGAGGTGTTAGAACAGCAGAATCCCCATAAGTGACCCCATTTTCTGAACTACACCTCTCAATGAATTCATCTACGGGTGCAGTGATTATATTAACACCGCAGGTGTCTCACAGAACGTTACACCGTTGGGCAGTGAAAAAAAAATAATTTGATTTTTACCACAAAAATTTTATTTTAACACCTGATGTTTCATTTTCACAAGAGGAAAAAATGGCCCCAAAGTCTGACACTCAATTTCTGCTGAACATGGAAATACCCTATTTACCTCTTTTTCTCATCTTTCAGGATACATCGGGGGCTTATCTACAGCATTCCAGAATAATGTAGATAATCCCCTGATGCCGGTGGGCTTAGCTCATCTTCGATTTTGGGGGTGACCGGTTCCCTTTAACAGAAGACAGACCTGAGTGGGGATTTGCTTTTTTTTGTGGATTGAGTTGAACCTTTTATTGGGAACATTTTACATAACATTTTGAATCACATTTATCCGGCGCTCTACGCTGAGCACTTATATCGGGATTCCCATCTAAATCTCCAAGTGATGTGATTCAGATGAAACCCCCGAGGGATCCATTTATTATGAGGCAGTAGTTACTCTGCACTCTGTCTTGCCTCTGCTCAGCAGTGTCCATGTATTCAGAGATGCACACAACTGTGGCGGACCGTGCTTTTATGTACGCCTAAAAAGAAGGCCACCGCTGGATCATAGGCCAGACGACTTCCACAGTGC
The DNA here is from genome assembly GCF_051348905.1 of Ranitomeya variabilis. Lineage (NCBI taxonomy): Eukaryota > Metazoa > Chordata > Amphibia > Anura > Dendrobatidae > Ranitomeya > Ranitomeya variabilis. Next base: position 688,330,808 of record NC_135234.1, read on the forward strand.
CTCCATCTGCCTCATTATAGGGAAACTTCCACCGAGGATTACGTCTGAATCACGTATTTCAGAGAATTTCACAGAACCCCCCATGTGTTAGGGTATGTGCACACATTGTGGATTTTGCTGCTGATCCGCAGCGGTTTTGACGCTGCTTTCCATGAATTTACAGTACCATGTAAACCCATGGAAAACAAAATCCGCAGTGCACATGCTGCGGAAAAAAAAGCGCGGAAACGCTGCGTTGTTTATTCCGCAGCATGTTCATTCTTTGTGCGGATTCCGCAGCGGTTTACACCTGCTCCATTATAGGAATCCACACAAAAAACGCATAAAATCCGGAGGTAAAAACGCAGTGCTTTTTACCTGCGGATTTCTCAAAACAGGTGTGGAAAAATCAGCAGGTTCCATCTACGTTTGCACATACCCTAAGCGCTCAGCGCGGAGAGCAGGATAAATGTGAGCCGAGCCTTACTGTGATCTTTGGGAGGCAGAATGAACAAATCAGTAGTAGGTGACGAATTGGTTAAATTTATTTTTTACGCCGTTCTTCGTGATTAGACGACATTATTCTTCGGGTTAGTTCGATTACAGCGATATCAGATTTATATCAGTTTTTTTATCTTTGGCTGCTGTCACACACTAAAAGATGCCTTTTTTTGCATCAACATATTTTGAGAGCTATTATATTTTCATATTTTGGTTGACAGTCATGTGATGGCTTTTCTTTTTGCAGTATGAGATTTTTCTTTGTATCATTTTCGTGCACATGACAATTTTTGATCACTTTCTCTTCCGATTCTCGGGAAGAAAGAACAAACCCCAGCAATTCAGGAATTGTTTTTTAGGAATTTTTTTATGCCGTTCGCGGTGTGGTAAAATTGATAAGGCAGCTTTATTCTTCGGGTTAGTACGATTACAGTGAGACAACATTTATATATTTTTTGTATGTTTTGGCGCTTCTACACAATAAAAACTTTTATAGAAAAAAAATTTTTTTCATTGCATCGCATTTTACTCCATTTTCTTGTCCAGTGGTATGATGAAAAGCATAGTTGCCATTTTTTTTAATGGCATTCACTGAATTGGTTAATTAGTGTGATAGTTTTATAGTATACACAAAGTGTATGTATTTATGTAATTTTTATCATTTTTTAATTTTTAACTTGGTCCCTCTATGGGACTTTCACTTTTTTTCTTTTTACTGTAAATTACAGGTATAATGCATTGCAATGCACCAGAAGCATCTAAGACCAGAATTCTAAAGGCTATACGCCTACCCTGAGCACAGGCAGACAGGTCCACGCTACCGTTATGTTCCACACACACACGATATAAATGATCTTAATGCGCCGGCGTGCGCTCCAGAGAACCTTTTATACGTTCCGCTTAAGTCCAGTCAGACAGGACCTTGCTTGAGGACCAATCCGGAATTGCCACATCACCCGAGCAGCTGACAACCGACCACCAATGAGAAGACGCCACCTTGCGAGCATGCTCAGTAGAGTGATTTCTGGACTTGGGCTGTTGTTTGCAGCTGCTTATTGCCGATTACCATAGCTTTGGCTGGAAGCCAGCAGTAACCAAGCGAACAGCTGGAGTCTGAGCAAGACGCTGAGACCAACGTCTTTCCTGAGCAGCCCCTACTGCGGCAGGAGCAGAATGGGAGACTGCAGAGGCAGACAAGGCTGGGATCTACCCCGTGCGGTAGGAGAATCCTGGAGCCTAACACGGGGCCTAGGTGTCTTTTGTCTAACTTGCTGTCAACAGCCTGTTAAGAATACGGTAATCCTTTTCTAGCAACATAGATGGAAAGACAAATTAGTATTTGTGGTGGGGTTTTGTGTCTATTCCTGATCTCCTGTTTGTCAAATTACACGAGAGGTGGATTTTTCAGTTGAGGATAGGCAAGCCATTGAACAATGGCAGAAGCAATGCATCATGGGAAATGAGGGAATGGCAGTTCTAGCACCTTTGGTGCTGCAGAATGCCGATTTTCTCTGAACAACAATATATGGAAGATACATTAGAATCTGGACTGTTCTAGGACATTAAAATTAGTGTGTGTGCCACGAGCTATTTCAATTTATTGGGAGTGATAAGAGCAGGCTGTGTGAGAAAGGACAGATCTGCTTTAAGGCATACAAAGACACATTAATCTGCTGAAAGTTTATTTAAACAATTTTACAAATACAGAATCGGACCGTAAAATACATCGAGTCAATGAAAAACAGATTTATGACAGTAATGTGCAAACACAGAGACCAGCCAGGTTCCATGTGTATGTAAAGGAGGCAGTGATACCATGTAACCTGCAGGAACGGAGAAAATCATTGCGTTTAAGAAGCCTTTAGTACAATCGAAAGGTGGTCACCGATCTGTTGTGATGTAAAGGATGTGTGTCCTTTTACATCCATTTTTCTTTAACGGATTTGTCCAGCTTGAAAACACCACTTCACATTACAGTATACCTTTGTCTACTGTGACTTAAAGGGGTTGTTTGGCACTGCCGACATCCACATCGGTGGGAGCAGTATGGATGATAGTACGACCTCTCATCATATCTGCAGACGCGTACATGATGGGCAGGAATACTGCATGTGTCCCGTTTATCAGAATAGGAAACATACATGACACCTGCCGCCAATCTTGGTATGCACCGTCATCAATGTCAAGGAAAAAGCATATTCTTGCCATTCAATTCTACGTGATAATAGGCAACAGGAACAATAGCCAAAAACATTCACAAGCTTCAATTGACAATTTCTGTAATGATACATTTTGCAACTTTATTTGAAAATTGCAAGACATTTATGATTTGATTATATATAAACCAATAGGTTTCCTTATGGGGGAGAGAAAAAAAATTAAAAGGTTAAAAGGGGTCATTCGGGACTAAATGATTAAAGACCCATTAGTAGGACAGTGAATGAGAAATATAGTGCAGAACTAGTAAGCAGCCACTAAATCCATGAGGCTGCTGAGCTCCACCGCAGACATCACCGCCACTGCTGGAGCAGATTACACCTCGTCAGCAGGGGTGCAGGGTGTTGGACCCCCATAGATCTCATATTGATCTATTCTAGACATAGGTCTTCTATTGTTAAGTCCCTGACACCCCTTTAACAATTGAAATAATCTGCAGGAAAAAAAAAAAAAGCACCAGACTGGCAGTAAAAACACCAAGGGGTTGGTTTACAATTGCAAATACCTAATTGGAGAAATCCTGCTGATATAAAGAGGGGTCCCCCATTCAGAATACTCCGCATACTTCCATTACAAAGACCTTTGATTTAAAAAGGGAAAATACCACAAGGTTACTGCCACCTAATCTGAGAGCAGCATAATGTAGGGGCAGAGACCTCGAATCCAGCGATGTGTCACTTTACTGGGTTGTTTGATGTAGTTTTATTAAAAAAAAAAAATAAATAGATCACTATTTGAATCAGGAGTTTATCACTATAGGACTAGGAAGCCTGCTGCCATGTAGTCCTCCATATTCATGTGCTCTGTATAGCCCTGTCCCCACTAGTGGCAGCTTTCTGCCTATGCAGAATGAGTGGTGTGGGCGGAGTTATACAGGGCTCAGCATTAGAGAACCGCTAGATCTGCAGCAGAGAAACAGTGATGTTACTGCAGCAATCAGCTCAGAAAGTGACAGATCGCTGGAATCATGGTCCCTATCCCTACATCCTGCAGCTCTCTCTGTATGGATATATTACTCAGACCAAAATGTATATTTTCATGCAAACTGAAATTTTCAAGCTGAACATTGTCTTTAATGTACCAACATATGATTTGACATAATAAAACTAAATATATAATGAAGCTAATCTGAAACAGTCTTGATTATACAAAGTTTCCACAGCTCGCATGTAGTCCTATGCGCCTCCATGACAAACACACCTTTAAAGTAGCCTAATCCCACCATCATGTGTTCTCCATCTTTAAATGCCCCCCTGCTTTGCAACAGAAGCGGCAGAGAAAAGGTGGAGACCATGTCACTGCAGAATCTGACTACACAGGATTTGTTGGTAGCCTGTGTCTATTAATCTACATAGGAACTGTGAACAAAACAATATTTTTAAATGAAGATTGTTGCTGTTTCCTTTAGAGCCACTTTCACACTTGCATATTTTGTACCAGCATTTTCATTTTGTTTGGGCAGGACATTACATTGATATAACTCCCCATGGCTGTGTGTCCATTAGTCGGGGTCTCGGTCCTGCTCGGCCCTTATTCACATATATATATTTATATAGTTTGACATATGGTAGAGGTTAGGACCGTCCCCCATAGGGTCACCTTGACGTGGTGGGATGGCTTTTACGATTTTTGGATCAAAATTATGTTAACCAAGCACCCCATGTTATTTTCATGCACTATTGCCATTTACTTCAGGGTATTTGCTCATTTTGTTTTTATCTTAGGTCTTACCAGTATTTTTAAGCTAAGATCAGTGAAGTCTACACAGAAAAGCTAAGATGGAAACACTCATGTTCTGGCCCACACTCGGTCTGTCTTGAAAATACAGGTATATAAACATCAATGCATCTAAGACCATTTTAATATATATATATATATATATATATATATATATATATATATATATATATATATACATACACACACACATATACCTGGAACAGAGTCTAGTAGGGAACAAGGTAGCAACAATATTCTTCTTTTACAGAAATCTTAAAAAAATAAAAAAAGTGATAAAATACAATACATCAAGTTTTTTAATCAATATTTCTCAGAGTGTGTGAACGAATATATTGACAGATTTAAGATTCTATATCCAATTTTTAATGCATCTTTATAGAAAATCTGACAAAGGATTGAAGAAATAATCCAGTTGTGTTTTAATCTATTGACTCTTTGGTAATTTTTTAAAATAATCTCTGAAGAACATATCCACAAATATATATATAGTCGCTAGAATATATTCACAGTGCATTTAGTCACAATGTCAAAAAGGTGCAAGAAAGAAAACTCAAATAATAGTCAATTTACACTTTCATTGATACGTTTTCAGTTTAACATCAAGTCTTTTCCCAGAATGCTAAAATAAGGGACACAGGGTAGAGGCCTCACTCATCCAAAATTTACGTCATATACATAGCGCACCTGAATTATTGCACAGTCTGTAATATGTGCTAAACACTTACACTCAGTTTAATAGTTCTTAAAGGGGTTGTCTGGGCATAAAATGCGGATGGACCAATCCATGGCTGCCTTTTTTAATAACGAAAACAGTGCGGGATTTGCAGATTGGTGATTTTTAGTAATTAGCATCCATTTAAAAAATTACTGGCAATGGCGAACCCCCAGCATGAGGAGCAAGATCTCACAACCCTCCTCGCAAGAGCTCACATTCTGGACTGCACAGGCTCTGCTACATACACTTACCAAGCGACATCGTTAGATCGGTTAGCGCTCGTTAATGGCACAGTAAAGGATGTAGCAGAGCTTGTTTAGTTCAATGTGCAAGCTCTTGCATGTTTTCACAAGACAAGCTGTATAGGGTTGTGGGATCCGGTCCTGTATGTCAGGATCCCAAAATCAGAAAGTTCAGACCCAACTTTTGCTAGAACATTAAGGGACATTAGTTAGTTAGACCTTCCAATTATTTTTCCTTTTTTTAATACTTAGTAAAGGGAATCTGTCAGCATAGAATGACTGTTCAAACCAAGTATAGGCGCTCGGTACTTCATGGGTGGTCAAACATTTAATTGCTTGGGGGCCTTTAATACATCATTGAAGGTCCTACACCCACCCAGCACAACCACCGATCAACAGCGCCAGCCCCATGTAAAGCGTGCGCAAAGTGAAACAGCACAGCCCCTTAGTGGCCACTCATGGGTACTGCAGGTCAGCTCCTATTCATTAGAAAATAAGTATCCTTGGAGGGGAGACTTTGCTTTGCGATGTTAACACATTTTCATTACACCCTCTGCTTTGGAGAATAGCAAGAAAGATTTACAGATTTCACTTTTGTTTGGGGCCATATCCGCTCTGTGTTGGATATTGCGGAGCATAAGAAACAGGATTTACATTTGGAACAAACGTCTTACACTAGGGAGTCATGAATACGGCTGTATGTAAGGTGGGTGTTCAATCAATAAAAACATGGGGGGAAAACTTATTTTTTAACTTCACTCTGCTGGTAGAAGACAAAAAACGCCCCAGTAAAAGCCGTGCAGCGTGTGTATGCAGATTATGTATGTGTGACACAAGGAGCGTCCATCCAATGATGCCAGCAGACAACTCCTGCTGTCTTGCAGAACTGCAGGCGCCATGAATCTGCTACTGGCTGTTACTGCAGCAGCATTTCATAGAAAACCCTTAGAATTGCCTGCCGGGAAGTATGCACCCGAGAGGAGTAGTCCAAGGCAGGCTCCCGGCAGCTTCTCCCGGCCCCGCTCGCCATGGCTGACCGATGGGGGACCTTCAACAGATTAGTTACCTGAGACAATCCCCAGCTGGACTTGCCCTGGACAAATTAGCTGGGATACGATCCCCCGGCTTTTCAAAACCAGACTTGAAATGCTGCTGCGCTTTAGAGTAAAACCTGCTTGGCTGCAAGTCAGTATCTGACTCATGCTGGTCGTAGTTCGGGCGCCATCAATCATGTGTCAGATTCCTTTTAAAGGGTTAATTCATACATGGCAGATTTGGTGCAAACAAGTAAATGGAAGAGTCACAGAATGACTGTGCAGAGCAAGTACAGGCGCTCTGTGCTCCCTCGGCGCGGCCCAGCGCTTAATTTCACCTTTGCACCTACTTGTTCTCCCTCTATCTCCACCCTTATGTTGCTCCATAAAGGCAGAGCTGTGAATCAAACAACAAAGAAAAGGGGATAGAGGGGCGAGTAAAAGGCCATGTGCTGGCTGCAAAACAACCCTGCACAGATATATATTTTCATATGCAGACATTTTGGGAAGGCAGCTCATCCTGTGCAAGACGGGGTTGTGTCCATAACCGACTGCACGGGGTAACCTCCTGCCATCAATTGTAAACTTCTATTGCGGGACATGGAGGCACAGTTTTAATTGTAAGAGTTTACATTAATATAAAAGAAACTTTGGGAGAATTAGTAAAACTACAGTCAACTACAATCTATACAGTAAAATTTCCAACAAATTGCTCCAGTGATTTATTATGGAGCCATGAAAGGGACTTGTGAGCTTGGCTTCCTGTTTTAGGCACCATGCAAACAGTAGAGCCATGTGCATAGAGATCACAGAACTCCATAGTAGGGAGCTATACAGTCTTAGTGCCCTGCCACACAGGCAGTCAGTTGTCACCTACATGGAGAATGGACCTGCACATGCAACGATGGAGGGTGCAGAGTATATTTAAAGGGGTCGTCTGCAACTTTTATTTGGATGGTCTATCCTTAGGATCGGTCATCAATACCAGTCTGGTGGGGGTGCGACACCTGACACCCCATATCAGCTGATGCGTGTGATTGCAGAGTGGAATGGCACAGCTTTGTCACCCGCATAGCAGCCACAGCAGGGTGCTGCAGATCAATGCCCATTCACTTGAATAAGGGCAGATGTGTAGTACCTGACACTAGTCACTATGCAGCTGCTGGAGCTTTGCTGTTCTGTTCCACAACATGCACATCCAGCCACCGGCACAAGCTGATCGGGGGGGGTATTGATGACCTACCGTAAGGATAGGCCATCAATATTAAAGGTATCAGACGACCCCATTACCTAAGCTGGACCATAAAAGGTATCACAATGCAGTGTAATATAAAGGATCGTTACCATTTTGTGAAGTGCAAGCACAAGGATCAATTTATCTTTTTATTCCACATTCAGTCAAATTCTCCAATGTGCTCATTACTCATCTAGAACAATATCCTGGCCGTGCCTGGTCTTGCATTTTGCAGTTCCTGCTTTCTGGAGTTGAGCACTATAGTGTATCTACACTGCAGGAACAATTAACCATTTCTCTCTATGCTCTCCCTATTCACATGCTTGTGAAACACAGCATGGCTTACATTAGTGTTAACATTAAAATTAAGAAATGAAATCATAGGACTGTCAATCCCAGAGTGCTGTATGCAATAACCCGACTGCCAATATCACAGTGGAGCGCGACCAACCAATCACTATCTGGCCAACTGGGCGCTCGAGTATCCATGCAGGCACGTGTGATATGGTGGACATTAACGCGGGGTAGCCGGACATGGGTTACGTACTTCATGCAAGGAGTCAGTGCTGAGACACGAGCACAAAGTCATAAGGCACTCTGGGACCGAAGATCTGGAAAGTGGGACAGTCACCCGCGGGACAGTCACCCGCGGGACAGTCACCCGCGGGACAGTCACCCGCGGGACAGTCACCCGCGGGACAGTCACCCGCGGGACAGTCACCCGCAGGACAGTCACCCGCAGGACAGTCACCCGCAGGACCCCACACTTTACTCCAGGTAAATTACAGCTGCCGCAATGAAAACTACAACCCGATCAGTGTGCGATATATACCTCCGAGAACGCCCGCACTGAGGGAATAGTGATCCGACATAATACTGGACCAGTGTAAAGAGTCACTAAGTTACTGGTGAACACATTCTATTTACCAAGACAAAACTTCTTTATACATCACAAAAATATTAGGATCTGTAGGCTGGGACCCCTGCAGGTGGGCGACACGTTATAAAATACTTACACACACACAAGATCCAAAAAAGGTCTGCACCCAGTGATATAAATACAAAGCGCATTTTCGGTATGCGTCGTGCAGCTTTAGAGAGGAGGCGGATGCTTTGGACGAGCTGTAGTCAGTCTTTAGAAAATTTGCTGCTCAAATAAGATCTTTTCAAAGCCAGGAGGAGGGGTGTGATAGAACTCGCTGAACTGACAATCCAGGATGGCGCTGTCGTCCACTGCAGGAGAAAGCATGGGCAGAAGTGGTCAGTGAATATCGGAGTGATCACACAGCAATTTATAGTGTGTTCTTTATGATCATTACAGTGCGCAATATAACTGGAGAGATGTTCTATCCAGTTAAAGGGGTTGTCCATCAATAGAAAAAAAGTCTACACACCCATGTTAAAATGACAAATACAAAATAAAACCCCTGAAAAATAAAAATCTTATCAATAAGAAGAATTTCAGCTTTTTTTCCCCACCTTAGGGTATGTTTCCACGTTCAGGAAACGCTGCGTTTTTGACGCAGCGTTGAGCAGCATGCATAAAAAACGCAGCGTCCAGATGTTACAGCAGTGTGGAGGGGATTTCATGAAATCCTGTCTCCACTATGCAGTAAAAGACGCATGCGGCACACCCGAGAAAACTCACATGCGGTGCGTCTTAATAACGCAGCATGTCCTTACATTGCAGAAAAAACGCAGGTGACCTGCCAGTGACCTCAGGTGCAGATTTGGTCAGGATTTTACCTGCATAAAATCCTGACCAAATCCTGAAGCAATCCTGAACGTGTGCACATACCCTTAGAATTGCATTAGATGCAGAAAATAAGCAGGTTCAAAAAAACAAACAAAAAACTTGTGTGTTTCCGCTGGAGAAATGCACTAAAAATGCATGAAATCTGCATATGGCCATCAATGTTTTGTCAAGGCAAAAATACCAGGAAGTGTCAAAAGAAAAGTATGTAAATTATGACAAACAAAAACCAATGCAAAAAAAAAAAAAACGTAAGAAACCTGAGAGTATGAGCACATGATCAGGAATTGGCAGCATATGTCCGCTGCATCAAAGCGCTGCCAGCTGTTGGACGCAGGTGAATCCGCATGTGATCACTAAACTGTGCAGAATCCCCACGCCCTATACATTGTACAGGTGAGATTTATCTTGCAGAGGCTCGCGTCTCCACATTGTACAGGTGAGATTTATCTTGAAGAGGCTCGCGTCTCCACAAGATAAATAGACATGCTGCGGTCTGGAGAGACGTGCCATATGTCCGTCGCCACGGGCATCTCTGGACGCATACTGGACCTGGGATTTCTTGAAATCCCATCCACTATGCTGTAAGAGATGGACGCTGCAGATTGGATGGATGGACGCACGACATCCAACCCGCAGCGTTTACTGATCATGTGCACATACCCCAATAGGTGCAGAAACACTGCACCATCAAAAACTCATCAAATACTCATCGTGGGAAGGTAGTCTTAACGTCACCCATAATCTGTACATTTCAATTGAGAAAAACTGAAATCTTTGTGTAAAAGGTAAAATTATTAAAATAATGTGGTTGTTGTAATTCAGCGTATATGCACAAATGTGCTATTTATGCACCATGACAGCTTTCAGTCTTTTTTTGGTAAAAGTCTACCAGCATATCACATATAGGATTGGCAATCTTTGCCCTCTCTTCCTTGCAGTAGCTCCAGATTCATCAAATTGCGAGGGCATCTCCTGTGCACAGCGCCCTCTTCAGGTCACCCACGGATTTTAAATTGGATTCAGGGAGGGGCTCTGGCTGGGCCATTCCAAAACTTTGATCTTCAGGCGGAGTCATCCTTGATTTGGAGGGATGTTGTTCTCATGATGAAGGGTAAAATTCATCTTCACTTTCATCTTTTTTAGTAAAGGCTGGAAGGATTTGCTGCAAAATTGTCTGATATTTGGAACTAATTCCCTCCTTGACTAAAGCCCCAGTTTTAGCTGCCAAAAACCAGCCACAAAACAAAATGCTGCCTTCATCATGCTTCACTGTATGTATGGTGTTTTACCATCCTATCCCACAGGCCAGACATTGCACAAAACCATTGAGAAACAGATTGTGGACAACAAGGGGGAAAGTTCTGAAATGATTCTTCTTTTTACAAACGATAAAAATTTGTACAATTTTTTTTTTTACTTGATGAAAAAAAAACAAAAAGGGGTGTGTAGGTTATCAATATCAGATTGGTGGCTGTCTGACACTCCAATGGTCACTTATTAACAGTTCTTGTGGCAAGTGGAAACTTGTATATTGAGACTGAACTGCAGAGCTCCATACACTCAGAGGCAGCTGTTCTTGGATACTACAGCTCAGCTCCCACACGCTTCAATAGAAGATGAGCTGCAGTATTCAAGAATGGAGGGTTCTTGTGGATTGGCTCTGTAAACTCTACTTCTACCTTCCACAGGACCTGTTAAAGGGAACCTGTCCCCCCCAAAATGGAAGGTGAGCTAAGCCCACCGGCATCAGGGGCTTATCTACAGCATTCTGGAATGCTGTAGATAAGCCCCCGATGTAACCTGAAAGATGAGAAAAAGAGGTTAGATTATACTCACCAGGGGCGGTCCCGCTGCGGTGCCTCCCATCTTCTTACAATCACGTCCTCTTCTTGTCTTCACGTTGCAGCTCCGGCGCAGGCGTACTTTGTCTGTCCTGTTGAGGGCAGAGCAAAGTACTGCAGTGCGCAGGCGCCGGGAAAGGTCAGAGAGGCCCAGCGCCCATCAGATCAGACCGCCCCTGGGTGAGTATAATATAACCTCTTTTTCTCATCTTTCAGGACATATCGGGGACTTATCTACAGCATTCCAGAATGCTGTAGATAAGCCCCTTATACTGGTGGGCTTAGCTCACCTTCCATTTTGGGGGTGACAGGTTCCCTTTAACACCTTATCTATGGGGGTGGAGGGTGTAAAACACTTCACCTATACAATGCTGGTTAACTATCCCAAGAATGGGTGATATAGTCCTGGAAAGCCCATTTAAAGAACATACCGTATATACTCGAGTATAAGCCGAGATTTTTAGCCCAAATTTTTGGGCTGAAAGGGCCCCTCTCGGCTTATACTCGAGTCATGGTCGGCGGTGGGGTCGGCGGGTGAGGGGGAGAGGGCGCTGAGGCATACTCACCTAGTCCCGGCGCTCCCCCTGCCTGTCACACTGTCTTCGGGTGCCGCAGCTCTTCCCCTGTTCAGCGGTCACGTGGGACCGCTCATTAGAGAAATGAATATGGACTCCACTCCCATAGGGGTGGAGCCGCCTATTCATTTCTCTAATCAGAGGTGCCAGTGACCGCTGACAGAGGAAGAGCTGTGGCACCGAAGACAGTGTGACAGGCTGGGGGAGCGCCAGGAGCGCCGGGACTAGGTGAGTATTTTATATTCACCTGTCCACGTTCCACCCGCCGGGCGCCGCTGTCTTCCCAGCGTCTCTCTCTCCGCACTGACTGTGCAGGTCAGAGGGCGCGATGACGCATATAGTGTGCGCGCCGCCCTCTGCCTGATCAGTCAGTGCGGAGAGACGCCGGGACGGGACGCTGAGGAGCTGCAAGCAAGAGAGGTGAGTATGTGTTTTTTTTTTTTTTATTGCAGCAGCAGCGTTATATATGGCACAGATTTATGTGGAGTATCTATGGGGCAACGGTGCAGAGCACTATATGTGGCACAGATTTATATGGCACATCTATGGGGCAACGGTGCAGAGCATTATATATGGCACAGATTTATATGGCACATCTATGGGGCAATAATGAACAGTGCAGAGCATATATGGCACTGCTTTATATGGAGCATCTATGGGGCCATAATGAACGGTGCAGAGCATTGTATATGGGGCATCTATGGGGCCATAATGAATGGTGCAGAGCAATGGCACCACTTTATAAGGAGCATCTATGGGGCCATAATGAACGGTGCAGAGCATTCTATATGGCACAGCTATATATGGAGCATCTATGGGGCAATAATCAACGGTATGGAGCATTATATATGGCACAGCTTTATATGGAACCTCCTTTGGGGCAATAATGAACGGTATGGAGCATCTATTTTTATTTTTGAAATTCACCGGTAGCTGCTGCATTTTCCACCCTAGGCTTATACTCGAGTCAATAAGTTTTCCCAGTTTTTTGTGGCAAAATTAGGGGGGTCGGCTTATACTCGGGTCGGCTTATACTCGAGTATATACGGTATATAAAGCAGAGACATCCCGACTGTTGTAGTAAACTCTTGTAAACCTTATGAAATAACCATTCAGGTACATTTCAGCTGTAAATTGTGCTCATCAATGAGGAGTCTCATAAAGACCCTCTCTACTTAGTGCTGCCTGTAAGGACACCTATTAACAAGGGGATGGCAACACCCTGTTGTCACTCTAATGCACAAAAGACGCTCAAGAGCTGTTGCTTCATGCAGGATACGCATCAGAAATGTTGTGAAACCAGACTCTCAATTAAGGTGCTATTCCACAAATATTATTTAACTGTTTACAGGATATATCACAAATTTAAGATTGATGGCGATCTTACTGCTAGGACCCCAACTGATCCAGAGAATGTGAATGGAGCAATACGCTTATGCATGTCCTCTGCTCTTCTCACTTCTATAGGAGTCGAGTGCACACATGACCAATGCTCCTATTGACAGTGAACAGGGGTCACGCAAAGCACCCTACTGCTCCCATCACAGAACTTGGGACCACTGGTTTCAGATTTCTTACCCCCACTTGATCATATATTTATCATCCGTCCTTCGGAAAACTGATGATGGTTGGATATCCCTTTAAAAAAAATGGTTTTCAGCGCCAATCCTTCTACGTGTGCAATATAGACATACTATGTATCAGACTGCTACCTGGTTCTCTAAACTGATGTGCAAGACAAATCTGACACCAACTGACCTTATATAGGGGATGTGCCAACCAGGGCTGTGGAGTCGGAGCCCATTTCGGTGGAGTTGGTGTCATGGAAATTGAGGTGTTGGAGGTTTGGCTTACCGACTCCACAGCCCTGGTGCCAACTACCCCATGACCTCTCGTTCTCAGAGGAGCTAAACGGTCGTCATCGGGGGTCTTGTAGAGATGCAATCTCCTCTTCTTCATTAATAACACCAACATTCAGCTTAACCAGCTACATACACAGACAGAAGGCTGTCTTGTCACAAGCTGAACATCCAAGTTTATGGGGAGCAGGGAGGAATAGCTAGCAACTGAATGCGGATTTGGCAGACAGAAAGTGAAGGCTGACTTACCGTACACAACAGGATACACGGTCCCCCTGATACCAGATGAAGGACAAAGCATATTCTTTCCGTTCAAGTAAACATTTAATTCTACGTGATCATAGGTGATACCCTAAAGGGACAAGCGGACAAAATACATAAGCTTCAATTGACAAATTTCCTAAATACACATTTTTGCAACTTTATTTGAAAACTGCAAGATACATTTCTGATTTGTTGATGTTTAGAGCAGTAGCTAAGATGAATATGTGTCCTTGTGCGGAGAAGAAAAAAAACAGAAAAGTTAAAAAGGTGTTACCTGGCACTAAATGATTGATGATCTTTGTGTAGGATAGTGAATGGGAGATATAGCGCAGTGCTAGTAAGCAGACACCAAGTGTATGAGGCTGCTGTGCTCCACCGTATCACATATCTGGATACTGCTGGAGCAGATTACAGCTGATCAGTGGGGGCGCAGGGCGGTGACGGTCTCGCAAACACCAACGGGTTGGTTTACAATTTCAGATACATTGGGGAATTTAAAAAAAACAACAAAAAAAAAACAAAAACAAGAGGTGTTACCGATCCAGATACTTAGAAACTCAGCATATTTGTTCATTTTCAGTGAAACATGGCTGCAATTCTCACTCCACTCTGAGCTGATCAGCTGACATGTGCCCATACCAGCACGCGTGGAATCGCGATACACTGACGTCTGTTAACATGTTAAATGCAGCTGTCAATCTCTGACATTGGCATTTAACATGCTCGGCACCTGTCACATGATCTGCAGAAGACCCCCATGGTTGTCATTGTATATCTGCTATGAGTGCTGCCCCGTGGCAGTGATATTTGGATCACTGCGTTGAGAAATGCCTGATAAAAATATAAAAAATTAATCCAAATCGCTAAACAGTGTAAAGGAGAGAAGGAAAAAAACAAAAAAAAAAAAACACGCCAGAATTACATTTCTTTGGTCTCCGCAACATTGCAATAAAATGCAATAACGGGCGATCAAAAGATCATATCTACACCAAAATGGTATCAATAAAAACCATCAGCTCGGCATGCAAAAATTAACCCTCACCCTGCCCCAGATCATGACAAAATGGAGACACTACTGGTCAAAAAGTGGAGAAGTCTGATGCCGTCCAGGGGTGTATACTGCAGAGGAGGAGCCACAGTTAATCTTTTTCAGATTATGCATAGTGTCGCCTCCTAGTGGACAGCAGCATAACACCCATGGTCCTGTGTCCCCCAATGAGGCGACAGAGTAATGGAGTTTTGTTTAAACAAACAAACAAACAAACAAAAAAAAAAAACACAATCGTGGAATTGCACTTTTTTGCAATTTTACTGCACTTGGATTTTTTTCACATGTTATCCAGTACATTATTTGGTAAAATCAATGGTGTCATTCAAATGTACAACCCACAAAAAAAAAAACAAGCACTCACATGCCATATTGATGGAAAAATAAAGACGTTATGGCTCTTGGAAGAAGAAAAGCAAAAAAGAAAACAAAGGAAAATGGCCCAGGGAGTGAATGGGTTAAAGGGAATCTGTCACCAGTTTTTTGTCACCTAATCTGACAGTAGCATAATGTAGGGGGAAGAGACCCTGGTTCCAGTGATCTGTGATTTACTGGGCTGTTTCCTGTAGTTTTAAAACAGGGATTTTATCAGCAGATGATCATCACTAGAGATCTAGTAAACCTGCTGTCATGTAGTCTTCCATATTCATGAGCTGTATACAACCCTGCCCTCACCACTCATTGGCAACTTTCTGTGTACACTGTGCATAGGCAGAAAACTGCCAATCAGTGGTAAGGGCTGGGTTATACAGAGCTCAGTATTCAAAGAACAGGTAGGATCTCCAGCAGAGAAAACAGGGATTTTATGAAAAGGACAGCAAGCAGCCCAGTAAGTGACACATCGGTGGAAACAGGGTCTCCGCTCTACATCATGCTGCTCTCAGATGCGGTAGCAAAATCCTGGTGACAGTTTCCCTTTAAGCAAACTCTGTAATATTGCAATTGCAGGAGAAATGAATCCAGAGAAATTGTAACTTCACATCAGGTTCTCTCACAGATTACAAATGTTTGAGAGTCATACAAGACAAGCACCCGGTGATTAGCAGGACTTCTTTAAAAAGAACACAAGCACATCGGCTGTCAGTCCTCTACACAAGAAATGCAGAGGTGATGCGCGGTCTTGATCATCGGTCCATTCAAATGCAGAACTCTGGAATCCCATTCTCAGAACTGCAGGGGAGCAAAATATCAGATCGGTAGTGATCACCATCATCATCTGCACTTTTGATGCGGAGGTGGCGTTTGGCGCAGTGTCTTGCGGGCTATAAAAAGCTAGTAACCCACTGAGGAGGTTCCCAGTGACGTGTCAGTGGGCTTCATTTTCACAGATGTGAGTAATAACTCATGCAATCCACAAAGGCAAAGAAATCAAGGGATAGATTCCATAAATTAAGTTATATGCAATAATGAGAAATGACACCGGGAAAAAGTATTGATCATGCTTAGCGAAATGTATTTAATACGCTGTACAAAAGCCTTTGTTGGTGACGACAGCTTCAAGACGCCTCCTTTGAGAAACTAGTCGCATGCATTGCTCAGGTGTGATTTTCATCCAGTCTTCGACACAAAAACACTCTTCATATCCTGAAGGCCCCGTGAGCTCATATGAACTCTGAGCTTTAGTTCCTTCCATACATTTTCCATTGGGGTCAGGTGATTGGCTGGGCCCTTCTACTAGCTTTAATTTTCTTTCTCCAATTGAGAGTTTTCTTGGCTGTGTGTTTGGGACCATTGTATTGCTGTATCCACTTCATCATCATCATCTTCATCATTTTCATCATTCTGGTAGATAGCGGAAGATTTTTTATCAAGAATGTCTCGGTACATTTGTCCATTCATCCTTCCTTCAATAATATGAAGTTTGCCAGTGCAATATGCTGAAACACAGCCCTACATCATGATGTTCCCACCTCCAAACTTCACCATTGGTATGGTGTTTTGGGGGTGACATGCAGTGCCTTTTGCCTCCAAACATGTGTATTATGGCATCCAAAAAGTTCAATTTTGGTCTCATCTCACCTGAGTATATTCTCCCAGTATTTCAGTCTTGTCTATATGTTTTTGAACAAACTTTAAAACGTGTTTGAACATGCTTTTTGTTCCCTGCATGTGTTGCAGCAGTTTATGGCTGCAAAACATGCAGCTGCAGATAATTGAATATATTATCCGAGCATGCCCAAGATACTCTGATAACTCGTTATCAGAGCACGTTCGCTCATCACTATTCATCAATGGAGTCTTGCGTGGATTGCTTTCTAATTACTGATAGATTTCAGCTGGTGTCATTACTTTCCATGACTTTTTTCACCTATCTTCATGTGTTCAATGGTTCCCCACTGTGTTATACAGAAAATACGTAAGTACATCACTGTATGAAATCCACAATTCGGCTTACCACCACATCACCCTCCTGTGGAAGGCTATTTGCCGGCAGCCTGTTCTTCTCCTCATCGTTGTAATAAATGGCCCCATCGTTTCTTATGACCAGACTGTGCACATCTCGACCCAAAGGAATCTGATTTAAATTTGCTTTTTGCGTTGCAACGCCAATGCCCCACACGCCTGGAATAGCAAGAAAAAACAAAAACAAGTAGCAGCCCATTAGTATCCATTTTGTCAGTAAGTGATATGTACGGTATTCTGACAACAGTATATGAAAAAGAAAACTAAATGTTCACAGGGGCAGCATGTCTACTTACCTTAAGCAAGAGGAGAATGTCTCCTGGCAAAGGGATTTTTTGATAGGGAACAACACCTTTAAGCAACCTTGCATCTTTTGTGTGTCACTGTGCAGCCCACGCCTAATTGTTACTGAAGCCCCTCTTCTCTCCAACGCCACGGGTGTAAGTAATACTGTAAACTGTACTACTCAGTGCAATCTCACAACATACACTCTAGCATACATTTTATTAACATTAAAACAGATCAAAACTGTACAACTTTCAAAGATGTGCTGCTTAAAGGGTACCTGTCAGGTCCAGATTATCTATGAAAATAAAAAAGCAACTTAGCTGTGATAATTATCATCTATAGAGGGGATATTACACAGGTGGAAGTCATCAGTGAATGGAGATAACAACTGATAACCGCGATGCGCCCTGCTCTTCTCCAGACATTGGGCAGGGTTCTCCAATAATGCCCAGTATTCAGTCGATTGACGTCCCGCTTAGCTTGTGAATGTGCCGAAGGGGCATCAATTATCTGAACAGCAGCTGTGACTGCTGCATGCTGCGCACCCCTCCCCGATTACAGCATTTTCTCCTTTACCTATGGGATCATGCAGAATGAATTGCTACTAGTGATGAGCGAACGTGCTGGGATAAGGCGTCATCAGAGCATGCTCAGGTGCTAACCGGGTGACTTCAGCATGCTTGAATAATATGCTGGAGACACTGATGCACCCAAGCATCCTCAGTTAACGCCTTATCTGAGCGCTGATCATTAATTGCTACATTTACGAAAGTCAGTATAAATGTATAACTCTGGTAATAATGACCAGCCATCTTTTCAATCCCTTACGGACCTCGCTTACAGCTTGTGTATTAAGAAAGTAGTAACAGTATAATGTAGTATAACAGTGCCTCCATCATGCACATAGGTGACCAAAAAAAGTGACGGGCCATAAAAGCTGTAAATAACCATATGCCTTAAAAAAGGAGAACCAGATACAATAAAGGTCTTCCTTGCCTGAGCATCAACATTAACAGTCATTATGTAACCACAAATGAACAAATATTAAAAGAAGCTGTCTTGGACTCTGAGCGATAAGTCATCAACATAAGGTTGGTGGAGGTCCAACACTCGGTGCCCTCACTGGCCAGCCACCCTCACTGGCCAGCCCAGGTAGCAGAAGGATATACAGTAAGCAGATATGGAGCTGGGATAGCCAGGTTCTGCAGTTTACATCCCATTCTTCAGAGCGTTATCAGTTTATCCACGGGGCACTGGAATCCACTGACCCCAGATTAACAACCTCTGGTAAGGCTAGGTCATCAATATGAGAGTCCCGGACAGCTGATTATAATGTAAAAACAACTGAGATGTAACATACACTATATCGAGTATACTGGAGACACACAAGACAAAGCGTGCACAAGGCTCCTTCTCCAGGGACAGCACAGACCAAGGCATTGAATGAGAGGACCTGTCACTACATTTTTGCAGGCTAAACTGTAAACATTATAAAAGTAGCAGAAGAACTGACTCCTCTCCATTCAGGAGATATTTGCTTGCACATTTTATTGTGCCTATTTTGCAAATTCATCCTCTTCAACCAAAGGGGCGCATTAAAAGAGATTCTTCTCTGGGGGCAGTTTACAATTTCTCCTGTAAGATAATGTCAAATCACAGCAAAAAAGGCAGTATAAAATGTGGGGGTGGGCGGACGACGGCAATACCCCCAGAGAAGTGAATCTGAATTGGCTTTTTCTGTGTGATCTGGTAAGACTCCTACCTGCCCAGGTCACACAGATCTCACTGCTGAGTGTAGGGAGTGTCAGTACATACACAGCTCTGGAATAATGCCTGGTATCCGGGATACAGAGCGGTGTAGGTGACATGCTGCGGCTCTTACAGAACTGTCACTTACATTATGAATGACATAGGGAGAGCGGTGGGGTGGAACACAGTGTCATCTATTCTGCGCTGCCAGCGACGGCTACAGGGCGCTGTATATAATGTCCTCCCTCTGCGCTTATAATGTCAGCACATGCTGGCAGCGAGATCTGTACGATCTGGTTAGACATGAGTCTTGCCAGATGCCAGAGAAACAGCCGATTCTAAGCTTCTCCGGGGTTTGTTCTCAGACCCCATATGATGGCATTAGCTTATAATTGTGTAATGTCATGCAAGGCAAGCGTAATCGCACCCAGAGAAGAATCTCTGCTAATGCTCCTCTGGTTATAGAGGAGCTATAATAAAATTTACTAGCTAAAATCGGCACAATGAAGAGGAGAATGTAAAATAATAAAAGCTACATTTTATTCAGCTACTTTATGATGTGGCCATTTTAGCATGTAAAAAATAAAAAATGTCCTCTGCAAGTGCTCGCTCACATGACCCCAATTTCAGTCCGAGTACTGTCCGTAAGGCTAGGTTCACATTGCGCTAGTGGGTGATCGCTAACGGACAGCGTTGCACGGCGAAAATGTTGCAATTAACGCCGTGCAACGGGTCCGTTAGCGCACCCATTGACAGCAATGTAAATTTCGCCTGCAGCGCATCGCTAGCGCGTGCCTTTCTCGGCTCGCGCTAGCGATGTGCCGTTCTATTGTGGCGCGCCTCGGACGCTGCTTGCAGCGTCCGCGGCGCGCCCAAGGTCCGTTCCCCGCTCTCGCAGATCACCGATGCAGGGGACGTTAACGCGACCCCTAAACGCGACCCCTAAACGCGACCCCAACAAATACATTGCGCTAGCGCTAAACGGATTGCCCTAACGCAATGTGAACCTAGCCTAAGAGAATGGAGCCGTGTAGATGAACGAAAAATTAAAATCAGAGCATGCATTTTTTCCGTAAATCGGTTGAGACTCACCTAATCAAGTCTATCGGTATGCAAAAAAAAACAAAAAAAATGGATGCCATATGCAGAGCATCCATTTTTTTTGTTTTGTTTGATTTTTTAAAGGATACTCGGCAAATCTGTAACATAGGAAACTGGAAATGGTTCTAAATTAATAATAGCTGCTGTAAAAAAAATGGATTGCACATGGACAAGTGTGAATGAAACTCAGATTACCGTAAATACTCATGCATAAGCCGAGTTTTTCAGCACAGTTTTTGTGCTTAAAATGTCCCCCCTCGGCTTATACATGAGTCAATTGTCTCAGAAAGGCGGCCAGGGAGGGGGAGCGGCGGGTCAGAGGCCCGAGCCGGCGTCTGTGCTAAAGCCTGTGCCGCTGCTAAAGAGAAATGAATATTCATTTCTCTGTAATAGCGCACAGTGACAGCTGCCGGCTTCCAGCACACATCCTACTTATCTTCCTGCGTGCCCTCGCTGCATCTCGCTCGTTCTGGCACCAGCAGCTCTTTCATTAAGGCAATGAATATTCACGCCTCTCCACTCCCATAAGTGTGGAGTGAATATTCATTACCTTAATGAGCAGGGCCACATGATCGCTCGGCAGGAAGAGCTGCTGGCGCCGAACGAGATGCAGAGAGGGCGCGCAGGCAAAGTAAGGATTTTTTTTTTTATAGGAACCATGCATACAGGGATAGGGGATAAGGAGCCATACATACAAGGACAGGAACGGGTGAGCCATGCATACAAGGACAGGGACGGGGGAGCCATGCATACCCAGCTAACACTTGAGTAAATAAATTTACCCAGTTTTTCGTGTCAAAATTAGGTGTCTCGGCTTATACTCTAGTATATACGGTATTTTTTTTTTCGGTCTAAGAGGAAAGAGTTCTAGCACTTCACTTTGTCTTAGAATTGGTAAGGGGCAGTGAAACCCTCTGCCAATCAGTAAGTGATAGCATATGGCTAACCTGTATAAAGATGGCCAGTTTCCTTCCCCCTAACAATGACATTGCTCACTGGGTGGTAGTAATATCAGTACAATGATGTGGCAATAGGCTGCCCTCACCTACCTGTAGATTGCACTTTAAACTCAAAGTAACTCTTGTTTTGATGCAGCGGCGCATTAGCAAGACATGCCCCCGTGCCACAGATCCTTCTGCCATTCTTTACAATTACTACATCAGTTCCTGAAATAAGAAAAAACAATACAGAAGGGTTCACAAATTTTAGAACTTCGCAAATTGTACCTTTCTGGATCCAGGGATACTAAATGTGTTTATTGTTTCTATTTATTTTGAAATGGGAAAACTGGGACTCGACGGCCTGCTCGGCTTCCATGGTAGTACAAAGATGATGAAGCCGGGGGTATTCAGTACGCCAGTGGGTGCCATGGTAACACATTAGACCTGGCAATTACAGATCACATCAGATTCCAATCATCTAAATGGCGCTATTAGAAGCTAACAGTGGCATGTAAATGGTTAAAGGGAACCTGACAGCCGATACATGCTGCCTATGGTTCCAGCAACATTTAGCAGGCACTGGTTCTATGATGTCAGCCAGGTATGTCTGAGGGCTGTCCCACACGTCCAGATAATTCCGGTACCGGAAAAAAATCGGTACCGGAGTTATCCGTGCCGGTGTGGCCGTGAGCTCACGTAGGCCATACGTGCGGCACACGTGTGCCGCCCGTGTGCCGAGTGGGTACCACACGGAGCGTGCAGGAGACAGCGCTAAAGTTTAGCGCTGTCCCCTGCATCGTGCTGAAGCCGCGATTCATATTTTCTGTGCAGCAGCGTTTGCTGCATAGAAGATATGAATAATAGCGTTTAAATGAAAGATCTATGTGTCCGCCGCCCCCCCACCCCTTGTGCGCCCCCCCGCTGTTCAGAAAATACTCACCCGCTCCCACGTTGGCTGTCGCTCCTTCCTGGTCTGGCCGCGGCTTCCACTGTATGCGGTCACGTGGGGCCGCTCATTTACAGTCATGAATAGGCGGCTCCACCTCCCATAGGGGCGGAGCCGACTATTCATGATTGTAAATGAGCGGCCCCACGTGACCGCATACAGTAGAAGGCGCGGGGCAGAGAGGAAGCAGCGACAGCCAACGTGGGAGCGGGTATTTTCTGAACAGCGGGGGGGGCGTGGCGGACACATAGATCTTTCATTTAAACGCTATTATTCATATCTTCTATGCAGCAAACGCTGCAGCACAGAAAATATGAATCGTGGCTTCAGCACCATGTGGGGGGGGACAGCGCTTACTGTAGCGCTGTCTCCGGCACGCCACACGGAGAACGTCCGTGTGAGGAGCGTGTTTTACACGGACCCATTGACTTTAATGGGTCCGTGTAATACGTGCGCTCCCACGAACACTGACATGTCTCCGTGTTTGGCACACAGAGACAAGGTCCGCAAAAAATCAATGACATCTGCACAGATGCATTGATTTTAATGGGTCTACGTGTGTCAGTGTCTCCGGTACGTGAGGAAACTGTCACCTCACGTACCGGAGCCACTGACGTGTGAAACCGGCCTGAGTCAGAAACTCAGCAGCTTAAAAGCCGTCGGGGACCGCGATGCACAAGAGATTAGTTGGACAGGCGAGTCCACAGCGGCTTCTGACAGTGACTGACAGGTTTCTCCCTATACATACACGTAGGGTGAGACCTGTCACGTACGGAGAGGGAGCAGGGAGAAACCGCCGGGGATTCGTCTGTCTGACTAGTTTCCCATGTGGCCAAGTCCCCACCAGCTTTTAAAGTGTGTTTTTCTCTGAAACTCAGCTGCATTTCATAGTCAGATGTACCTGGCTGAGATCATACAACCAGTACCTAATCCATACTGGTCGTTGATCAGGCAGCATGCATCAGCTGTCAGGCTCCCTTTAAATACCAGCAATAGGAGCTAGCTCGTCATTGCTGTTTGCCTACTACATACACCCGCACTCAACATAGGATGTATTAGTATGTCCAATGTCAGTAAGAGGTTAAAAAGGAAGTCCAGGACCAGGACACTGATGACTTATCCATAGATTAGGTCATCAGTAACAGATCAGAGGGTCAGACACCAGGCATCCCCACCAGTCAGCTCTGTACTCTCGCCTGGATGGAAGCAATGTACGGGGTGGAACACGGCAGCTCTGTGTAGTTAACGGCCACTGCTGGATACCGTAATTACTTTCATCTCCCATTCACTTCAATAAGAGCTGAGCTGCAGCCCCCTCCCCAATATTTGGGTCAACCTGTTCCCAATCTAGAATGATGTTCCCAGGTATCACTAGCGCCACCCGACTATCTGAAAACTTGGAATATATGTTAGAAGTCTTCCCTTCTGTGTATTATATACTTTAGTGTATATACACTGTTCAAAAAATAAAAGGGAACACTTACAACACCACAACGTAACTCCAAGTCATTCACACGTCTGTGAAATCAACCTGTCCCGTTATGAAGAAACATTTCTGAATCAATTTCTCCTGATATTGTGGAAATGGAACAGACAACAGGTAGAAATGATAGGTAATTAGCAAGATAACCCATGTAAAAGGAGTGGTTCTGCAGGGGGTGATCACAGACCATTTATCTGTTCTCATCCGATTTGGCTGTTTAGGTCACTTTTGCATTTTGTCATTGCTGTCACCCCTAGAAGTACAGTAGCATGAAATTGCTCAGATAGTGCAGCTCATCCAGGATGGCACATCAATGCGAGCTGTGGCAAGAGGGGTAACTGTCAGCACAGTGTCCAGAGCATAGGGCAGATACCAGGAGACGTGAAGGGGGCCGTAGGAGGGCAACAACTCAGCAGCAGGACCACTACCTCCTCCTTTGTGCAAAGAGGAGCAGTGCCAGAGCCCTGCAAAACGATCTCCAACAGGCCACTAACATCCATGTGTCTGCTCATACTGTCAGAAAGACTGCATGAGGGTGGTAGAGTCCGACGTCCTCAAGTGGGTGTTGTTCTTACAACTCAATGTGCAGGGTGATTAGCATTTACCAGAGAACACCAAGATTGGCAGAGTAGACATTGGCACCCTGTGCTCTTCATGGATGAGAGCAGATTCACACTGAGCATAAGTGAGTTTGGAGACGTTGTGGGGAATGTTCTGCTGCCTGCAACATCCTTCAGCATGACCGGTTTGGCAGTGGGTCAGTAATGGTGTGGGGTGGCATTTCTTTTGAGGACCGCACAGTCCTTCATGTTCTCGCCAGAGGTAGCCTGACTACCATTAGGTACCGAGATGAGATCCTCAGACCACTTGTGAGACCATATGCTGGTGCAGTTGGCCCTGGGTTGCTTCTGATACACGACAATGATAGGCCTCATGTGGTTTAAGTGTGTCAACAGTTCCTGCATGATGAAGGAATTGATGCTATGGACTGGCCCGCCCATTCCCCAGACCTCAATCCAGTTGAGAACATCTGGGACATCATGTCTCGTTCCATCCACCACAGTCTGTCCCCAAGAGTTGACAGATGCTTTCATTCAGATCTGGGAGGAGATATCTCAGGAGACCATCCGCCGCCTCATCAGGAGCACGCCCAGGCATTGTAGGGAGATCATACAGGACCGTGGAGGCCACACACACTACTGAGCATTATTTCCTTGTCTTGAGGCATTTAGACTGAAGTTGGATCAGCCTGTAATTTCATTTTCCACTTTGATTTTGATTATCATTCCAAATCCAGACCTCCGTGGGACATTCATTTTGATTTACATTGATCATTTTTAGGTTTTATTGTTCTCAACACATTCCACTATGTAATGAATAAAGATTTGCGACTGGAATATTTCATTCAGTGATATCTAGGATGTGGGATTTTAGTGTTCCCTTTATTTTTTTGAGTGGTGTATATGTAGTACACTAATATATATAATACACTGACAGATATATATATATATATATACACACAAATAGGTGTGCGTGTCAGATACATAGCAGTGTATTATACAATGTGTATACTTATACCCACATCCATCCGTGCAGGGCGCCTGTGAGCTGTGGACGCTGCGCCCTATGGAGGCGGTTACACCCCACACAGCAGACATGATGGACGCTCGCGATGCCGGAAGTGCTCAGGCGCCCGACGCCACAGGACGCAGCTCCGCACACCTCTCCCGTGTATTCCCGCCACTCACCCATGTGCTGAGTGTCCAGCTGCACGGCCGGCATCTCCTTCAGCGGGATGTGTCCGGAGCCGCCATCCCCGCAGCACCAGCAGCACAAGAACGACATAGCAGCAGCGACTACAGCCCGAACTGCCGGCCAGAAGATCTGCTGCCGAGTCCAGCTGTGTGTGCAGTCCGGCTGTGTGAGGGCTGGAGAAACCACAGCGACGCCTGCTGGGCTGGAGCCGCACGTGACAAAAACTCGTTTTCTCCAATCACAGCACAGCTTTAATTTCTCATTATTCTTTTGAAAATGAAAGCTGTGCTCTGATTGGTTTTTGTAGTCACTAAACGACAGTTTTAGCTGAGCGTTTGCATGAGTCTGCCCCACTGTGTGATTCATAGCTGACCTGACAGTAGTGCCCCAGACTGGAGGCCTATAAATTACAGGGGTGTAACAAGCTCGTTCGTTATACCCTTGCAGGGACCCTCAGCAATCCCAATAAGTGGGCTCTGAAGAGGTTGAGCCTGCACACATCCGCTCCATTCATTCTCTATGGCAGTGGCGAAGTAAGCAGCACCATCGGTGGGTCTCAATATTGACCCCCAGCAATCAATAAGTTATTCCTTTTCCTTTTGATAGGGGATAATCTATAAATCTGGTGATTTGATCTATAGATGCTCTGCTGGCGCGCCATTAATACATGTTACATCATTGCTATTTTGAGATTTGTCACTTTTGACCTTCATCAAATTTCCCAAACTACAGAATATTGAAATCCATATGATGGCGTCTAGGTTATCAGTATGAGAAATACCTGACGCCACAATGTAATTCGTAATCAGAGGTGTAGATCGATGAGGTGCAAGAGGTAGGAGCTGTACTAGGGCCTGGTGCCTGAGGGGCCCAAGCAATGTCACTGGTATTATAAATGGTGCATGTTAGCTGGGTGCATTTAAAAAAAAAATGTCATCTTAAATGTGGAAAGGGGCTTGGAAGAGGATGTAGGTGCTCTATCTCTAGCCCCTCACTCCTCCCTCTACATCATACATGCCAACTCTGGCCCGCTGGGTGGTTATATTTGGCCCACGATGTCAGCACCACCCCTCCCCCATCATACTATTTGGAGGACTATGTGGGGCCATTATACTGTATGGATGACTATGTGGAGCCCATTATTCTGTATGGAGGACTATGTTGGGCCCATTATACAGTATTCAGGACTATGTGGGGCCCATTATTCTGTATGGAGGACTGTTGGGCCCATTATACTGTATTAAGGACTATGTGGAGCTTATTATACTGTATGGATGACTATGTGGGGCCCATTATACTGTGCGGGGATAACAGTTGGGGCATCATACTGTCACAGGTTTACCGCTACAGAGAGGAGCTAGAAGACTGTAGTGTGTGATTTCTTCTACGCCTGCACTGATTAGAAGCACTTCACCTTCATATTAAACGGTGCAGGTTTATTCTAGCAATGCAGGGGTTAATCTGCTCAGCTGACAGCTCTTGGAAGCTTTCCTGCATTAAGGCTCAGCTGTTCATTGTTAGTCACTACCCTCTCCTATATTTTCTGGGCCCTGGCTAGCACTCATTGTCAGAGTTAGCTTTTGCTGCATGGTTGTAGGTTGATTGGTGGCTGATATTTGAGAAGGCGTTTGGTGGATTTATCTGTGACTGTTGCTAGGATTTGGGTGTGTGCTAATTCCCCTTCTCCTACTTTGGTTTTATCCCATCTTCCACTCCCCGATGTCTTCCCCTGTTGTTTGTGTGAGAATATTTGTATGATTGGTATTTTTTAGTTATTCCTGTTCATATTTCCTTGCTAGTCTTGTTTGTGTATTACGGTACACTACTACTCCTCTCTCCTTCCTTGGGTGGAGGAAGGGTACAGACTGAGGGCAGATTCATGAGCTAAGGCAAGGTACATAGCCCCGGCATCTTCACCATCAGAAGTAATGCGGAGAAAAGGGTAAGCTAGGGTGCCCCTAGCTTTAGGGACAGGAAAGGAGCCCCTGGTCCTGAGACACCTAACAACATGTCATGACACATATTGTGTTGAGGTTGCCATACTTTGCTGGGGGGGGGGGGGGTACCGTAGGGTCATCATACCGTGCGTGTGGTGGGTACTGTGGAGGATTTCACTCTGGGGGTATGATACTGTGTTTAGGGCACTACTTTTGTTGGCATCATACTTTATTATCTGTATTATTTAATAATTCAAGGTTTTTTATCCTTTGTTATTACATATTATATATTATTTAATATATCAAGGTTGGCCCTCTACATTGTCCAAGTTTTTTTTTTATTTTGTCCCCCTCTGTATTTGAGTTTAACATCCCTGCTCTACATAGAATCTCATCATGAAAATGGGAATGTGGAAAACCACATAGAAAACGACCAAACTGGGTGCTAGTACAACAACATCTTTATTGAAAAACAACACAGACAAGTAAAAAACTTTCCAAGATTCAAGACAGAAGAAAGAACAAGGTGCAAAAATGGTGGCTATACACCCATCAAATGGCCACCATGTCTAAAAACCGTGCGGACCGGTGTCCGATGGCTACCCTCTCCAGATAAACATCCAGTTTGTATCATATATATCATGACCCCATGGTCCTCTAGGACCGTACAACTCACCCTATATATGCCCCGGAAAACCGGACTAATCACCGCAATTGCGGTCGGGAGTATACCTGTGAACAGGGGGATGTTGAGAAGGAGGCCCGGACCGGTCACCGCACGAGCACCCGACGCGCGTTTCGGAGCGGAAGCTCCTTCGTCAGGGGGATAGAATCTCAGCAGCAGCATCTATCTTCTATCTCAGTAATGTATCATTCTCTTTTCACTGAATACACATTTTACAGGTGAATTGAGAATTTTGAGAATGACTGATCAGTCCAGGAGGAGAAAGAAGCAGATTTCTCTTATAAGATATATTACAGAGTTTCATATTTTCATGTGTTCTATTGATGTATGAAATAAGAATTAAAACGATGGTTACTCTTTAATGATTATCGGGAACAGGGGGTCCTAGGAAAGCTTGTTTCCCGATAATTGTGCAGTTTGTACAGGCTGCTGATCATCAGATGAACAAGCAAAATGCTCGTTAGTCGGTGAACTGATCTTTTTCCTTACCTTAACCCTATTCTGACATCCGACGTACTATCCCGTCCATGTGGGCTGGGCCCGTCTGACCATGGACGGGATAGTACGTCGAAGCCGATCGGCTGCGCACACGGGTGGTGTGCGGCAGATCGTGGCCGGGTGTCAGCTGATTCTCCCTCAGAACAGGGTTGTGGGTTGTGGCTAAAATATGGGTTAGGGTTGGGATTATGGTTAGGGTTGGGATTAGGCTAGTTTCACATATCAGTTTTTTTGCGCCATGCCGATTCCAGCGTCGCGCCGCAGTGCCGGATCCGGCGTAGTTTGTGAAAACCGGAAGGGACGGATCCGGATTTCAGCCGGATCCGATGCCCGGATCCGGCGAGGAACCGGATCCGTTTCATCTGTTTGGCATTCGTTTTTCCATCCGTTTTTTGACGGATCCGGTTTTTAAGAACGCCCCTGGGAGGCTCCAAAATGTGATTGGCCCCCTCAAAACTATATATACAGTCTTCCCACAGCCCATCAGTCATAGGTTGGAGAGGAGCAACTGTTTGGAGAGAAAGATGGATGTCGTTATTCTGCAGAACAACATGGATTTCATTGTAGAGGCGAATCGCTTGCAAGCAATTATTCTGGAGAAGGAGCAAGAGAGACAACGCATCATGTGTTTGCGCCGACGCCGTTTGTGGATCCACCCCATCACCGCACAGAGAATGACACGTGGGGTGTTTTCTACACTGCACATGGAGCTACGAGGAGACCCAGAGAAATTTTTCTCATATGTGCGGATGAAAGCGGAGAACTTTGATCTATTGGTGGACCGAATTGAACATCTCATCCGAAGGAGTGATACGTATTGCCGATTCTCTATTTCACCGGCCGAGCGTCTGATGGTCACTCTTCGGTAAGCCATTTTTATTGTATGTACTCCTGTAGTACACTTTAATTGATTGTAATTTGATTTTGTAGTAATTTCTGCCTTGCTTTTGATCACAGATTCCTTGCTACTGGAGAATCTCTTTCTTCACCACATTTCCAGTTCAGACTGGGAATTTCCACCATCTCCGGAATTGTAAAGCACACTTGCCGTGCACTGTGGGACTCTTTGCACAATGAATTTATACCACATCCCACAATGGAGATTTGGTTGGAAGTAGCCGAGAAATTCCAGCAAGTGTGTCAGTTTCCCAATTGCTTGGGCGCGGTGGACGGGAAACATCCGTATCGTGAAACCGGCTGGTTCGGGATCAGAATATTTGAACTATAAAAAGTACTTTTCCATTGTGCTGATGGCCATCGCCGATGCGGAGTACAAATTTGTAGCGGTAGATATTGGGGCATATGGCCGCATATATAGAATAGACTGGCAGGATGAGAGAGTTTGAACAATTTGTCTTTTACCATATTTTACCATATTGTACCCAAGTTGTGTACCTGTTTGGGTTCTACCCAAAGTATTTTACCTATATCCAATAAACCTTGTTTAACCCAAGTGTTAACTATACCTTATAAAGAAAATAGACATTTGCTTTAAACAACACAGTTTTATTACAAATTTTTTTTAACAACACAAAAATAAACTTTATTTGGCTGCGCCAAAACTTAGAGGTTTGAATAAGCCAGGGTGGAGATAGTGCTGGAGGGGCTGTCAGATAGGGACACTTCGACAATGGGAGTGTGGAGAGAGGAATGTGGTGGTGGTGGTGGGGAAGGATCAATAGGTAGTGGTGAAGGGGTGGAGAAAGCAAGTGAACGGGTGGACAGGAAACTGGGAGTTGGGTTAGGAATTTGGTATGATGGAGGGGTGTAGCTGATGGTTTGGGAGGCAGAAGTGGTGATGGGTGGAGAAGAAGGTTGGGACATGACAGGTGAAGGAGGCTAGTGGTAGTGGGCAGGGAGAGGAGGCGTGGAAGATGTTGGTGGGAACTGGTATGGGGAGGGATGTTCATACTAGTCTGGATGGTGGGAAGGGGCACGGGAGGGACGCTGGTAGTTGTCTGGATGGTGGGACGGGGCACGGGCAGGATGCTGGTAGTGGTCTGGATGGTGGGACGGGGCACAAGCACGATGTGGGTAATGGTGAGGTTGGTGGGACGGGGCACGGGCAGGTTGCTGGTACGGGTCAGGAGGATGGTAGTGCCTGTAGTGAGGGACAGTGGCTGAAGGGGGGGCAGGTGCAGGAGATGTGGCAAGTGTGGTGGCTTCGGAGGCAATGAGCGCTAGAGTAGACTGGCAGGCTTCCATTACTTGCATCGGCTGATCAGTAGATAGCTTCTCCATTTGCTCGAGTACCGACCGAAAATAAGTGTGGTTCGGTGACTGACTTGCCTTTGAATGCATCGTTAGCAGAAGTGTATGCAACTCGAGTATGCTTTTATTTATTAAATTGAAACCTGCAGCCATTTGCTCAGACAAAACTTTGAGACAGTTCTGGAAGGATGCGTTCAGGTGCAAGAACTCGGGCGCATAGCTCTGTACCTGACCCCTCTGCAGTTGGCGCCCCGAAGCCACAGGTGTACTAGAGGTGGCAGCAGCAGAGGGGTGGGGTACAGGAAAAGCTATATCCTCACCAGCAGATTCATGCAATGGAACCGGCCAGGATGCTCCAGCGCTGGTGGATGGGACCGAGGGATCAGATGGGTGGGAAGGTGCAGAGGGGCCGGGACTGTCGAAGTGTCCCTCAGTGGCGGACTCCTGAGTGATCGCCAAGGAAGGGTTCAACTCAGCTGCAGGCTCCCGAGAGCTCCCGACAGTGCTGTGGAAGAAAGAGAAAAAAAATATAATTAATATACTGATATTGCATGGCCCTTGCTGAAACAGCAAAAGAGGGTTAGACATGTAAAACATTGGTTATTACATGTGGTGGGTAATATTTACCTTTGGGTTACTATCGTTGACCTGAGGAACGACAGGGCTTGGGCATATTTGTATCTGCTTCTGCGTCCTCCAGAACCACTTGGGGCCCGCACCTCTTTGTTGAACTCCTTTGTTGAACTCCTTCTTAAAGCGATCCCTGATAGACCGCACAATCCTCTCGCCTGTAAAAAAAAGGAGAAACACAAATTGGTTAAGATACAATACTTAGAATGCATCAACATAACTGAACTGTGTATACTTATGTTCTTGATTCTGGGCCCAAACATCAAGGTTCTCCCAGTTCTCTACTAGCTGTTGGCATACTTGCTCCCAGAGTCAACGGGTCACTATGACATCAGCATGGCGGCAGTCACCTATGTTCCACAGCAGCTCCCTGTCTCGGATCAGATCGAAGAGGAGGTCAATATTGAGGCCGACCTCCTCACCGTCCGAATCAGGAGCACGCTGTGAAGCCTGTTATAAAAAAAGACAAAAAAAAATATCAAATTAGATTCAAAACAACATAAAGAAAAATTATAGAGAGCGAAAAATTATATAAAAAATATATATTTACCTCAGTGCGCTGCCGCCGAGAGGGAGGGCCCCCAGAAGAAGACATGGCTGATGGCAGGCAGGCTCTTGCAGGCAGCCTCTAGCTGGCAGGCAGGCTAGGCTCTTGCTGGAAGGCAGGCTAGGCTCTTGCTGGAAGGCAGGCTCTAGATGGCAGGCAGGCAGGCTCTTGCTGGAAGGGCTATTTGACCAAGAAGGAGAGTGATGGGGTGCTACGTCAGATGACCTGGCCTCCACAGTCACCAGACCTGAACCCAATCAAGATGGTTTGGGGTGAGGCAAAAGGGCCAACAAGTGCTAAGCATCTCTGGGAACTCCTTCAAGATTGTTGGAAGACCATTTCCGGTGACTTCCTCTTGAAGCTCATCAAGAGAATGCCAAGAGTCATCAGTCATCAAAGCAAAAGGTGGCTACTTTGAAGAACCTAGAATATAAGACATAATTTCAGTTGTTTCACACTTTTTTGTTAAGTATATAATTCCACATGTGTTAATTCATAGTTTTGATGCCTTCAGTGTGAATGTACAATTTTCATAGTCATGAAAATACTGAAAAATCTTTAAATGAAAAGGTGTGTCCAGACTTTTGGTCTGTACTGTATATCCATAGATATATCCATCTATAGATATAGAGATATATCTATAGATATATCCCTAAATATATAAAAAAAAGAAATATAAGAGCAGCACAAAAATACAAAAGAAAAATTGGTGCAAAGCCCCCCAGTCATAGACCAAACCTCAATTACAGGAATCCAAAAATGGAGGCAGCACACCATTAATAGTTTATTTATTAGCCCATCTCAGCAACGTTTCGGTTCAGATAGATGTGAACCTTTTTCAAGCATTGAGTGAATACAAATGACAAGTATATATGGGGTGTACATCATTACAATCTTTAAAAATAATTACATAAGAAAGAACTTATTGAACTGCTTGAACGCTTCCCTCTCATATTGTATTGTGCGGCGCCATGTAACGTGACGTCCTTGATTGGTAGTACTTACAGCTGGTATCGCATTATATAAACTTTACACATCCCGTCCTCACTCCCTGACGAAGCAGTAGCGAAACGCGCGTTGGAGTGCAGTGAGGGGGCGGTGTGTACCATCCTGATATCAAATGGACAACATCCAGAAAGCTTATCTGCGTGCCAAGGGAACGGACCGATCATCACTTTTGTCATCCAACAACAAAAATAGGAAAAGAGGGACAGATGGTCAAGTGCATTATATTACGAACTACCATTCGAGATGGCGTGAAATGACTAATATCATATCCAAGTTTTGGCCTATTTTGTTGCAGGATCCGTCTTTGTCGATGCTTTTGCCTAAGCAACCAGCCATTGTTGCAAAATGTGGTAAGACGTTAAATGATTTTTCGGTCCACAGTCATTACATACCTCCTATGTCATAGTTTCTTTTGGGCTCTAAGGCCCCCAAATGGGGTTCCTTTAGCTGTGGTACCTGTAAGGCTTGCAGGCATTTGATTAGGACAAATATGTTTCAAGATTCTACACAGGAACGTGAATATAAGATTTTACATTTTATTAACTGTCGGACCTCCATGGTCATATATTTAGCCTCCTGTCCATGTAATTTAATATATGTTGGGATGACGACACGTGAGTTATGTGTCCGTGTACTGGAACATGTCAAAGGCATAAGAGCAGCAGAGAAAATTAATATTAATGACAGGGAGGCTATTTTGAAACTCACAAGGTAAGGTTTTAATATTAGACAGTGTAGGACTGTCCCGATCAGAGTTACCTTGACGAGGTGGGATGGCTTTTGTGCTATTTTTTGATCAAAAATCAGTATTACTAAAAACTGTGTTATTTAAATGCAGTTTTGCTTTTTTACTTAGTTACATCAGGATTTTTGCTTACTTTTTTCTCTTGTAGGTTTTAATGTTTTCTCTTGTAGGTTTTAATGTTTTGTGGCCAATGTGAACATGCGTTTAACCTCTGCATGTGTACCATCTCAAGCTGAATTTTTGTGTTTTTTTTTTGTTTTGTTTTTTTTAAATTTTGAAACTCAAGCCTTTGGCCAGACATTTTCGGCAATTTCATACGAATCAATCCCATCTTCTGCAAGTGAGGGGAATTGACCGCCTTTATCCTGGGAATCAATGGGATTTGAGTAGGAAACTAGGGCAAAAAGAATGCAGATGGATAACACTTTTAAAGAGCATGACACCCATGGTTTAAATGAACAATGGGGTTTTTCTAGCTTCCTATAATGATATTGATTACTCGGCTAATTCCCTTCTTCCTCTTCCTATTTAAAAAGACTCCTTATAAAGACTACAAAAATATGTATATCAACATGTTTTAGTCTTCCCTTTCTTTTTTTATTCCTCACCTTTCCCCCTTCTTTTTCCTTTTCCCTCTCCTTCTTCTTCTCCTTCCCTGTCTTTTCCCCTTCCCACTTCCCTTTTCACATTGCTTTTTGGATACTTACTTTTTTCTTTTTGGATTATTTGGATGGTTTTACCTTCAGGCTGAAGTTGGACAGAGCTTCAAACACATCGGCCAGGTGCTTCAGGTGGTCTTCATATGTCTTGGAGAAGACGATGACATCGTCCAGGTACAACAAGACGGTTTCAAAATTCTTGTGCCCGAGACAGCACTCCATCATCCTCTGAAATGTTCCTGGTGTGTTGCACAGTCCGAACAGCATGTAGATCAATTCAGAGAGACGACGCATCGGTGTCGTGAAGGCTGTAGTTTCCTTATCCCTCTACCACGTGAACCTGGCAGTACCCACTGGTGAGATTCAAAGTGGAAAAGTAGTTAGCAGATTTTAAAGCAGCTAATGACTCTTCTATTCTGGGCAATGGGTATGCATCCTTGTGTGTTATGCTGTTTATCTGCCTATAATCAATATACATTCTCATTGTGCCATCCTTTTTCCTGACGAGGACTAGTGTAGCGGCCCAGGAGCTACAACTATCTCGGATTACCCCAGCCTCCTTCATCTCTCGTAGCATACTTTTGGCACACTGGTAGTGAGCTGCAGGTACAGGCCGGCACCTCTCCTTAATGGGCGGATGACCTCCTGTGGGGATATGATGTTGAACCCCTTTTACCTGCCCAAAATCAGTAGGTGTTTGCTGAATACCCATTCGTACTCATGGACCACCCGGTAAGCCCCTTGTTTTTGGTGTGATGGGGTAGAGTCAATGTCCACGTGTAATTTCTGACACCAATCCTCCATCTGTCCTGCAGAGCCATTGTCCTCCGCCTGGTTGGACAGGACCAAGGGTTCTGTTGTTTGTAACTTGCAATTTCTCCTGTTCCCCTTGTGAAAATGCTAAATCTGGGGATAAAAAAAAAATTTTTGTGGGGAAAATGTGGGGTTTTTTTTTATTTTCACGGCTCAACGTTATAAACTTCTATGAAGCACCTGGGGTTTCATGGTGCTCACTGCACATTTATATAAGTTCTCTCAGGGGTCTAATTTCCAATATGGTGTCACTTGTGGGCGGTTTCCACTGTTTAGGCACATCAGGGGCTCTCCAAACGCAACATAGTATCCGTTAATGAATCCAGAAATTGTACATTCAAAAACTCAAATGGCGCTCCTTCCCTTCCGAGCCTTGCTGTGTACCCAAACAGTGGTTTTCCACCATGTATGTGGTACAGGCTTTCCAGGAGAAATTACACAACAAATTTTGGGGTCCATTTTTTCTTGTTACCCTTACAAAAACAAAAATTGTCGTCTAAAGTAAAATTTTTGGGACAAAAAGTTAAATGTTCATTTGTTCCTTCCACATTCCAAAAATTCCTATGAAGCACCTGAAGGGGTTAATAAACTTTTTGAATGTGATTTTGAGCACCTTGATTGGTGCAGTTTTTAGAATGGTGTCACTTTGTATTTTCTGTCATATAGGCCCCACAAAATCACTGCAAATGTGATGTGGTCCCTAAAATAGTTTTGTAAATTTTATTGGAAAAATTAAAAATATTTTTCCCTATTTGGAAACTAGACCTCTCAAGGAATGTATGTGTGGTGTTGGTGAGCATCTTGAAACCCCAGGTGCATCACAGAAGTTTATAAGGTTGATCTGTGAAAAGAAAAAATCTGCAGTAATTTTTCTGCAAACATTTTTTAGCTCCAGGAGAAATTACACCATACCATTTGTTGTACAATTTCTCCTGAGTACGCCAAAATGTTCAAAACTACTTTTGAGGCACAGTGCAAAACTCAGAAGAGAAGCGCCATGTCACATTTGCAGAGCCCCTGAGGTGCCAGAACATCAGAAACCCCCCATAAGTGATGTCGTTTTATAAACAAAACCTCTCAATGAATTTATCTAGGAGTGCAGTGAGCATGATGACACCACATGTTCTTCACAGAAATTTATACCATTTACTGCTAAAATGTTAATTTAGCCCCAAATTGTAATTTTTATAAGGGCTAATAGGAAAAAAATGACCTCCCTAACGCCAATACACTACATGTAATCAAGAACTACTTTTGAGGATAGTGCAAAGCTCAGAAGGGAAGGAGCGCCATAATTTCGTGCAGATTTTACGGTTATGGTTTGCAGGTACCACCATGACCCACTAGGAGAGCCCCTGAGGTGCAAGAACAGCAGAACCTCCCATAAGTGACCCCATTTTAAAAACAACACCTCTTAGTTAATTAATCTAAGGGTACAGTGATCATATTAACACCCTTGGGCAGTGAAGAAAACAAAATTACATTTTTACTACAGCAATTTTGTTTTAGCACCAAATTTTACATAGTTTGCAGACTACATGTACAGAGCCCTTAAAGGGAACCTGTCACCCCCAAAATCGATGATGAGCTAAGCCCACCAGCATCAGGGACTTATCTACATCATTCTGTAATGCTTTAGATAAGCCCCTGATGTATCCTGAAAGATGAGAAAAAGAGGTTATATTATACTCACCCAGGGGAGTTCCCGCTGCGGTCGGGTCTGATGGGCGTCGCGGTCCTGTCCGGGGCCTCCTATCTTCTTACGATGACGTCCTCTTCTTGTCTTCACGCTGCGGCTCCGGCGCAGTCGTACTTTGTCTGCCATGTTGAGGGCAGAGCAAAGTACTGCAGTGCGCAGGTGCCGGGAAAGGTCAGAGAGACCCACCGCAGCGGGACCGCCCCTGGGTGAGTATAATTTAACCTCTTTTTCTTATCTTTCAGGTTACTTCGGGGGCTTATCTACAGCATTACAGAATGCTGTAGATAAGCCCCTGATGCCAGTGGGCTTAGCTCATCGTCGATTTTGGGGGTGACAGGTTCCCTTTAAGTGCCAGATGAGCAGAATACCCCCCCTGTAGTGACCCCATTTTGAAAATTATACCCCTTTGGAAAATTATCTAGAAGTGTATTGATGATTTTGACTCCATCTCTGTTTTCCAGAAACAAGCAGCAGTGGATGATGCTACGGGAAAATTACAAATCTGCTATTTTAGTGACCGTACATTGTAGTGTCCAGTTTGTAATGCCAAGCTCATGCTTCTAGAGACATGCACCCATAAATTAGGCAGGCTCTCATTGCTACAGAAATGCCAAACATGTGAATGCTAAATGTGGTTTAGGCACAATGTGGGGCTCAGAAGAGAGGGAGCCATTTGAATTTGGGAGTGCAAAATTCGCTAGATTTATTTTGGGAGGAACATGAAATATATGAAACTTGAATTGCATTACGGCTCTAGATAATTAAAAAAATGGAGATGCTTAGTGTTGTGGATTCTGTTTGTGGGCTCCCTCTGGTGGTTACTGCTGGTACTGGGTGACTTTGGTGGGTTGCGGCCTTTGGTTTCCACCTGTCCATCAGAGGCTGGGTGTTTCCTATTTTACCTGGCCTTTCTGTCATTTCCTTGCCGGCTATCAATGTATTCAGATGTGCTCTGTTTTGTTCCTGCCTACCTGCTCCCAGATCTTTCAGGATAAGCTAAGTGCTGATTTTCAGTTGTTTGGTTTTTTGTCCAGCTTGCTTATTATGTCTCTATGCTAGCTGGTAGCTCTAGTGGACTGAGGTTCTCCCCATGTGCCATGAGTTGGCACATGGGTTCTTGTAATCTCAGGATGGTTTTTTGATTAGGGTTTTTTGCTGACCGCTCAGACCCCTTTTGTATCGTTCTGCTTTCTAGTTTACAGCGGGCCTCTATTTGCTAAACCTATATATATCATCTCTATGTGTGTGCCTTCCTCTCATTTCACCGTCAATACATGTGGGGGGCAACTATACCTTTTGGGGTTCGTTCCTCTGGAGGCAAGTGAGGTCTTATTTTCTCTGCAGTACTAGTTAGCTCTTAGGCTGGTGCGTGGCGTCTAGAACCAACGTAGGCACGCTCCCTGGCTATCTCTAGTTGCGTTTGTCAGGCGTAGGGCAGCGGTCAGCCCAGGTTCCATCACCCTAGAGCTCGTCCGTTATATATTTGTACCTTGCTTGTCCTGTGCTATCCCTAGCCATTGGGATTCATGACAGTATAGCCGGCCCACAAAGTGTTAATTGTTTGGGCTGAAGCAGGAGAATAAGAAGTGTTTAAGGGAAATTTTTTTTTTTTTTTTTTTTTTCCCTTCAGAGTTTTGCTGCCTAGCCCTTAATTGCTGTCTAGCTGCTTCTTACCTCCTCTTAACCCTTGAATGGCTCTGATCTTAGCTGTTTAACATGGATGTCCAGAGTTTGGCTTCCAGCCTGAGTAATCTCGCGGCAAAAGTTCAAAACATACAGGATTTTGTTGTTCACACTCCCATGTCTGAACCTAGAATTCCTATTCCAGAGTTCTTCTCTGGAGATAGATCTACCTTCCTGAATTTCAGGAACAATTGTAAATTGTTTCTTTCTTTAAAATCTCGCTCCTCTGGAGACCCTGCTCAACAGGTCAGGATTGTAATATCTTTCCTGCGGGGCGACCCTCAGAATTGGGCATTTGCATTGGCACCAGGGGATCCTGCATTGCTCAGTGTGGATGCGTTTTTTCTGGCATTGGGATTGCTCTATGAGGAACCCAACCTGGAGATTCAGGCTGAAAAGGCTTTGTTAGCCCTCTCTCAGGGGCATGATGAAGCGGAAATATATTGTCAAAAATTTCGGAAATGGTCGGTGCTTACTCAGTGGAATGAGTGCGCCCTGGCTGCAAACTTCAGAAATGGTCTTTCTGAGGCCATTAAGGATATTATGGTGGGGTTCCCTACGCCTACAGGTCTGAATGAGTCTATGGCTATGGCCATACAGATTGATCGGCGTTTGCGGGAGCGCAAACCCGTGCACCAGTTGGCGGTGTCTTCTGAACAGGCACCTGAGACTATGCAATGTGATAGAATTCAGTCCAGAAGTGAACGGCAAAATTATAGGCGGAAAAATGGATTGTGTTTTTATTGTGGTGATTCAGCTCATGTTATATCAGCATGCTCTAAACGCACAAAAAAGCTTGATAAATCTTTTGCCATTGGTACTCTGCAGCCTAAGTTCATTTTGTCTGTGACTCTGATTTTTTCACTGTCTTCCATTTCCGTTGATGCCTATGTGGATTTGGGCGCTGCCCTGAGTCTTATGGATTGGTCATTTGCTAAACGCTGCGGTTTTAGTCTGGAGCCTCTGGAAGTTCCTATTCCTCTGAAGGGAATTGACTCTACACCATTGGCTATGAATAAACCGCAGTATTGGACACAAGTGACCATGCGCATGACTCCCGTTCATCAGGAGGTGATTCGCTTCCTTGTACTGTATAATTTACATGATGTACTAGTGCTGGGGCTGCCATGGTTACAAACTCATAATCCTGTCCTGGACTGGAAAACAATGTCTGTGTTAAGCTGGGGATGTCAGGGGGTTCATGATCATGCACCTCCGATTTCAATCGCTTCATCTACTCCTTCTGAGATCCCTGAGTTTTTGTCTGACTATAGGGATGTTTTTGAGGAGCCTAAGCTCAATTCGCTCCCTCCTCATAGAGATTGTGACTGTGCTATAGAATTGATTCCTGGCAGTAAGTTCCCTAAGGGTCGTTTATTTAATCTGTCACTGCCAGAGCATACTGCTATGCGGAATTATATTAAGGAGTCCTTGGAAAAGGGACATATTCGTCCATCTTCGTCCCCTCTGGGAGCAGGTTTTTTTTTCGTGGCAAAAAAAGATGGTTCCCTGAGGCCTTGTATAGATTATCGCCTTCTGAATAAGATTACAGTCAAATATCAGTATCCATTGCCATTATTGACTGACTTGTTTGCTCGCATTAAGGGGGCTAGGTGGTTCACTAAGATAGATCTTCGCGGTGCGTATAATCTGGTGCGGATAAAACAAGGTGATGAGTGGAAAACCGCATTTAATACGCCTGAGGGCCATTTTGAGTATTTGGTAATGCCTTTTGGACTCTCCAATGCTCCGTCAGTCTTTCAGTCCTTTATGCACAATATTTTCTGTGAATATCTGGATAAGTTTATGATTGTGTATTTGGATGATATTTTGGTGTTTTCTGATGACTGGGAGTCTCATGTTCTACAGGTCAGGAAGGTGTTTCAGGTTCTGCGGGCCAATTCTCTGTTTGTGAAGGGCTTAAAGTGTCTCTTTGGAGTCCAGAAGATTTCTTTTTTGGGGTACATTTTTTCTCCTTCTACTATTGAGATGGATCCCGTCAAGGTTCAGGCAATTTGTGACTGGACACAACCTACATCTGTTAAGAGCCTACAGAAGTTCTTGGGGTTTGCTAATTTTTATCGTCGGTTTATTGCAAATTTTTCCAGTATTGTTAAACCTTTGACTGATTTGACTAAAAAGGGTGCTGATGTTGCTAATTGGTCTCCTGCGGCTGTGGGGGCCTTTCAGGAACTTAAGCGCCGGTTTTCTTCTGCTCCTGTGTTGTGTCAACCAGATGTTTCACTTCCTTTTCAGGTTGAGGTTGATGCTTCCGAGATTGGAGCGGGGGCGGTTTTGTCACAGAGAAGTTCTGATGGCTCGGTGATGAAGCCATGTGCATTCTTCTCTAGAAAATTCTCGCCCGCCGAGCGCAATTATGATGTGGGTAATCGGGAGCTTTTGGCCATGAAGTGGGCATTTGAGGAGTGGCGTCATTGGCTTGAGGGTGCTAAACATCGTGTGGTGGTCTTGACTGATCACAAGAATCTCATTTACCTTGAGTCTGCCAGGCGTTTGAATCCTAGACAGGCTCGTTGGTCGTTGTTTTTTTCTCGTTTCAATTTCGTGGTTTCATACCTGCCAGGTTCAAAGAATGTGAAGGCAGATGCTCTTTCCAGGAGTTTTGTGCCTGACTCTCCTGGAGATTCTGGGCCTACTGGTATCCTTAGGGATGGGGTAATATTGTCCGCCGTATCCCCAGACTTGCGACGTGCATTGCAGGAGTTTCAGGTGGATAAACCGGATCGTTGTCCACCAGAAAGACTGTTTGTTCCGGATGATTGGACCAGTAGAGTAATCTCCGAGGTCCATTCTTCTGTGTTGGCTGGTCATCCTGGAATATTTGGTACTAGAGACTTGGTGGCCAGGTCTTTTTGGTGGCCTTCCTTGTCTAGGGATGTGCGTACCTTTGTGCAGTCTTGTGAAGTGTGTGCTCGAGCTAAGCCTTGCTGTTCTCGGGCCAGTGGGTTGTTGTTATCCTTGCCCATCCCGAAGAGGCCTTGGACGCACATTTCCATGGATTTTATTTCTGATCTCCCGGTTTCACAGAAAATGTCCGTTATCTGGGTTGTGTGTGACCGCTTTTCTAAGATGGTTCATTTGGTGCCCTTGCCTAAGTTGCCTTCCTCCTCTGAGTTGGTCCCTTTATTTTTTCAGAACGTGGTTCGTTTGCATGGGATTCCGGAGAATATCGTTTCTGACAGGGGATCCCAGTTTGTGTCTAGATTTTGGCGGACATTTTGTGCCAAGATGGGCATTGATTTGTCTTTCTCGTCTGCATTCCATCCTCAGACGAATGGCCAGACGGAGCGAACTAATCAGACCTTGGAAACTTATTTGAGGTGTTTTGTTTCTGCTGACCAAGATGATTGGGTTGCTTTTTTGCCACTGGCCGAATTTGCTCTTAATAATCGGGCTAGTTCTGCCACGTTGGTCTCTCCTTTTTTTTGTAATTCGGGGTTTCATCCTCGTTTTTCCTCTGGTCAGGTGGAGTCTTCGGATTGTCCTGGAGTGGACGTGGTGGTGGACAGGCTACATCAAATTTGGAATCAGGTGGTGGACAATTTGAAGTTATCTCAGGAGAAGACTCAGCAGTTTGCTAATCGCCGTCGCCGCGTGGGTCCCCGACTTCTTGTTGGGGATTTGGTGTGGTTGTCTTCTCGTTTTGTCCCTATGAAGGTCTCTTCTCCTAAGTTCAAGCCTCGGTTCATCGGTCCTTATAGGATCTCGGAGATTCTTAACCCTGTATCTTTTCGTTTGGATCTCCCAGCATCGTTTGCTATTCATAATGTGTTCCATCGGTCGTTGTTGCGGAGGTATGAGGTGCCCGTTGTTCCTTCGGTTGAGCCTCCTGCTCCGGTGCTGGTGGAGGGAGAATTGGAGTATGTTGTTGAGAAGATCTTGGATTCTCGTGTTTCCAGACGCAAACTCCAGTATTTGGTTAAGTGGAAGGGTTATGGTCAGGAGGATAATTCCTGGGTGGTCGCCTCCGATGTTCATGTGACTGATTTGGTCCGCGCCTTCCATAGAGCTCACCCTGATCGCCCTGGGGGTTCTCGTGAGGGTTCGGTGACCCCTCCTCAAGGGGGGGGGTACTGTTGTGGATTCTGTTTGTGGGCTCCCTCTGGTGGTTACTGCTGGTACTGGGTGACTTTGGTGGGTTGCGGCCTTTGGTTTCCACCTGTCCATCAGAGGCTGGGTGTTTCCTATTTTACCTGGCCTTTCTGTCATTTCCTTGCCGGCTATCAATGTATTCAGATGTGCTCTGTTTTGTTCCTGCCTACCTGCTCCCAGATCTTTCAGGATAAGCTAAGTGCTGATTTTCAGTTGTTTGGTTTTTTGTCCAGCTTGCTTATTATGTCTCTATGCTAGCTGGTAGCTCTAGTGGACGGAGGTTCTCCCCATGTGCCATGAGTTGGCACATGGGTTCTTGTAATCTCAGGATGGTTTTTTGATTAGGGTTTTTTGCTGACCGCTCAGACCCCTTTTGTATCGTTCTGCTTTCTAGTTTACAGCGGGCCTCTATTTGCTAAACCTATATATATCATCTCTATGTGTGTGCCTTCCTCTCATTTCACCGTCAATACATGTGGGGGGCAACTATACCTTTTGGGGTTCGTTCCTCTGGAGGCAAGTGAGGTCTTTATTTTCTCTGCAGTACTAGTTAGCTCT
Organism: Ranitomeya variabilis; assembly: GCF_051348905.1. Classification (NCBI taxonomy): domain Eukaryota; kingdom Metazoa; phylum Chordata; class Amphibia; order Anura; family Dendrobatidae; genus Ranitomeya; species Ranitomeya variabilis. Next base: position 688,374,265 of record NC_135234.1, read on the forward strand.
TAGGCTGGTGCGTGGCGTCTAGAACCAACGTAGGCACGCTCCCTGGCTATCTCTAGTTGCGTTTGTCAGGCGTAGGGCAGCGGTCAGCCCAGGTTCCATCACCCTAGAGCTCGTCCGTTATATATTTGTACCTTGCTTGTCCTGTGCTATCCCTAGCCATTGGGATTCATGACAGCTTAGCGCCTAATTTGGCCAATTTATGTGAGCCCAGCAGCCAATGACAAGGTGATTTCCAGTTGCTGGGGACCTATCTAATGTGAATCCTCTTCAAGACTGAAGCCTGCATTTCTGTGTAGGTAGGTCACTGCTGCAATTAAAACTTCCGCAGGCTGGTGGGTGGAGTGCTTGGCCAGAGAGCCAACATGCAAATAACAAAAGACTGATTGTCACTTCCAAAACAGAAAAACTTGTGTGTACAGGTGCAAACTAAGAGTAGCCATCTCTATGCATAACAAAGTTGTACTTTGTAGTGATATAGCATGTAAACATGAATTATAGGAAATTTTAATTGCATTACTGATCTCGATGATAAGATAAAATGGAAATGCTTAGCACATAATTTGGCCAATTCTTGCATGCCCAGCAGCCAACAACAAGGCTATCTCTGGTTACTGGGAAACTATCTAATATGAATCCTTTTCCAGCAAAAAGATATCACGTTGTTGTTGGGTACTGGGCCCACAAGTATTGCCCAAATTATTTTTCAACCTTTTCAACCCAGCAGGCACATTGGGTAGTCCATTTTTCCACGGGTCCACATGACCACGGGTCCCACTGCTCCGCAGTCTGCGATGCAGCGTGTCCATACTCCAGAAAATAACGGCCTGTGGACAACCTAACACCAGCGCTAATAGTCAAGGAGCACTGACCCGGCTCGATCCTTGGATCATCCGTTCCCTACCCCCTTTTCCAAACAATGGTCTCTTTAAGAAGTGCACAGTGCTGCCCATCACTCCCTGGGAAAAGTTAATGGATACAATTAGGCAGAGTTCAAGGGGAGAATGGGACAGAGTCCATGGGGCAGCTGCACAGTCCATAGAGCCAGAAAAGGTTTTTGGCCCTTTAAGAGTTCACAGTCCTTCAATGCAGTGGGGGAGGTGGGGCACAAACATGCACAAAACAACTTGGAGGGAAGAAAAGTCCCATTAGATGTGAACCAAGCACTCATGGCCGCCATTTTAACTTCAGTCCTTACTGCGGCTGCATCCTATCCATGCCTCCTGGGTTCCTATCTTTCTGACATAAGTGGCTGATTGGGGGCCCGGGGACATGTTAACTGCGTTCAGTATCTCTTTGGGTGGCTGTGCACTCACCAGCCATGTGGCCATCGGGGACTTCAGACTGTCCACCCTGCTGCAGAGCTTCGACCACATTGACATGGCCGCTTCTGCCTTGGGGGTCCAACTCCTGATCTCCTCATCATACACGACGGGTAGAGGCTTGGGGGTGTGGGGCTGTAGTGGACTCACTGGCCGGACTGCAACGGTTGCCTTCAACCACCATCGACTGACGCTAGGTCTCATCCACTGTCACATTTCCACCTCCCTATGGTCCTCAAGTCCCACTTCCGGAAGTTTTGGTGGGATTGTCACCTTGAGGCCCTCTTACGGAAGTTCGATGGCCACTGGGGTCTCCGCTGCCCTTAGATTTCCAAGGCCGCATCTCCTCCTCCGCTTCCGCCATTCTACATTTCCACTTGGCCTACCCGAGCCCACTGAGGGTGATAAGCAAACCCTGGTCATTTCGCTCTAATGGAACCAGGTACTGCTCCATCCTGGCGTCCTTCTTCTTACTCACTTTCTCCCACAATGGTGTACTCCAGACCAGAAGGAGGAGCTCTAAGCCTGTTTTAGGTGAACTTCCCTATAAGAACATCCTGATCTGGAGGGAAAGAGTTCAGTTCCTGTCAGGAAGACAGAGGGAGAGGAAGCATAGGAGCCCTGTGGCCTGAAGTGCTGCAGCTCCTAGGGAACAGATGGATAGAAAGCAGAACATATTGCAGCAAGTGTAAAGGAAGTCATAGCAAAGGAGAGGATATCAGAGGAGATCAGACAGGAGCAGGCTGCCTCCTTCTGAGGCACAGAAATCCGGTAGCTGGCACACCGAGGGAGCAACGATGCTTTATACCTTGTGTCAGGACTCTAAGGAGGGAGTAATATCAGGACTCTGAAATTTTTTTACCTTTTTTGCATTACTGCCCTTTTCCAACATGGCGTCTTTGGTCTCATGTGCACTTGTCTTCCTGCTATAAAACTCCACCCCAGCCTTCAGTCTGTGCTAGATTATTCTGCCTTGCATCCAGCTCCTGACCTCTCATTACTCCCTGGCTATACACCTGCTCCTGTGAACCTGTGTGGTGATCCTGCTACTCTGCTCTGAGTTCCTGCTGCATACACAAGTCTCCAGTAATCCTCCTTTATCTGCTGCTTGTGTTTACTTTATCTGCATTTGCTGGACATGTAAGCTGCTGCTGCTACTGCAATAACCTGAGACTATTAACCAGGCCTCCCTGGTTGAGCTAAGATATGATTTGAACTGCCTTATAACATACCTATCTGTGTCTGGACTAAGTCAAGGATTTATTCGTGTCAAGTATCCTCAAGAATAACTGTGCTTCATAGACTTTCTGCTTGATTGCTTGTTTCTCTGAAGTTTCCTATAGACTGCTAAGCTGCGTTTATTATTTGCACCAAGTGTTGTGGACTTGAGTTTCTCTCTGCACCTGTTTGAATCACCGTGTGATAATATAGACTTTACCACTTATAAAACTGTGTCCTGTAGTTGTCTTGTTCCACGCAAAGAATCTCCTGAGTTATCCCCTATAATTATTACACACAGCCCCCCACTGCAGCCTATTGTAAATATGTGTGGAATTGTTTTATTCCTTGTATTTTTTTTATTATTTTTATAACAAAAATAAAAAGCATGGAAACAAATAACAGTTGTTCTTTTGTATGTTTTTCACACTGAAATTTCAGCCCTCTTGAGCGATTTTTGCGCTATTTTTTTTTCGCTAGTGTGCTTGAGGCCTTAGACACAAATGCTTCTGGTCATTACTCACAGCTGTACCTTGCTCTAAAATTTCTAATTCTCTATTTAAAATGAATAAAAAATGATTCATTGTTTCAGCGCTTTTTTGCTCAAATAAAACTAAACTAAATACAATATGTATAGTCTTTATATTATCAAATACAATAAACTGAATAGAACTAACTAGAAACTAAATGGCTAAACTCAATGGAAAACAACAACCTCCTGTGGTGCGACAGTAATGGCCTTAATTACAGAACAAAAGACGGTGATTAGAGGATGTTAGCTAAAATCCTTCAGGTCATTCGACCCGCCTCTGGGTTCCAAAGGTACAAATGTTAAATGACCCCTACTACAGGAGCAGGGCGGAAGCTGCATGCGCCGTTGAGCTAGGAAAGCATTCTGATTACTTCCGCCCCGTTATTGACGTACAGCATTTCCATTGGCTGTGCGTCACATAAGAAACCACACGTTTCTCACAATGTCATGCCCCTGGAAGAAGCTTAGGGTGAAACGCGCATCCGGGCACACGAGGGAGGATTGATCAGTTCCCGTTCTGCACCACTGGGTCTGCCTGGGGATTCATCCTTAAGTTATTAACTGTACTTTGGATATTATGGTCATGTGTGCCGACTTATGAGGGCCGTATCTTCCTAGTGTGGAAAGGGGAAACTTAGTGTGTATTAGCATTACCCTTACATATCTGCAGTAGAGGATAACAATAATAGATGGGGATTTCCTTTGAGTGCACATATTGGACCTTTTTATAGAGTCATGGAAATATGATGATAATATTTGTTGCAGTGTGAACCGATCATTCTCCTGGATACTTAGTTTTTCTGATATTGCTTGGCCTTGTTGTTTTTATATATTAATGACAAATAAAGATTTATATATAGTGCATTTTTATATGGTTCTCTTCCTGCGGCTAAATTGATCTAAGTCCGCCTTTGGATTACATAGAATCTAAATTTGCAGACAAGGTGTGAGATCTGGATTGGCTGTGTGAGAGGCATCTGACCGGGATCCAAGGGGTATCGTTTCTCCTTGCAGAGAGTGACATGCCGATATGAGGAGACCACTGGAACCCGGTCAGACGTCTCTCACACTTTGCACTGACGAGGGGCAATACCCCGAAACACAGTACCTGCAAATTGAGATTCTGGTTTTGGCTTTTATCCTAAATCATGTAACGAGGTTCGTTAAAGGGTCAACATTGACTTCTAGGATTGCTAATTCCTATAGGTGGCACTAGTGTTCTAGTCCTCTTCCTCTCTGAAGAGACAATCTGCATACTTCCCAGAGGAGCATTGCAGCATGAAAGTCTCCTCATCTCGGCATGTTTGGCATGTGACTCTCCGCAAGGAGAAACGATACCTCTTATCTCATATTCAGTGTTTCCTTATACCTTAGTGCACACGTTGTATAATGCAGGAGCAGCACCTTGCTCTTACTTCCGTGTGTTAGGAGTTGCTGAAAAGTTTTTTTTCCTTTAAATGTAATATTGACTGATATTATACTGAAATGATTCCTAGTGAATAGACCATGTTGGCAATGTGGCCCATTATTCCATTCAGGGGTTGTCCACCTGTCACCTCCAGCGACTCTGCTTAGTAAGTGTGATGCAACTGTAAGAGTTGGTAAGAATCAGTGTGGGGCCGGTCACTTTCCTCTTGCAGCTGCATTTGATAAATCTGCCACATTTTTAGACCAACTTGTCCAGATTTACATCACCTAGTTAGTTATTGGCTTATTTTGTGCTAGAATTGTGAGCTACACTTTTGGTGAAATTTCTGGAACAGAATGTTTGACCCCTCCCCTCTCATAAGCCACACCCATTTTAGATAAGCCACGCCTCTTGTCAGACAAGGCGCAGAAAGGGTTTAAAACGCGGGAAGCAAATCATGAAATACAGATTTTGCTGCACATAACTACAGAATTCTGTCACATTTCGCTGATAGATCTCTCCCAGTGCCTTGTGATCAATATTTAGATTTGTAGTGAACATAAAACCACAATCTTAGGACCATTTATTACATTATAGACACAAGGAAGGAAGGGGAATATGGAAAGTCAGCTCACCACGTCCAGGTGCACCTTATAGGATAGAGGCAGTTCGCACGGGGCCATCCCAGTCTCGGACATGATCATCAGATGTAAGAAAGAAGAAAGTGATCTCCAGCGACAAAATATCAAGGTGAAAAATGTCATATATAAAAACTAGCTTTTATTATTCCAAACATAAGACGAATGTGCTGGCCACCTTTAGAAAGCCATGTAAAATAGACCAACGCATTTCAGGTAGGAGCCTTATTCATGGTGTGTGGCTCCTAACTGGTGTGTGGCTCCATGATTAGGCTCCTACCTGAAACGCGTTGGTCTATTTTACATGGGTTTCTAAGGGTGGTCAGCACATTTGTCTTATTATGTAAAAAGCTTAATATATAATTTTTAAAAGCTAGTTTTATATAGAGCTCTGGCAAAAATTAACAGACCACTGCACAGTTTTATAAAAATCAGCTTCACTACATGTCTGACAGCCATTCCATTCCAGTGTCAGTTGAATTCCAACCAGACTACACCTCATTCTACTTAATGTGCTTCTGATTAGGTGATCACCTGATCCAAATCTTATTGAACGAAGGAAAGTATAAAACACACTGCTGTGGTGTGTGTTATGATCCGGTGACTTTGGAGCCGCATGAACTTTCTCTGGAGTAGGTGGAAACTGTACTGACCACAAAACCTGTTGTGAATTCCGTTCTCGAACTCCCTCCTGTGGTCATGAATGGTACTTCGGTGAGTTCTGTCCGTGGACTCCCTCAAGTGGCTGTGAGTGGAACTGCTGGCTCTGAGGTTGCTTTATCAGCTGACCTCGTTTGCGGCTAGGCTGGCTTCTCTATTTAACTCCACTCAGATCGTTACTTGATGGCAGCTGTCAATGTATCAGTACTGGTTCAGATCTCTCTCGGATCTTTCTGATGACCTGTCTACTCCAGCAGAAGCTAAGTCCCTGCTAGTTCATTTGTTGTTCATTGTGTACCTAATATCTTTATTAGTACTTGCTAAGTTTTAGTCCAGCTTGCTTTCATGATATTTCCTTGCTAGCTGGAAGCTCTGGGGTGCAGAGTGGCACACTCTGTGTGGCTTTTTGTAGTTTTTTTTGTGCTGACCGCATAGATCCCTTTTCTATCCTCAGTCTATTTAGTAAGTCTGGCCTCCTTTGCTGAAACCTCTTTCATTCCTGTGTTTGTGACTTTTCCTCTAAACTCACAGTCAATATTTGTGGGGGGCTGCCTTTTCCTTTGGGGAATTTCTCTGAGGCAAGGTAAGGCTATATTTTCTATCTTTAGGGGTAGTTAGCTCTTAGGCTGTAAAGAGGCGTCTAGGGAGAGTTAGGTACGCTCCACGGCTATTTCTAGTGTGTGCGATAGGATTAGAGTTTGCGGTCAGCAGAGATCCCACTCCCCAGAGCTTGTCCTGTCGTCTAGTTTAACCATCAGGTCATTCCAGTTGCTCCTAACCACCAGGTCATAACAAAAACCTGAACTAACACCGCAACTAGAAGTAGCCGTGGGGTGTGCCTAACAAACCCTAGACACCTCGACACAGCCGGAGGACTAAATACCCCTATAGATGGAAATAGGAATACTACCTTGCCTCAGAGCAGAACCCCAAAGGATAGGCAGCCCCCCACGAATATTGACTGTGAGTAGGAGAGGAAAGACACACGCAGGCAGAAAACAGGATTCAGCAAAAGAGGCCACTCTAGCTAAATAGGGAAAGATAGGACAGAATACTAAGCGGTCAGTATTAAAACCCTTCCAAAAATATCCACAGCAGATAATACAAAAAGTTCCACAATCTAACTAAAGACATGGAATGTATATCTGCCACTCCAGAGAATCCAACAAGACTGAGAAAATAATCATACTACCCCGACCCTAGACCCCAGAGCGGAATGGGCAGCACTCCATCAAACTAGTATAGCATAACAATCCTTTTACAGGATCAAGAAGTGCCATAAAAACAAATTGTGTACAATATGACAATTTTTATTTAAATATACAGCACAAAAACATATATAATAATATAATAAAATTGGTGCCTCAAACCAAATACCGGAGGCTAGTGGGCAAAGTGGATTGTAATTTTAACATCTTAAATAAGAATTGTAATTATGGGGACAGAAACACATTGAGAATCAGACACCTAATGTATTGCAATCTTTTTAGGAAGGGAAACTCACAAACCGGGGGAATTAACCACGAGTTTGAAATAGGTGCTGAGGTTATAATTACCTCAAATCCACCAATTTCAAACTCGTGGTTAATTCCCCCGGTTTGTGAGTTTCCCTTCCTAAAAAGATTGAGAATCAGACACCTAATGTATTGCAATGTGTTTCTGTCCCCATAATTACAATTCTTATTTAAGATGTTAAAATTACAATCCACTTTGCCCACTAGCCTCCGGTATTTGGTTTGAGGCACCAATTTTATTATATTATTATATATGTTTTTGTGCTGTATATTTAAATAAAAATTGTCATATTGTACACAATTTGTTTTTATGGCACTTCTTGATCCTGTAAAAGGATTGTTATGCTATACAAGACTGAGAAAATACTGACACAATCTAAGCTGGACAAAAAAAACAATGAATAGCACAGAATTATTAAGCACACAGCATGTGTGCCACAGAAACAAAACCAGACACTTATCTTTGCTGATTTGGCAGAAGGCAGAAGGAACCAAACAAGGGCCAAAATCTCCCAACAACCATGGACAACTGGCAAGGACTAATGAATCCTGCACACCTAAATACCCCAGTCAGAACTGCAATCAGCAGATACAACTGGCCAGGACTGCAACCCAGGGACAACTGCATTACCACCTACAACCACCGGAGGGAGCCCAAAAACAGAATTCACAACAGTACCCCCCCCTTGAGGAGGGGTGTTATGATCCCAGTGGCTGGGGATCACTAGAAATACTAGCTAAGTTACTGAACAAAGAACAAGCTCTAGGGAGGTGGTAACTGGACTGACCGCAATCCTGATCCTATCCAAACACACTAAAGGTAGCCGGTGAACGTGCCTAAAATCCTGGACGTCTCGATGCAGCCTGAGAAACTGACTACCCCTAAAGAGAAAGCAAGACCTCATTTGCCTCAAGAGAAATAACCCCAAAGATATAGGAAGCCCCCAACAAATAATAACGGTGAGGTAAGGGGAAAAGACACACGTAGGAATGAAAACAGATTCTGCAAGTGAGGCCCGCTAATACTAGATAGCAGAAGACAGATAGTGAGCTGTGCGGTCAGCAGAAAACCCTACAAAATATCCACGCTGAGAATTCAAGAACCCCCACACCAACTAACGGTGTGGGGGGAGAAACTCAGCCCCCTAGAGCTAACAGCAAGCAGGGAAATCACATATTAGCAAGCTGGACAAGAAATATATTGAACACTGATGATCAAAAAATGAACAAACGGAAACTTAGCTTCTCTTGAAGAGACTGGTAGCAAGGTAGTCAGAAGGAATCAGAGTAGCACTGAATACATTGACAGCAGGCAAGTGAGCTTAAATAGGAAACCAGCCCACATATAACGAGACAGCTGATGCCAGTCACAAACCTGCAGAAAGATACCACTCACACAGTACCACTTGTGACCACAAGAGGGAGCCCAGAAATAGAGTTCACAACAGAGGGGTCACCGAACCCTCACCAGAGCCCCCAGGCCGATCAGGACGAGACAGATGAAAAGCATGAACCAAATCAGCAGCATGGACATCAGAGGCAAAAACCCAAGAATTATCCTCCTGGCCATAACCCTTCCATTTGACAAGATACTGAAGCCTCCGCCTCGAAAAACGAGAATCCAAAATCTTCTCAACCACATACTCCAACTCCCCATCAACCAACACAGGGGCTGGAGGATCAACAGAGGGAACAACGGGTACCACATATTTCCGCAATAAAGATCTATGGAAGACATTATGGATAGCAAAAGAGGCCGGAAGCGCCAATCGAAAAGACACCGGATTAATAATCCCAGAAATCCTATAAGGACCAATAAACCGAGGCTTAAACTTAGGAGAAGAAACCTTCATAGGAACATGACGGGAAGACAACCAGACCAGATCCCCAACCTGAAGCCGGGAACCAACACATCGACGACGGTTAGCAAAACGTTGAGCCTCCTCCTGAGACAACACCAAATTGTCCACCACATGAGCCCAAATCTGCTGCAACCTGTTAACCACAGAATCCACACCAGGACAGTCAGAAGGCTCAACCTGCCCAGAAGAAAAACAAGGATGAAAACCAAAATTGCAAAAAAAAGGCGAAACCAAAGTAGCCGAACTAGCCCGATTATTAAGGGCAAACTCGGCCAATGGCAAAAAGGCCACCCAATCATCCTGATCAGCAGACACAAAGCATCTCAAATAAGTCTCCAAGGTCTGATTAGTTCGCTCGGTTTGGCCATTTGTCTGAGGATGAAATGCAGAGGAAAAATATAAATCAATGCCCAGCCTAGCACAAAAGGCCCGCCAAAACCTAGAAACAAACTGGGAACCTCTGTCAGACACAATATTCTCCGGAATACCATGCAAACGAACCACATGCTGAAAAAACAACGAAACCAAATCTGAAGAGGAAGGCAATTTAGGCAAAGGCACCAAATGAATCATCTTAGAAAACCGGTCACAAACAACCCAGATAACCGACATCCTCTGGGAAACCGGAAGATCAGAAATAAAATCCATAGAAATATGCGTCCAGGGCCTCTCAGGGACCGGTAATGGCAAAAGCAACCCACTAGCACGGGAACAACAAGCCTTGGCCCGCGCACAAGTCCCACAGGACTGCACAAAAGAACGCACATCATGTGATAAAGAAGGCCACCAAAAGGACCTACCAACCAAGTCTCTGGTACCAAAAATAGCATGATGACCAGCCAACACAGAACAGTGAACCTCGGAAATCACTCTACTAGTCCATCTGTCAGGAACAAACAGTTTCCCCACTGGACAGCGATCAGTTCTGTCAGCCTGAAATTCCTGAAGAACCCGTCGTAAATCAGGGGAAATAGCAGAAAGAACCACCCCTTCTTTCAGAATGCCGACCGGTTCAAGGACCTCAGGAGAATCAGGCAAAAAACTCCTAGAAAGGGCATCAGCCTTAATATTCCTAGAACCCGGAAGATACGAGACCACAAAATCAAAATGGGAAAAAAACAAGGACCATCGAGCCTGTCTAGGATTCAGCCGCTTGGCAGACTGGAGGTAAATCAAATTCTTATGATCGGTCAAGACCACAATACGGTGCTTAGCTCCCTCAAGCCAATGTCGCCACTCCTCAAACGCCCACTTCATAGCCAACAACTCCCGATTGCCGACATCATAATTGCGTTCAGCAGGCGAAAATTTACGGGAAAAGAATGCACACGGTTTCATCAAGGAACCAACAGGATCCCTCTGGGACAAAACGGCCCCTGCGCCAATCTCAGAAGCGTCCATCTCAACCTGAAACGGAAGAGAAACATCTGGTTGGCGCAACACCGGAGCAGAAGTAAATCGACGTTTAAGCTCCTGAAAGGCAGAAACAGCCGCAGAGGACCAATTCGCCACATCAGCGCCTTTCTTCGTCAAATCGGTCAAGGGTTTAACCACGCTGGAAAAGTTAGCAATTAAACGGCGATAAAAATTTGCAAAACCCAAAAATGGACGTGGGTTGAATCCAATCATGAATGACCTGAACCTTAACCGGATCCATCTCAATAGATGAAGGAAAAAAAATAAAACCCAAAAATGAAACCTTCTGCACCCCAAAGAGACACTTAGACCCCTTCACAAACAAAGCATTGTCACGAAGGATCTAAAATACCATCCTGACCTGTTCCACATGAGACTCCCAATCATCAGAAAAAATCAAAATATCGTCCAAATATACAATCAAGAATTTATCAATATAAGTCCGGAAGATATCATGCATGAAAGATTGAAAAACAGATGGAGCATTAGAAAGCCCGAACGGCATCACAAGGTATTCAAAATGGCCTTCGGGCGTATTGAACGCAGTTTTCCATTCATCACCCTGCTTAATACGAACAAGATTATACGCCCCCCCCCGAAGGTCAATCTTAGTAAACCAATAAGCCCCCTTAATCCTAGCAAACAAATCGGAAAGCAAAGGTAAAGGGTATTGAAACTTGACCGTGATCTTATTCAAGAGGCGACAATCAATACAGGGTCTCAAGGAGCCATCCTTCTTAGCAATAAAAAAAATCCCACTCCCATCGGTGAAGAAGATGGCCGAATATGCCCTTTCTCCAAAGACTCCTTAACATAACTCCGCATAGCGGTATGTTCAGGCACAGACAGGTTGAAGAGTCGGCCCTTAGGAAACTTACAGCCTGGAATCAAATTAATCGCACAATCACAGTCCCTGTGCGGTGGAAGAGAACTGGACTTGGGCTCATCGAATACATCCTGAAAATCAGACAAAAACTCTGGAATTTCGGAAGAGGAAGAAGAGGAGATTGACATCAAAGGAACATCATTATGAACCCCCTGACAACCCCAACTAGTCACAGACATAGACTTCCAATCCAACACAGGATTATGTACCTGCAACCACTGAAAACCCAGCATGATAGCATCATGTAAATTATGCAATACCAGAAATCGACAATCTTCCTGATGGGCTGGCGCCATGCGCATGGTCACCTGTGTCCAAAACTGGGGCTTATTTTTAGCCAAAGGTGTAGCATCAATGCCCCTTAAAGGAATAAGGTTCTGCAAAGGCTGCAAGGGGAAACCACAACGCCTGGCAAACTCAAGGTCCATTAAGTTCAAAGCGGCGCCTGAATCCACAAACGCCAAGACCGAAAATGATGACAATGAGCAGATCATGACACCGATAACAGAAATTTAGGTTGTACAGTACTGATGGTAAATGAACTAGCGATCCTCTTTGTCCGCTTAGGGCAGACTGAAATGACATGAGAAGCGTCGCCACAATAATAACACAACCTATTCTGACGTCTGAGTCCTTGTCGTTCTGTCCTAGACAGAATCCTATCACACTGCATTAGCTCAGGACTCTGCTCTGAGGACAACGCCACAGCACGCACAGTTCTGCGCTCCCGCAAGCGCCGATCAATCTGAATGGCCAAAGACATAGAATCACTCAGACCGACAGGCGTGGGAAACCCCACCATAACATCTTTAACGGATTCAGAAAGACCCTTTCTGAAAATTGGGCCAAAGCTTCATCATTCCATTTAGTCAACACAGACCATTTTCTAAATTTCTGACAATACAATTCTGCCGCCTCTTGACCCTGAGATAGGGCCAACAAGGTATATCTGCCACTCCAGAGAATCCAACAAGACTGAGAAAATACTGACACAATCTAAGCTGGACAAAAAAAACAATGAATAGCACAGAATTATTAAGCACACAGCATGTGTGCCACAGAAACAAAACCAGACACTTATCTTTGCTGATTTGGCAGAAGGCAGAAGGAACCAAACAAGGACCAAAACCTCCCAACAACCATGGACAACTGGCAAGGACTAATGAATCCTGCACACCTAAATACCCCAGTCAGAACTGCAATCAGCAGATACACCTGGCCAGGACTGCAACCCAGGGACAACTGCATTACCACCTACAACCACCGGAGGGAGCCCAAAAGCAGAATTCACAACAGGTGTGCACAATCCTCTTGCAATAGGACAAGCTGGATGGCATAACAAGTTCTAGTAATATCCCAAAAGTAATAGGAGTGAAAAAATGACTTTGAACCATGACAAAGGAGTTGAAGAGAAAAGTCTTGAGTGAGGAAAAGAAGGGCTCAATTCTGGCTTTACTAGCAGATGGACACAGTGAGCGTCATGTTGCCTCTATCCTTAAAATTTCTCAGACGGCAGTCCATTACAACAAGGTCAAGCAGCAGACATTGGGGACAGCGAAGCTACAGACTGGCAGGAGGCGAAAATGGCTCTCATCTTATTTGAATGTTACTCAGCAACCGCAGGATGACATCAAGTGATCTGCAAAAGGAATGTCAAATGGCAGCTGGGGTGAAGTGCACGGCAAGAACAGTGTGTAACAGGCTCCTGGAGGCAGGGCTCAAGTCATTTAAAGCTAGAAAAAAGTATTTTATCAATGTGAAGCAAACGAGAGCCAGGTTGAAGGTTGCCAAAAACCATAAGGATTGGACCATAGAGGACTGGAGTAAGGTAATCTTCTCCGATGAGTCTAATTTTCAGCTTTGCCCAACACCTGGTCATCTAATGGTTAGATGGAGACCTGGAGAGGCGTACAAGCCACAGTGTCTTGCACCCACTGTGAAATTTGGTGAAGGATCGGTGATGATCTGTGGATGCTTCAGCAATGCTGGAATTGGGCAGGTTAATCTTTGCGAAGGATGTATGAATTAAGCCATATACAAGGTTATCCTGTAAAAACAGATGATTCCTTCTGCTCAGGCAATATTCCCCAACTCTGAGGATGGTTTTTTCCAGCAGGACAATGCGCTATGCCACACAGCTAGGTCAATAAAGGTGTGGATGAAGGACCACCACATCAAATCCCTGTCATGGCCAGCCCAATCTCCAAACCTGAACATCATTGAAAACCTCTGGAATGTAATCAAGAGGAAGATGGATAGTCACAAGCAATCAAACAAAGAAGAACTGCTTACATTTTTTACCAGAAGTGGCATAAGGTCACCCAAAAGCAGTGTGAAAGCTGTGATTAAAAATCATTGTTATTCCGCAAAATATTGATTTCTGAACTTCTTGAGTTAAAACATTAGTATTGTTGTTTCTGAATGATTATAAACTTGTTTTTTGCATTATTTCAGGTCTGCAAGCAATGAATTTTTTTGTTATTTTGACCATTTCTCATTTTCAGAAAATAAATACAAAATTTATTGCCTGGAACTTCGGAGACATGTTGTCAGTAGTTTATAGACTAAAAGAACAATTTACATTTTACTCAAAAATATACAGTACCTACAAAGAGAAAAATCAGACAAACTGAAAATTTTGCAGTGGTCTCTTCATTTTTCCCAGAGCGGTATAACATTTTTCACCTTGATATTTTGTCGCTAGAGATCACTTTCTTCCTTTTTACATTAATTACATTATCAGCCTTCTTCATACACATTCAATTTTCAGCACAAGTTATTGTACCCCAAATATCTCTGCAGATCCTCTAAATGAATCTATGTAAATTATGGAGAGATATATTTGCGCCCCACATTATCTGCACAGAGCCATGTAATATCCAGTATTTGATGAACTTTATAGTAAAATGTACTATAGCACTATAACAGTGTCCTGTCCCTTTAAATCTTCAGATACTTCTGTCACCATGGTAACTGCAGTCATCAACAACCAGTAGGATTGCTCAGTTTGAATTTGAAAAAATAAAGTCAGTTTGTTACATCTCATCGGAGTGTGAAGACAGACACCTGCAGTCAGTGCGAGATTCCAGGTATAACACGTGAGATAATGCACCGGACGGACCCCACATCCATCACACGCACTCACACACCACAACTGACACTGATAAATCTGATCATTACCAAGTTATTATTTCCCCCAACACATGATGTGGTGAGATACCAGTGGGTGAGGCCGGAACTCGTGACATCTCCCATCTGGATCGATCCAGAGACAAGATCCCGATATTTACCCTCCGCTCTGCTCCTCCATGGGGGATGTCCCCGGCACACACAGGATGGCCCGCAGTGTAGCATTGCTAGTACTCTGCATGATATCCCGTCCTCCATATATACCACATACTAAAGGGGTGATCCCATTGGGACAAGTTATCACCTGTCTGCGGGATAAGATCAGAGTCCGATCACTGGGAACCGCACCAATCACCAGAACAGGGCACTGTTATCCCATTAGAAGGCAGCAGCAGTACCTCCCCCGACCACCGGGACTGCCAGAGAGCAACGAGTACAGCTCCTGCAGGCCCCAGAGAGGATGAATGGAGCAGCAGGGGAGCATGTGCACCTCCGCTACCTTCTAATGGGGATAAAAGTTCTGGTGATGGCTGGAATTCCCAGCGGACGGACCCCACTGATCTATAAGTCATCACCGGTCCCATGTATAAGGCGATAACTTGTTCCAACTGAAAATACCCCTGTAATGAAGCTCACACATGTAACCGCCAATATCCCATATATATATGTTGCCCTTCCCTGCCCCTGAATTTATGATAAAATAAATATGAATCAATTACCAAAAGCCCTGCTGACTATTCCTGATGTCTTATAGGATTTGGATACATTTTGTCAGAGAAGATATCAGCGGTCTCCATGTGGACCGGGTATTCTGCCAGCGCTGGACCAGGTAGCTTCCATCAGTCTGTGATAACTGACCGTTCTCTACACTGCTGTTGGATGGGCTTCCGGGCCTTTACTTTATAGGGGTTGTCTATCTTTGGGGGCATTTTTGTTTTTACTTAAATGCGTGTATTTTGTGGTAAAAATTATTTTTGCAGTGGAGTTTCATTAAACAATTTCCATTATTTGCTTCCTATTATCTCAGCTCTGCCATCTATTGCTGGCTGCAGAATTACCTAACTGAGAATCTATCAGTGAGCTCTTTCTGACAGTCTTCAATGCAAGTTTGTAGCTCTTTTACGCTTATTTCCTGAGTGTCGCTTAGTACGTTTCAGCAGTGGCGCTCTACAACATCCTCTTTGTACGGTTAGGATTGATCCTAATATCTGGTTGTGTTTTCTTCAGTTTACGTCACACCTGAGGAGCAACTGAGAAGACTGGCGTATTGTATCAAGCTTCTCCCGTCACCCCTCTACAAGAAGGAGGTCAGTGAGAAAACTAAGTACAGGTAGTTGTGTACTCAGATATTCCTAGTCATCCTTCTAACTTCATCTCTGCTCTTCCTAGCGCCTCATGCCAACCAACCCAGAAGCCCAGAGAAGGTTTGCTGTAAGGGACGAAGAACGGCCCGCTCCATCCATAAGCATCCGAGCCAGGGAGGGAAGGAAGAGGGAAGAAGAAGTGACGCTGAGAGAAATGCTGGCCTATCTGGACGAGGAGGAGGACGAGAAAGAAGAGAAGGAAGAAGATGAGATGGCGGCAAAGAAGATCAAACTGGACATTAGGCTCCCGAGAAGCAGCACACGAAGAAGCAGGACCAGGCCGGACAACTTCCACCACCAAGTCAGCCAAGCCTCTCCCCTGACATGGAAGAACATCATGTGGACCATCCTGCTGGGACCCCTCTGCCGATACATTGGCATTATCGGCCGGTAAGTATAAAAAACACTAGAAATAATAATAGCAGCATAATAGTAATATAGGGACAATATATCAGTATTAGACTAAGAAGAGTAATTAGATTAGTGATAATAAGAAAGTCATAAAATAGTAATAAATTAACAATAGTAATAGTAGTAGGTGGAATAGCAGTGTGATCCAGGGTTCTAGGACTGATCGCCTTTTCTCGGGGTCAAGAAGGAATTTTTCCCCTTGTGACACAAATTGGCTGAATGTGTCCTGGGGTTTTTGCCTTCTTCTGGATCAACAGTGTAAGAATAAGGTAGTATTAATGATAATAGAAAAGATAGAATAATACAGTCATAAAATAGCAGTATTAATAATAGTAAGAATATAAAATAGTTATATCTATAAACAGACAAGAACCTAAAATTACAATAATTATAGTCATAGCTCAATCAGTGCTGTAATGTGAAATAGTTATAGAAAAGTTAGAATAGTACTGTAATAAGATAGCAGGACGTAAATAATAGATATAAAACCTATAAAAAGAACAAACCCCTATACATTATAATAATAACTATAGTAGTAGTAGAATTAGCGCTCTAATATTAGTTAGATACCTAGTAATAACATAATTAGGTTTGATCCAGGGTTCTAGGACTGATCGCCTTTTCCCGGGGTCGAGAAGGAATTTTTCCCCAGTGACACAAATTGGCTGAAGGTGTCCTGGGGTTTTTGCCTTCTTCTGGATCAAAAGCTTTAGACATAGGGACCTTAGTAATATCATTATTAGAGTCACAAGAGTAATAAAAATGATAAAACTAATAAATCAAAAAGTCAATGATAAAAGGTCCATTTTAAATAAATAATAAAACGTGTAGTAATAATAATAACAGATTTGTGAGGCAGAGTCCCGTTAGTTAGTAGGTTAGTGTTAGGTTAGTGTAGGTCCCATCTGAAGAGGTCGCCTTGTCGTTGGCAGATGGGCTCGCACAATTTGCTCAAAATGTGCGCTAAGAACCTCACTTTTATATCTGTAGAAGATATGCAGTAATACCATTCAGGAGATGTACACGTATACAGCAGTTTTGTGAATAACATTTCTGCAGAATCACAGCAGCAGGTATACCGGCATAGGGAGGTCACATCTAGTGATAGTGCTACAGTGATATTACAACTGGGCCTTAAAGGGAATCCGTCATCAAGTTTTTGCTATGCAATCTGACAGCACCATGATGTAGGGACAGAAATTCTGATTCCAGCAATGTATCACTTAGTTTATTAGGTGCAGCAGTTGGGATAGAATCACAGTTTTCTCTTCAGCAGATCTAGCAGAGCTCAGATGTTGAGCTGTGTATAACCCCGTCCACACCACTGATGGACTGCTTACTGTGTACACTGTATACTGACAGAAAGCTGCTAATCAGTGCTGGGGACAGTGGTTGGACTAGGAGACACGAGACACCTAGTCCTGTAGTGATAATCTTCTGCTGAGAAAACACTGATTGTATTGAAGCAGCAAAACACAGCCCATTAATTGACACATCACCGGAATCAGACTCTCTTCTCCTACATCATGCTGCTCTCAGATTACATAACAAAACATGCTGACAGATTACCTTTAAGGGTAAAACTGCTTATACTGATTACTTATATTGGTTCCTGAGAAACATCTAACATGTACAGTACATCGCAGTCAGGTTCCAGAACCCACGCTATAGTGCACATTTTCATCAGGCTGGTGCTGTCAGGACACCTACGAGATGTGCAGCAGTCGTACTGGTGTATTATACAACCCACTTCTGCCCCAACTGCCGGCAGTGGAGCTAGCCCTGATCCTGGCAGCTTAAGCCCATTTACACCACAGTCAGTAGCAACCACAGCACCTAGGCGGTGTAGAGAGAAGGAGAGGGAGGCGCAATCACAGTGCTGTGGATCTTCTATGGCAGTCGGGGTCCTAATTAAGGTTTATTTTGACACCAGTCAGAGTCATGTGGGGGCGAAGTCATCCTGATGAAGTGTCTGCTACTCACATGCCCTAATACAGCCTCCAATAGTAACATTTGCCTTGTACCCAGTGCTCCCTCCCTCCTTCACTGCTAGCATGCTCCATTCCTTACAGGGGATGTCCAATGAAAACAAGTTATCACCTATCCACAGGCGAGGTGATGCCGTAACTTACTGCTTGGTGGGATCCGACCGCTGGAACCTGCACCATCCTCAGATTGAGGAACCTGTGTCCTGTTAGAAAGGAGCTGAAAGTCAGGAACCATCTGAAGCTCCATTCATTCTATGGGGCTGCCAGAAAAAAGCCGAGCTCATCACTTGGATACCACATAGGGAATGAGTGGAACAGGATCATTGAGTAATAAAATGTACTTAGTGCAGCGCCCCAGAGTCCTGGTTGCTGCAGTAGTATTGTTCCTCCACCAGGGGGAGTAGTATTACGTCTGGAGGCAATAAAGGAGATCTCCTGTCCAGGTATCTCAACCACACCACACACTTCACACTCCAGTCCACCAGGGGGAGCAAAGGTTCTATCTATTAGGCCACTCCTCACAGTTAGGTAAAACTGGTGGGTTGGTTAGAAAGTTAGGGACCCCTAAGCAGCGTCGGTCACCCTGACCGAATACCACAGGTGGCGTCACGAACTTCATACAAACTTTCCTTTCATTGGACGTCCCTCAAAGGGCCACGGACCGGGTCGGGCCACCGTGACATCCCCAGAACCGAAGGACCCGGTACCGGGTACCCCATTTCCCTTACGTGGGGGCGCTCCATTAGCTCCTCATCATTGCCTCTGTGTAAGAAGCTTAACCCTTTTCTCTCCTTCCGACGTAAGCTTGTATGTTGTTCCCAGTCTAGTTTTTCCTGTAGAGAAGAGGAAGCCCCTTTGCCTTTTCTGCTCTCAGTCCTCTGCGGCTTTTCACCATCACTCAGTGTCCACCATTAAATGCAATAAAGGTAATAAACGACCCGTTGCCTGATTTTCATCCCTCCCCGGTCTGAGCAACGTACAAGATAATAAAAATGTGAGGTGAATATTGAATCCAAAAACCAAAAATCAGCTCCTTTACTTCAGACAACACGTGTGATGCTTTTGAAATGAAAGAATATATATATAATAATAATAATAATAATAATAATTTTATTTATATAGCGCCAACATATTCCGCAGCGCTTTACAAATTATAGAGGGGACTTGTACAGACAATAGACATTACAGCATAACAGAAATCACAGTTCAAAATAGATACCAGGAGGAATGAGGGCCCTGCTCGCAAGCTTACAAACTATGAGGAAAAGGGGAGACACAAGAGGTGGATGGTAACAATTTAGTTATTTGGACCAGCCATAGTGTAAGGCTCGGGTGTTCATGTAAAGCTGCATGAACCAGTTAACTGCCTAAGTATGTAGCAGTACAGACACCGAGGGCTATTAACTGCATAAAGTGTATGAGAACACGATGCAAGGAACCTGATTATGTGTTTTGTTTTTTCTATTTTTAATAGGCCACACAGGGATAGTTAGGTTAATGCGTTGAGGCGGTAGGCCAGTCTGAACAAATGCGTTTTTAGGGCACGCTTAAAACTGTGGGGATTGGGGATTAATCGTATTAACCTAGGTAGTGCATTCCAAAAAATCGGCGCAGCACGTGTAAAGTCTTGGAGACGGGAGTGGGAGGTTCTGATTATTGAGGATGCTAACCTGAGGTCATTAGTGGAGCGGAGGGCACGGGTAGGGTGGTAGACTGAGACCAGAGAGGAGATGTAGGGTGGTGCTGAGCCATGGAGTGCTTTGTGGATGAGGGTAGTAGTTTTGTACTGGATTCTGGAGTGGATGGGTAGCCAGTGTAATGACTGGCACAAGGTAGAGGCATCGGTGTAACGGTTGGTGAGGAATATGATCCTGGCTGCAGCATTCAGGACAGATTGGAGCGGGGAGAGTTTGGTAAGAGGGAGGCCGATTAGTAGAGAGTTACAATAGTCCAGACGGGAATGAATAAGAGAAACAGTAAGAGTTTTTGCAGAGTCGAAAGTAAGAAAAGGGCGAATTCTAGAAATGTTTTTGAGATGCAGATAAGAAGAGCGAGCCAGTGATCGGATGTGGGGGGTGAATGAAAGCTCGGAATCAAGGATGACCCCAAGGCAGCGGGCATGTTGCTTTGGAGTAATGATTGAACCGCACACGGAGATGGCAATGTCAGGCAAAGGTAGGTTAGTAGAGGGAGAGAACACGAGGAGTTCAGTTTTTGACAGGTTCAGTTTCAGATAGAGGGAGGACATGATGTTAGAGACAGCGGTAAGACAATCACTGGTGTTTTCTAAGAAGGTCGGAGTGAAAGCAGGAGAAGAGGTGTATAATTGGGTGTCATCAGCATAGAGATGGTACTGGAAACCAAATCTACTGATTGTTTGTCCAATAGGGGCAGTATACAAAGAGAAGAGGATGGGGCCCAGGACTGATCCTTGAGGAACCCCAACAGTAAGGGGAAGGTGAGAGGAGGAGGAACCAGCAAAACAAACAGTGAAGGATCGGTCAGAGAGATAGGAGGAGAACCAAGAGAGAACGGTGTCCTTGATGCCGATGGAGCGGAGCATAGTGAGGAGGAGCTGATGATCCACAGTGTCGAATGCTGCGGAAAGATCCAATAGAATTAGCATGGAGTAGTGACCATTAGATTTAGCTGTTAGTAGGTCATTAGAGACTTTAGTGACGGCAGTTTCAGTAGAGTGTAAAGAGCGGAAGCCAGATTGAAGAGGGTCGAGAAGAGAGTTATCTGAGAGATAGCGGGTAAGACGGGAGTGGACCAGGCGTTCCAGGAGTTTAGAGATGAAGGGAAGATTAGAGACAGGTCTATAATTAGCGGCACAGTTTTGGTCGAGGGAGGGTTTTTTAAGTAATGGATGTATGATGGCATGCTTAAATGAGGAGAGAAAAATACCGGAAGTGAGGGAAAGGTTGAATATTTTTGTTATGTGAGAGGTGACAGCCGGGGAAAGGGACTGGAGGAGATGTCACGGAATATATATATAGCACCCCAGGAGTCCGGTTGCCACAGTGGCATTGCCTCCCTCACAGGGGGGTGATGTCATGCCTGCAAGGAGGGTTTCCCTGACTAGATAACACTTTCTTGACTCCAGATCAGAAGGGGGAGCTCTAAATCCGGATTCAGGGGAGCTTCTCTATAAGTTCTGGCCTGGAGGAGGGGTGAGTCAGTCAGTGTCTGGAACAGAGGAGAGCAGTAAAAGAGAACTTGGGGAGTGGAGCTGCAACTAAGCAACAAGTACTTCAGAACACTAAGGAACAGAGGACTGAGCATAGCTTTAGGCAGCAAGGACCTCAGAGGACAGCGCAGCAAGGAGGCCTCAAAACCCATCTGGCTTAGTGAATCCTAAGTTGCTTCCAGGCTCCCCGGACCTCCATTGTCATCTGTAACTAGTGCCCCGACCTGCACTTCAAACCGTGAGTAAAAGTGTGGGAACTGCACCCTGCTGTGTCCTCTGAATTATTACTGCGTCACCTGCATCCATCATCACATCACAACATCCATCATCACATGTAACACCATCACTGCCCTGGGGTTAAGCTTTACCTGTGGAGAGCTGTAACAACTCTGCTGCATCACCATCAGCCCCAGTGGACTCTTTAACCCCTTTGCGACATGCGCCGTACTAGTACTGCGCTGCCGGCACTGCATTTGTGCCAGCCGCAGTACTAGTACGGCGCACCGATCACCGCTGTCTCACGCTGAGTGCCGCGGTGATCGGGTGTGGGTGTCAGCTGTATATAACAGCTGACACCCCGCAGCAATGCCCACGATCGGCACTAGCGCCGATCGCGGGCATTTAAACCCTCTGATGCCGCTGTCAGTAATGACAGCGGCATAGAGAGGGATCGCGCAGGGACGGGTGCTCCCTGCGCTCTCCCACCGGAGGAACGCGATGAGATCGCGTTGCTCTGGTGATCCGGAAGGAGTCCCCGGATCCAAGATGGCCGCGGGACTCCTTCCGCGTCATGAAATGACCTGGCTAGCCGGCGCCTGCTGAGAGTTGCTAAGAGCAGGCGCCGGAAAGCCTCCTGATCTTGCCTGTCAGATCGCTGATCTGACAGAGTGCTATGCACACTGTCAGATCAACGATCTGATCTAATACAGTGATGTCCCACCCTGGGACAATGGTAGAAATTAAAAAAAAAAAAAAATAGAATGTATAAAAAAAAAAAAAATCCCCAAATAAAGAAAAAAAAACATTTCCCAATAAATCCATTTATTTATGTAAATTAACACACGTGGAACGGTATAAACGCCCCCCTAAAAGAATTTCAGGAATTGCTGGTTTTTGTTCATTCCGCCTCCCATAAATCGGAATAAAAAGCGATCAAAAAATGTCATGTAACCGAAAATGGTACCAATAAAAACATCAACTCGTCCCGCAAAAAACAAAATCTCACATGACTCTGTGGGCCAAAATATGGATAAATTATAGCTCTCAAAATGTGGTGATGCAAAAACTATTTTTTGCAATAAAGAGCGTCTTTTAGTGTGTGATGGCTGCCAACCATAAAAATCCACCAAAAAAAACGCTATAAAAGTAAATCAAACCCCCCTTCATCACCCCCTTAGTTAGGGAAAAATAATAAAATTTTAAAAAATGTATTTATTTCCATTTTCCCATTAGGGTTAGGGCTAGGGTTGGGGTTAGGGCTAGGGTTAGGGCTGGGGTTAGGGCTAGGGTTAGGGTTGGGGTTAGGGTTTCAGTTAGAATTGGGGAGTTTCCACTGTTTAGGCACATCAGGGGCTCTCCAAACGCAACATGGCGTCCGATCTCAATTCCAGCCAATTCTGCTTTGAAAAACTAAAACAGTGCTCCTTCTCTTCCGAGTTCTCCTGTGCGCCCAAACAGTGGTTTCCCCCAACATATGGGGTATCAGCGTTCTCAGGACAAGTTGGACAACAACTTTTGGGGTCCAATTTGTCCTGTTACCTTTGGGAATATAAAAACGTGGGGGCTAAAATATCATTTTCGTGGAAAAAATATATTTTTTATTTTCACGGCTCTGCGTTATAAACTGTAGTGAAGCACTTGTTGGTTCAAAGTTCTCACAACACATCTAGATAAGTTCCTTGGGGGGTCTAGTTTCCAATATGGGGTCACTTGTGGGGGGTTTCTATTGTTTAGGTACATCAGGGGCTCTGCAAATGCAACATGACGCCTGCAGACCAATCCATCTAAGTCTGCATTTCAAACGGCGCTCCTTCCCTTCCGAGCTCTGCCGTGCACCCAAACAGTGGTTTCCCCCAACATATGGGGTATCAGCGTACTCAGGACAAATTGGACAACAACTTTTGTGGTCCAATTTCTCCTGTTACCCTTGGGAAAATAAAAACGTGGGGGCTAAAATATCATTTTCGTGGAAAAAAATATATTTTTTATTTTCACGGCTCTGCATTATAAACTGTAGTGAAACACTTGTTGGTTCAAAGTTCTCACAACACATCTAGATAAGTTCCTTGGGGGGTCTAGTTTCCAATATGGGGTCACTTGTGGGGGGTTTCTACTGTTTAGGTACATCAGGGGCTCTGCAAATGCAACATGACGCCTGCAGACCAATCCATCTAAGTCTGCATTTCAAACGGAGCTCCTTCCCTTCCGAGCTCTGCCGTGCGCCCAAACAGTGGTTCCCCCCCATGTATGGGGTATCAGCGTACTCAGGACAAATTGGACAATAACTTTTGTGGTCCAATTTCTTCTGTTACCCTTGGGAAAAAAAATTGCGGGCTAAAACATCATTTTGTGGAAAGAAAAAATGATTTTTTAATTTTCACAGCGCTACATTCTAAACTTTAGTGAAACAATTGGGGGATAAAAGTGCGCACCACACATCTAGATAAGTTCCTTAGGGGGTCTTCTTTCCAAAATGGGGTCACTTGTGGGGGGGTTTCTACTGTTTAGGCACGTCAGGGGCTCTCCAATCGCGACATGGGTTCCGATCTCAATTCCAGCAAATCTTGCATTGAAAAGTCAAATGGCGCTCCTTCCCTTCCGAGCTCTGCCATGTGCCCAAACATTGGTTTACCCCAACATGTGGGGTATCTGCGTACTCAGGACAAATTGTACAATGACTTTTGTGGTCCAATTTCTCCTGTTACCCTTGGTAAAATAAAACAAATTGGATCTGAAGTAAAAATTTTGTGAAAAAAAAGTTAAATGTTCAATTTTTTTTAAACATTCCAAAAATTCCTGTGAAGCACCTGAAGGATTAATAAACTTTTTGAATGTGGTTTTGAGTACCTTGAGGGGTGCAGTGTTTAGAATGGTGTCACTTTTGGGCATTTTCTGTCATATAGACCCCTCAAAGTCACTTCAAGTGTGAGGTGGTCCGTAAAAAAAATGGTTTTGCAAATTTTGTTGCAAAAATGAGAAATCGCTGGTCAACTTTTAACCCTTATAACTCCCTAACAAAAAAAATTATGTTTCCAAAATTGTGCTGATGTAAAGCAGACATGTGGGAAATGTTGTTTATTAACTATATTATGTGATATAACTCTCTAGTTTAAGGGCATAAAAACTAAAAGTTTGAAAATTGCTAAATTTTCATAATTTTCGACAAATTTTTTTTTTTTCACAAATAAATGCAAGTCATATCGAAGAAGTTTTACTACTGTCATGAAGTACAATATGTCACGAGAAAACAATGTCAGAATCACCAGGATCCGTTGAAGCGTTTCAGAGTTAGGACCTCATAAAGTGACAGTGGTCAGAATTGTAAAAATTGGCCCTGTCACTTAGGTGAAAACAGGCTTCGGGGTGAAGGGGTTAAGCAGCGTCGGCCATCTCTAGCCGAGTATCACAGGTGGTGTCACGAACAAATCCCCTATAAACTTTATTCCCCTTTCATTTCATTGACACTTTTATTGGACACCCAGGGCCATGGACCGGGTCACTGCTGTCATGACACATCCCTTTAAGAACCGTTGACCCGGTCCGAGTACCCCACGGCTCCAGCGGGCGCTATATATATATATATATATATATATATATATATATATATATATATATAAATCTCCATGTAATGTAGTGTAAGTGTATTAATACACTCACCTACCACTACCTTCTCCAGTGAGTGTCCAGCCCATTCTGCTACTCTTCTCAGTGACGTCACCACTATTGCGACTAGCCGGCCCTCTCTATATTCTATACACGAGCCGGGAGTCTCTCTTACAATAGAAGCCCATGGGGCCTAGATCTGATGCTCCATAGACTTACACTGTAAGGACTCATTCCTACTTGCGATTAAATAGGATGAATGCAATTCGATTAACAATCAGATTACATTCGGACCAATTTAATCCTATAGTTCTATTCTCATTTGCATTTCTTTCTTGCTCCGATTGGATCGCAATCTAACACGACAAAAAAAAAAACTGCATGCTGAATTCGGATCGCACGCACACATCTAGGGCTACGGCTGCGTGTGAAACATCGCACTGCACTCGGATATCACCTGAGTGCAGTGCGATTTCTGCCAGCGCCGGCAGCAGAGGAGATGGAGAAGCTAATTTCTCTGTTTCCTCCGCGACCATGTTGTGATTCTCTCTGCTGCAGCGGATCGGAGTACAGCGGGTAGGAGCACAGCGGATCGGAGCACAGCAGATAGGAGCACAGCAGATAGGAGCTCAGCAGATAGGAGCTCAGCAGATAGGAGCACAGCGGATTGGAACACAGCAGATAGGAACACAGCTGATCTGAGCACCATGGACAGGAGTACAGACACTCGGATTGGAGCACAACGCACTGACACTCGGATCCCACTCGCAGCAGAGCTAGAGCCTAGTGTCATTAGCGTATCACATCTAATGCTCTAGTATCAGACGCCATACGCTAGTGGGACCACGGCCGAAAAGCCACTTCAGGGTCACGCTGAGCACAGTGTGACCCCAAGAGTCTGAACAGTGGTGACATCACACAGAAGAGGAGCAGAATGCGCTGGACACCGGAGAGAGCGGCGGCAGGCGAGTATATTAGTACACTCCCACTATATTACATGCACATATACACACATTTAATACATTTGCAGTCGTTTAAAAAATATAGATGGGAGAGCATCTATAAACAGCACCCACCTGTCACATCAGCTGCATTGGGTATCTGTTGGAATGTCCATGTGGACAATGATATGTAGAAGGGACTACTGTGACTACAAGATGAGAGCAGGGAAGGATTTTACAGCCTAGAGCACTGATGGCGAGCCTTTTAGAGACCGAGTTCCCAAACTGCAATCCAAAATTCACTTTGGCTGGTTTCACATTTGCGTTGGGCAGAGCTGTGGAGGGCTGCGTACTTCCTCCGCTAAGCCCCGCCCACTGCCGCTCCTCTTCCATTCAGCTCCGCCTACATGCGTCCTGCGTACCTATCTTTAACCGGTACGCAGGCCATGCGGATGTATGGGGCTGCGTTTGCATGCATCGTTTTGACTCTGCGCCGAACTGCGTCGATCAGAGCATGTTGCATTTTGTTGTGGTCGGTGCAGCGTCAAAACGACGCATGCGGACGCATCCGCATGGCCTGCGTACCCAATAATAAAGATAGGTACACAGGGCGCATGCAGACGTAGGCGGAGCTGAATGGAAGAGATGCGGCAGTGGGCGGGGCTTAGCGGAGAAAGTACGCAGCCCTCCACAGCTCTGCCCAAGGCAAATGTAAAACCAGCCTTATTTATTGCAAAGGGCCAACACGGTATTTTTAAACCTGAATACTGAGATTTTAGATCAGAAAAACAACTCATACATTAGCTCGCTATAGAGTCTCTAGCAAAGAGCTTGTAAACACTGCACTTCAAGCCGAATATAAAGGCGTAGCTAGGATTTTGGTTCGGGGGGGCAAAACTTCTGAGTGGGCCCCTAACCAGGTAACCTTGATTACAGCTATGGCGGCGCACCCTAGCAGTGGATGTAGGAGAACCTCAGCAGGTGACCGCGCTGTTACTGAACATAATCTCTATGTAAAGACCATCATTGATATTACCGCCGTGTGGTCAGTGGTAGATACCAGTCCGATGGAACATATAAGTGATTACAGCACAGCTACAGATAGTGACTTACAAGTGACGTTCTTTCTGATGGAATTGTTCACGTTTTCCGTCTTTTCCATCTGGCCCAGACCGACATGACAACTTCTCCTGGCAGGACTCGGCTGCAAAGATTACAACAAAGACACATTTCACTTTATTATTATTATTATTTATTGTTATAGCGCCATTTATTCCATGGCGCTTTACAAGTGAGGAGGGGTATACATAATAAAAACAAGTACAATAATCTTAAACAATACAAGTCATAACTGGTACAGGAGGAGAGAGGACCCTGCCCGCGAAGGCTCACAATTTACAAGGGATGGGTGAGAATACAGTAGGTGAGGATAGAGCTGATCGTGCAGCGGTTGGTTGATCGGTGGTTACTGCAGGTTGTAGGCTTGTCTGAAGAGGTGGGTCTTCAGATTCTTTTTGAAGATGTTGATAGTAGGCGAGAGTCTGATGTGTTGTGGTAGAGGGTTCCAGAATAGGGGTGATACGCGAGAGAAATCTTGTATACGATTGTGGGAAGAGGAGATAAGAGGGGAGTAGAGAAGGAGATCTTGTGAGGATCGGAGGTAGCGTGTAGGTAAGTACCGGGAGACGAGGTCACAGATGTATGGAGGAGACAGGTTGTGGATGGCTTTGTACGTCATGGTTAGGGTTTTGTACTGGAGTCTCCGGGCAATGGGGAGCCAGTGAAGGGATTGACAGAGGGGAGAGGCCGGGGAATAGCGGGGGGACAGGTGTATTAGTCGGGCAGCAGAGTTTAGAATAGATTGGAGGGGTGCGAGAGTGTTCGAGGGGAGGCCACAGAGCAGGAGGTTGCAGTAGTCAAGGCGAGAGATGATGAGGGCATGGACTAGGGTTTTTGCAGATTCTTGGTTGAGGAATGAACGGATTCGTGAAATATTTTTGAGTTGAAGTCGGCAGGAAGTGGAAAGGGCTTGGATATGTGGTTTGAAGGAGAGATCAGCGTCAAGGATTACCCCGAGGCAGCGAGCTTGTGGGACTGGGGAGAGTGGGCAGCCATTTACTGTAATGGATAGGTTCGTTGGGGGGGTCGCGTGAGATGGGAGAAAGATGATGAATTCTGTTTTGTCCATGTTAAGTTTGAGAAATCTAGAGGAGAAGAAGGATGAAATAGTGGACAGACATTGAGGGATTCTGGTTAGTAGGGTGGTGATATCTGGTCCAGAGATGTAGATCTGTGTGTCATCAGCATAGAGGTGATACTGAAAGCCATGAGATTCTATGAGCTGTCCCAGGCCAAAGGTGTAAATGGAGAAGAGCAGGGGCCCAAGGACTGAACCTTGTGGGACTCCGACAGATAGGGGGCGAGGTGAGGAGGTGGTGTGTGAGTGGGAGACGCTGAATGTCCGGTCTGTTAGGTATGAGGAGATCCAGGATAGGGCCAAGTCTGTGATGCCAAGGGATTTCACTTCTCACATTTCCAACACCGTCTACATCTATTCCTAACCTCAGGGCCGGCATTTGGCCACCTACAAAGGGGGCCCCCTACATCTGCTACCCCTGTATGAAATGCCCAGAGGGTGTACAGCAGTGAAGCAGCAGTCCCAGAACATCTCTCCCAAACCCCCCTTGAGACCCCCTCAGTGCAGTGATTTACTCATGTGATCCCGGAGCTCTGTGCTGTTTGCTGTAGGATCAGGTTTCACAGTCACATGCAGCAGGGATCAGCATGGGCTCTGACCACAGTCACTGCTTGTAATCTCACAGGGCGACCTCCTGTCACTACTGTCTGGATGAAACAAGACAGGAATATTGTCTGCTGAATCAGGGTATTTATTATATAGAAATAAATGAATTCCCACGTGAAACAATAAGGGCAAACTATACACATACAGTATATCTATTATCTATCTATCTATCTGTGGCGCCCCAGGGTCCTGGTCGTCAGAGTGGTATTGCTTTCCTCCAGGGGAGAGTGATACTACGTTTGGAGGCAAGGAAGGATAACTGCATCCAGGTATCACAAACATGCAACACATTCACACTCCAGGCCACCAGGGGGAGCTTCTGCTCCTATTTACTAGGTCACCCCCATATATATACACTGTGTGCAGAATTATTAGGCAAGTTGTATTTTAGAGGATTATTTTTATTATTGATCGACAACTATGTTCTCAATCAACCCAAAAGACTCATAAATATCAAAGCTTAATATTTTTAGAAGTTGTAGTGGGGATTTTTTACATTTGGCTATCTTAGGAGGATATCTGTTTGTGCAGGTAACTATTACTGTGGAGAATTATTAGGCAACTTAATAAAAACCAAATATATTCCCATCTCACTTGTTTATTTTCACCAGGTAAACCAATATGCAGCGCCCCAGAGTCCTGGTCGTTGCAGTACTGTGGCTCCGCCACTAAGGGGAGCTATGGTACGTCTGATGGCACTGAAGGAGTTCATCTGAGCAGGTATCACAGACACCAATACATTTCACCGCCGGGCCTCCAGGGGGAGCTAAGGGTTCTATTTACTAGGCCACTCTCCACAACACTGGTAAAACTGGGGGTCAGGCAGGAAGTTAGACAGAAAGCTGACTGGGTTGGAGCCAGGCAACACCTTGTGGCAGAGGGTGTTGCAGGAGAAGATTCGGTAGGGTCTCTGTCAGGGGTGGGATCCTGACAGAGGCTTGGCAAACTGAGAGAACGTAACGGGACCGTGCCTGCTCAGTATAGCGGCGGTGCCCAAGGAAGGACTAGAAGCGAGATAGATTGTGCTGAGTGAGAAACGAGATCAAAGCAACAAGGAGAATACCAGTAGGGGTCGTGCTGTAAGACCGAGGCAACATCCTACTGAGGCGCAAACAACCGGTGGCCGGAACGCCGAAGGAAGTATTTCTATATACAGCTTCAGGCAATACTTCGAACCTACGGCAGGACAGTCAGTCTCAGGCGGGCTGTCTCACCTAAATCACCTATGCAGTCTTGGGGGGCAACTTGTGGAGAGGGGCGACTCTAGGGTCCCGGAAGAGCTCCGAGCCTACCCGTCAAACGGGTGCCGTCCCAACCGTAACATCAGGGAGGGACGGAGGATTAGCAGAACATCATCTAATCGAGTTGTGAGGGAACTTAAGAAACAGACACAACAGTTGTGGGGACTTTCCGTAAGCACAGCAGGGAAGGACCGCAACACATAGCGCTAGAAGGAAGGCACAGATTTCCACCTGTAAAGAGAACTCTGGAGGTGCCATTGGACCGGCCGGGCTTGCGCAGCCTGGTTATCTGGATTCCGGACTGAGGACCCAGAGATCTTCAGTAAAGAGGTAAAGAGACTGCAACCTGGTGTCCTCGTTATTTATTGCACCGCACCACCACCACTACCATCATCCACCACATCTACTATTCACTGTGCGCCCCTCGGCAGGGTCACGGACCGGGGCCTAGCCACCGTGACAACCCCAGAGCAGAGACTCAGAGGCCCGGTACCGGGTACCCCTCGGCCCTGCGGCAGTGGGGGCGCTGCAAATATAACTGCCCAAAATTTAGAAATAAACATTTCTGACACGCAAAAACAAAACCCCCCAAAATTAGTGACCAATATAGCTACCTTTATGATGACTCAGCAGCCTTCCATCCATAGATTCTGTCAGTTGCTTGATCTGTTTACGTGCAGCAGCCTCCACAGCCTCCCAGACACTGTTCCGAGAGGTGGACTGTTTGCCCTCCCTGTAGATCTCACATTTTATGAGGGATCACAGGTTCTCTATGGGGTTCAGATCAGGTGAACAAGGGGGCCATGCCATTATTTTTTCTTTTTTGAAACCTTTACTGGCCAGCAACGCTGTGGAGTAGTTGGAGGCATGTGATGGAGCATTGTCCTGCATGAAAATCATGTTTTTCTTGAACGATACCGACTTCTTCCTGTACCACTGCTTGAAGAAGTTGTCTTCCAGAAACTGGCAGTAGGTCTGGGAGTTGAGCTTCCCTCCATCCTCAACCTGAAAAGGTCCCACAAGTTCATCTTTGATGATACAGCCCATACCAGTACTCCACCTCCACCTTGCTGGCCTCTGAGTCGGAGTGGAGCTCTCTGCCCTTTACTGATCCAGCCTCTGGCCCATCCATCTGGCCCATCAAGAGTCACTCTCATTTCATCAGTCCATAAAACCTTTGAAAAGTCAGTCTTAAAGGAAAGGTGCCACATTTTATTTTTTATATTAAAAATGATTGTTTATATAAACAATTATTTTTAATACAAATTTACATTTTTTAACTTTAACATTTTTTTATTATTAATTTTTTTTTCAGCCACTGGGCGCCGCCATTTTGCTTTGCAGGAGTGTAAGTGTAGTTGCACGACACTTACACTCTGCAAATACGGCAGCCCTGGGCATAGAGATCTGCGGTCGGCGCCCGACCACATACCTAGCATTATAAGCTGCTCCCTGCTGTGATGTGGCCACGCCCCCTGAGCCGTCCACACCACAGCAGAAGCAGGAGATCAGCGCCATCTTCCTGGAGCTCACAGTGCATCTGTGAGCTCCAGCTTCCCAGGATAATCGCAGGAGCCCTGCAGTTATAGGAGGAGGAGGAGGAGACCAAGGATGGGAGGGAGAAAGGACTCAGCAGGGAGCCGTGAAGTAAGTATCAGTGGGGAGGGGGAGAGGCAATCTAATCCTCTCCTTTGTGACGCTGACTCTGAGCAGTTATCTCCTCCCATGTGTGTTACTGTGCTGACTGTGTATCTCCTGTGTGATACTGTCTGCTGAGTCATGCATCTAATCCTCTCCTGTGTGATACTTTGCTGAGCTGTGTATCTAATCCTCTCCTGTGTGATGCTGTCTGCTGAGCCATGCATCTAATCCTATCCTGTGTCATACTAACTGAGCTGTGTATCTAATCCTCTCCTGTGTGATACTTTGCTGAGCTGTGTATCTAATCCTCTCCTGTGTGATACTTTGCTGAGCTGTGTATCTACTCCTCTCCTGTGTGATACTGTCTGCTGAGCCGTGTATCTAATCCTACCTTGTGATACTGTGCTGAGACGTGTATCTAATCCTCTCCTGTGTGATGCTGTCTGCTGAGCCATGTATCTAATCCTACCCTGTGTGATACTGTGCTGAGATGTGTATCTAATCCTCTCCTGTGGGATACTGTGTGCTGAGCCGTGTATCTAATCCTATTCTGTGTGTTAGGCCGGTTTCACACGTCAGTGATTCCGGTACGTGAGGTGTCAGTTTTCTCACGTACCGGAGACACTGACACACGTAGACACATTAAAATCAATGTGTCTCTGCACATGTCAGCGTGTTTTCTGACCCTATGGGAGGTGGAGCCGCATATTCATGACTGTAATGGGCTGCACCACGTGACCGCTCATACAGGAGAAGCTGCGGCACGGAGAGGACGCTTCGAGGGAGCCAGGTGAGTGTTTTCTTTCCAGTGGTCGGGCGCACAGGGGGTGGGAGGGGGGGGGAAACAAAGATCTTTATTTCTACCGCAAAAAAAAACAAAATACAATGATCTTTCATTTCTTCTCTCCAGCGAACGCTGCTGGAGAGAAGAAATGAATGGCGGCTTCAGCACCCAAAGCAGGGGACAGCGCTTACTGTAGCACAGTCTCCTGCATGGTCCGTGTGGTACCCAGTCGGCACACGGCTGCCGCACGAGTGCCACGTGAACTCACGGACACACGGACACGGATAACTCCGGTACCGAATTTTCCGGTACCGGAATTATCTGGACATGTGGGACAGGCCTTACTGTGCTGAGATGTGTATCTAATCTCCCGTGTGATATTGACTGCTGAGCTGTGTATCTAATGCTATCCTTTGTGATACTGTTAAGACAGGAGAAAAAACGGAGTAAATGTCCCACAATTATAAAAATAATATATTTATTAATACAATAGATCACAACAAATTAATTCAAACATTAAATATACAAAAATAATTATACAGGTTCATTCAGCTAAAGGGAGCCGGGTAGCACAGACAAAAAATGGTATGGAACCAAATGGACACCTGCTTATAGCCTAAAGTGCATAGTGCAGTCCTGTGTAGGCATATTAACCTGGGATATGCTGGTAAAGTAAGTATATCTACTCATATGAGCCCTGTACACAGGCTCAGAAGGAGCGTAAATGTCATAAGTGACCACCAGGTTCCTACCTCAATGCAGGTGTCGGATAAGGGTCCACACCAGAACGCCCCAACGCGCGTTTCGCGTTGGCTTCTTCGGGGGGCGGTCACGCTCCTTCTGAGCCTGTGTACAGGGCTCATATGAGTAGATATACTTACTTTACCAGCATATCCCAGGTTAATATGCCTACACAGGACTGCACTATGCACTTTAGGCTATAAGCAGGTGTCCATTTGGTTCCATACCATTTTTTGTCTGTGCTACCCGGCTCCCTTTAGCTGAATGAACCTGTATAATTATTTTTGTATATTTAATGTTTGAATTAATTTGTTGTGATCTATTGTATTAATAAATATATTATTTTTATAATTGTGGGACATTTACTCCGTTTTTTCTCCTGTCTTAATGTAATCGCTTGGAGTGTCCTGATATCTAATTCTGATATCCTCGCTCCCACATACTCCATTCCAATTTTCGTTTTGGAGTATGGTGGTTTTTCTGAGTAATATATCCTCCATCTTGGATTTATTTATCCCTTTGTGATACTGACGGCTGAGCCATGTATCTAATCCTATCCTGTATGATACTGACTGAGCTGTGTATCTAATCCTCTCCTATGCACTCCTCTCCCCCGTTATGTGTGATCTATATGGCGGTATTATGTGAGAACACTGGTGGTATTATGCGAGATCTATATGGCGGTATTATGTGTGCTCTATATGGTGGTATTAATAATAATCTTTATTTTTATATAGCGCTAACATATTACGCAGCGCTTTACAGTTTGTACACATTATCATCGCTGTCCCCGATGGGGCTCACAATAAATTCCCTATCAGTATGTCTTTGGAATGTGGGAGGAAACCGGAGTGCCCGGAGGAAACCCACGCAAACACGGAGAAAACATACAACTCTTTGCAGATGAAGGTGGGATTAGAGCCCAGGACTCCAGCGCTGCAAGGCTGCTGTGCTAACCACTGCGCCACCGTGCTGCCCACATTATGTGAGATCTATATATTGGTTTTATGTGAGAACACTATGGCGTCGTTATTTGTGATCTATATGATGGTATTATGTGAGAACTATGGGACAGTATTATGTGTGCTCTATATGGCGGTATTGTGTGCTCTATATGGCGGTATTATGAGTGATCTATATGGCGATATTATGTGTGATCTATATGGCGGTATTATGTGTGCTCTATATGTCGGTATTATGTGAGAACACTGGTGTCGTTATTTGCAATCTATATGATGGTATTATGTGAGAACTATTGGACAGTATTACGTTTGATATATATGGCGGTATTGTGTGAGAACACTATGGCAGTATTATCTTCATAAAGTGGACCCATCCTAGGGTTGTTCTGGTTGAGCAGCTGCACGCAGTTCTGGGGTAATAGAGGGGGCAGCATGACCTCCAGTTAGTTGCAGTCAGGGGAAGGCTGGTGAGGCAGCTGAAGAGAGGGGTCTCATTTTTATTGTTGCTCTATGGCTACATTTCCTTCCCAGCGTCACCCCAGACTGCGCCTGTCACCTCGCTTTCACACATCGCCAGGACAGGATAGAGAAGACAGGATCTGAGGAGGGGAATGGGGTCTTTGCATGCAAAGTCTGGATCAGAACAGGATATCAATCCACAGAAATGTTTCCTGGATTTCTGTGGAGCAGACAAGCAGACGGCCCATCCATGTGTATAAAAGACAGCGCTCTATGTACAATCCCTGGCTGCTCCGCGCACTGAACATGGTGCCCCCCATAGACAAGCACACTGTTCTCCTGAAATACTCTGTGCTGCTGTCACCCTGCTCCCTCCACCACATATCTCCCAGAATCCTTGCTGCCTGCCATCCTCGGTGACTGTCTACTTGTCAGTATAACTCTGCAGTCACCAATAAAATGGCTGCCCACTGGGTTCCTGAATATCATCCTCTCTTATCCCTTAGCAAACACCCAGAAGGGGAGGAGAGGAGACATCACACACGTCGGCAGACTCCGCCCATAATTACTGCAGTGCTGTAATGTGAGCTAGTTGTACACTAGGTTTTTGTCAAATTTCAGCAGCTGCTCCCCCTAGTGTTTAAAAGTGGAAATGCCAAACCTTTTAAAATTATTTTTCATATTTTACTAAATTATAAACAAATGATAATATTTTTAAAGAAAATGTAAACATTAATTCTTTACATTTTTTCAATCGCTGGAAAAAAAATTTTTTGATGGCACCTTCCCTTTAAGATATTTCTTGGCCCAGTCTTGACGTTTTATCTTATGTTTCTTGTTCAAAGGTGGTCGTTTTTCTGCCTTCCTTACCTTGGCCAAGTCCCTGTGTATTGCACATCTTGTGCTTTTTGTTACTCCAGTAACGTTGCAGCTCTGAAATATGGCAAAACTGGTGACAAATGGCATCTTGGCAGCTTCACGCTTGATTTTCCTCAATTCATGGCCAGGTATTTTGCGCCATTTTTGCCCAACACACTTCTTGCGACCCTGTTGGCTATTTGCCATGAAATTGATTGTTCAGTGATTATTACGCCTCAGAAGTTTGGCAATTTCAAGACTGCTGCATCCCTCTGCAAGACATCTCACAATTTTGGCTGCCTCCTTCTGAGGCGCAGAAACGCCGGTAGTGGGAAGACCGAGGTTGTGAGGACCTCTACGCCTTAGGCCGGCGTCACACTCAGCGTAGGGAAATACGGTCCGTATTTTGCAGTCATCATACGCAGAAATGATCCCAAAACAGTGATCCGTATGTTATCCGTAGGCAGGGTGTGGCTGCGTATTTTGCGCATGTAAACCTCCATATGCAATCCGTATGGCATCTGTACGGCGAGATTTTCTCGCTGGCTTGCAAAATGGACATAGAATGGATCCATGGGCTCAAATATTCATGAAAACGTATATACAGTCTATATATATATGTCAGTGAGACACATATATATATATATTTATATTTCATACAGCGCAAGATAGCAGAAAAGCCGTTAATTCAATTGCCGGCTTTTCATTTCTCCTTCCCAAACCCGACATGATATGAGACATGGTTTACATACAGTAAACTATTTCATATCCCTTTTTTTTGCATATTCCTCACTAATAATGTTAGTAGTGTGTGTGTGCAAAATTTGGTGGCTCTAGCTGTTAAAATAAAGGGTTAATTCACGGAAAAAAACTGGCATGGGCTCCCGCGCAATTTTCTCCGCCAGAGTGGGAAAGCCAGTGACTGAGGGCAGATATTACTAGTCTAGAGGGGGACCATGGTTATTGCCCCCCCCCCCCGGCTAAAAACATCTGCCCCCAGTCACCCCAGAAAAGGCGCATCTGTAAGATGCGCCTATTCTGGACTTGGCCTCTCTCTTCCCACTCCCGAGTAGCGGTGGGATATGGGGTAATAAAGGGTAATGCCACCTTGCTATTGTAAGGTGACATTAAGTCTGGTTAATAATGGAGAGGTCTCAATAAGACACCTATTCATTATTAATCCAATAGTAGTAAATGGTTAATAAAACACACACACATTAGGAAAAATGTATTTTATTGAAATAAAGACACAGGGTGTTGTAATAGTTTATTGTACTCTTAATCCAAATGACGACCCTCATTCTGTAAAAGAAAAAAAAGAAAGAAGCAACAACATCCCATACCTTTCCGGCGCAGAACCACAAGTCTACGATGCTACGTTCCCCTGCTTTCAATTCATTCCCCAGATTTTACAGTCAGGAGCACAGCTGCATTAGCAGGCTCCTGCTTGTAAAATTATTTAACCCCTTCAGATGGATTTACAGCGTGGGACGCGACTGAGCACCGGAAAGGTATGGGATATTGTTGCTTTTTTATTTTTTTTATTTTACGGAACGAGGGTCATCATTTGGATTGAGAGTATAATAAACTATTACAACACCCTGTGTCTTTATTTATTTCAATAAAATACTTTATTCTTAATGTGTGTTTTATTAACCATTTACTACTATTGGATTAATAATGGATAGGTGTCTTATTGACACCTCTCCATTATTGACCAGGCATAATGTCACCTTACAAAAGCAAGGTGGCAGTAACCCTTGTATTACCCCATGTCCCACTGCTACAGGGGAGTGGGAAGAGAGTGGCTAAGTGCCAGAATAGGCGCATCTTACAGATGTGCCTTTTCTGGGGTGGCTTCGGGCAGATGTTTTTAGACGGGGGGGGGGGGCAATAACCATGGTCCCTCTCTAGGCTATTAATATCTGCCCTCAGTCACTGGCTTTCCCACTCTGGCGGGGAAAATTGCGCGGGAGCCCACGCCAGTTTTTTCCGTGAATTAACTCTTTATTTTAACAGCTAGAGCCACCAAATTTTGCACACAGACTCTACTAACATTATTAGTGAGGAATATGCAAAAAAAAGGGATATGAAATGGTTTACTGTATGTAAACCATGTCTCATATCATGTCGGGTTTGATAAGGAGATAGCAAAAGCCGGCAATTGAATTACCGGCTTTTCTGCTATCTAGCGCTATATTAAATATAAATATATATATATATATATATATATATATATATATATATATATATACATGTGTCTCAATGACATATATATATATACATACACTCACTGGCCACTTTATTAGGTACACCTGTCCAACTTCTTGTTAACACTTAATTTCTAATCAGCCAATCACATGGCGGCAACTCCGTGCATTTAGGCATGTAGACATGGTCAAGACAATCTCCTGCAGTTCAAACCGAGCATCAGTATGGGGAAGAAAGGTGATTTGAGTGCCTTTGAACGTGGCATGGTTGTTGGTGCCAGAAGGGCTGGTTTGAGTATTTCAGAAACTGCTGATCTACTGGGATTTTCACTCACAACCATCTCTAGGGTTTACAGAGAATGGTCCGAAAAAGAAAAAAAATCCAGTGAGCGGCAGTTCTGTGGGCGGAAATGCCTTGTTGATGCCAGAGGTCAGAGGAGAATGGGCAGACTGGTTCGAGCTGATAGAAAGGCAACAGTGACTCAAATCGCCACCCGTTACAACCAAGGTAGGCCTAAGAGCATCTCTGAACGCACAGTGCATCGAACTTTGAGGCAGATGGGCTACAGCAGCAGAAGACCACACCGGGTACCACTCCTTTCAGCTAAGAACAGGAAACTGAGGCTACAATTTGTACAAGCTCATCGAAATTGGACAGTAGAAGATTGGAAAAACGTTGCTTGGTCTGATGAGTCTCGATTTCTGCTGCAACATTCGGATGGTAGGGTCAGAATTTGGCGTAAACAACATGAAAGCATGGATCCATCCTGCCTTGTATGGAGCATCTTTGGGATGTGCAGCCGACAAATCTGCGGCAACTGTGTGATGCCATCATGTCAATATGGACCAAAATCTCTGAGGAATGCTTCCAGCACCTTGTTGAATCTATGCCACGAAGAATTGAGGCAGTTCTGAAGGCAAAAGGGGTCCAACCCGTTACTAGCATGGTGTACCTAATAAAGTGGCCGGTGAGTGTATATATATGTATATACCTATTCTGTTGTGAATTCGGTTTGTGGGCTCCCCCGGTGGTCTGTTATGGTAGTGTCTCTTATGTGCCTTCCTCCATCTCTGATTACCTGTCGCCACCCTCTAGGGGAGTTTCCTATTTAAGGCTGCTTGGCTGTTAGTCATATGCCGGCCAACAATGTGCTAGTAGCATTCTGTTGCATTCACCTGCCTCAAGTTCCAGTTCAGCTAAGTTGAATTTTGTTTCTTGTTTGCTATTTTTGTCCAGCTATCTGCAATGTGACTCTTCAGTGCTGGAAGCTCTTGTGGACAGAAAATTACTACTCCAGTGGCATGAGTTGTCACTGGAGTTTAAAGTAATTTCTGGATGGTGTTTTTGAATAGTGATTTTTAGGTCGACCGTGAAGTAACACTTTCCTGTCCTTCTGCTATCTAGTAAGCGGACCTCACTGTGCTAAATCTGCTGTTCATCCTACGTATGTCATTTCCTCTGAACTCACCGTCAATATCTGTGGGGGCCTACTATCATCTTTTGGGGTTCCTCACTGGAGGTAAGGCAGGCCTGTATATTCCTCTTATAGGGGTAGTTAGATCTCCGGCTGGCGCGTGGTGTCTAGGGCATCGTAGGTACATCCCCCGGCTACTGTAAGTGTTGGGTCAGGTTCAGGTCACGGTCGACCTTAGTTTCCATCACCCGAGAGCTAGTCAGTTTTGTATTTTTATTCCCCTGGTCATTGGGGTAACCATAACAGTTTGGCCGGCCTGTAAAAAATCTATGTGTTAAAATATGCACTAAAGCAGGAAGGAGGAGAAAAGGTTTTTTTTTTTTTTTGTGTTTGAAAGTGCACCTTAGTTTGATCATTTGTATTCCTTGCTTAAACTGCAGTCTTCAGCCTTTTTTTTTTTTCTCCTCTCCTCTTAACCTCTGAATGCTTGGGTTACACCCATTTGAATATGGATCCACAGAGTTTAGTTGCAGGTTTGAATAACCTTGCGACAAAAGTACAGAACCTACAAGATTTTGTTATACGTGCTCCAATGTCTGAACCTAAGATTCCTCTGCCTGAATACTTTACCGGAGACAGATCCCGGTTTTTGAGTTTCAGAGAAAATTGCAAATTGTTTTTGTCTCTGAGATCTCACTCTGCTGGTGATCATACTCAACAAGTTAAAATTGTTATCTCTCTACTGCGCGGCGACCCACAAAGTTGGGCATTTGCATTATCGCCAGGGGATCCTGCGTTGTTAAATGTAGATGCGTTTTTTCAGGCTTTGGGGTTGCTTTATGAAGAGCCTAATTTGGAGATTTTGGCTGAGAAAGCCTTGATAGCTCTTTCCCAAGGGCAAGATGAAGCTGAGATATACTGCCAGAAATTCCGTAAATGGTCGGTGCTTACTAGATGGAATGAGTGCGCTTTAGCAGCTAATTTCAGAGAAGGTCTCTCTGATGCCGTGAAGGATGTCATGGTGGGGTTCCCTGTGCCTGCAGGTCTGAATGATGCCATGAAATTGGCTATCCAGATTGATCGGCGTTTGCGGGAGCGCAAATCTGTGCACCATATGGCGGGGTCTTCTGAGGAAAAATCTGTGCACCATATGGCGGTATCTTCTGAGCAAAAACCTGTGCACCATATGGCGGTGTCTTCTGAGCAAAGACCTGTGCACCATTTGGCGGTGACCTCTGAAAAGGCATTAGAGCATATGCAATGCGATCGTGTTTTGTCTAGAGGCGAACGTCAAAATTACAGGCGCAAAAATGGATTGTGCTTCTACTGTGGAGATCCAGCTCATGTTATATCAGCATGCTCTAAACGTATAAATAAGGTTGATAAAAAGGTTGATAAATCTTTTTCTACAGGTACCTTGCAGTCAAAATTTCTTTTGTCCGTGACATTGATTTGTACCTTATCATCTGTTACTGTGGATGCTTATGTGGATTCTGGCGCCGCTCTGAGTCTCATGGATTGGTCATTTGCCAAGCGTTGTGGGTTTGATTTGGAGCCATTGGAAGTTTCTATTCCCCTGAAGGGTATTGATTCTACACCTTTGGCTAGCAATAAACCACAATATTGGACA
Source organism: Ranitomeya variabilis (assembly GCF_051348905.1). NCBI lineage: Eukaryota > Metazoa > Chordata > Amphibia > Anura > Dendrobatidae > Ranitomeya > Ranitomeya variabilis. The sequence goes on from NC_135234.1 coordinate 688,415,307, forward strand.
CAAGTGACTATGCGTCTTACCCCAGACCATCAGGAGATTATTCGTTTCCTTGTATTATATAACCTACATGATGTCTTAGTGCTTGGATTACCATGGTTACAGATTCATAATCCCGTCTTGGACTGGAAATCTATGTCTGTGTTGAGCTGGGGATGTCGGGGTATTCATGGGGATGCACCTTTGGTTCCTATTTCTTCATCTACTCCCTCTGAGATCCCAGCATTTCTGTCAGATTTTTATGATGTCTTTCAAGAGCCTAAAGTTGATTCTCTCCCTCCTCACAGAGAGTGTGACTGCGCTATTGAATTGATCCCCGGTAGTAAGTTTCCTAAGGGTCGCTTGTTTAATTTGTCTGTGCCCGAACATACTGCTATGCGGGAGTATATCAGAGAATCCTTGGAAAAGGGTCATATTCGCCCCTCGTTGTCTCCACTAGGGGCAGGATTTTTCTTTGTAGGTAAAAAGGATGGTTCATTGAGACCTTGTATCGACTATCGACTTTTGAATAAGATTACAGTTAAATACCAGTACCCGTTACCTTTACTGACTGATCTGTTTGCTCGTATAAAGGGGGCTAAGTGGTTCACTAAGATCGATCTACGTGGTGCGTATAATTTGGTGCGGATTAAGCAGGGGGATGAGTGGAAGACCGCATTTAATACGCCTGAAGGCCATTTTGAGTATTTGGTAATGCCTTTCGGTCTCGCAAATGCCCCTTCCGTTTTTCAGTCCTTTATGCACGATATTTTCCGTGAATATCTGGATAAGTTTATGATTGTGTATTTGGATGATATTCTTGTTTTTTCGGAGGACTGGGAATCTCACGTTCAACAGGTCAGGAGAGTTTTTCAGGTTTTGCGAGCTAATTCTCTTTTTGTAAAGGGCTCAAAGTGTAGTTTTGGAGTTCAGAGAATTTCCTTTTTGGGATATATTTTTTCCCCTTCATCTATGGAGATGGACCCTGTCAAGGTCCAGGCCATTTGTGATTGGATGCAACCTACTTCTTTGAAGAGTCTGCAAAAGTTCTTGGGTTTTGCTAATTTCTATCGCCGATTTATAGCGGGTTTTTCTGCCATTGCTAAACCTTTGACTGATTTGACCAAAAAGGGTGCTGATGTTGCTAATTGGTCCTCTGCGGCTGTGGAGGCCTTTCAAGAGCTTAAGCGCCGCTTTTCTTCCGCTCCTGTGTTGTGCCAACCTGATGTGTTACTTCCGTTCCAGGTTGAGGTGGATGCTTCGGAGATCGGAGCAGGTGCAGTTTTGTCGCAGAAAGATCCTGACTGCTCAGTAATGAGACCATGTGCGTTTTTCTCCCGAAAGTTTTCGCCCGCTGAGCGAAATTATGATGTGGGAAATCGGGAACTTCTGGCCATGAAGTGGGCGTTTGAGGAGTGGCGTCATTGGCTTGAGGGTGCTAGACACCAGGTGGTGGTCCTCACTGACCACAAGAATCTAATTTATCTTGAGTCGGCCAGGCGTCTGAATCCTAGACAGGCGCGCTGGTCGTTGTTTTTCTCCCGATTTAACTTTGTGGTGTCATATCTGCCTGGGTCCAAGAATGTGAAGGCGGATGCCCTCTCTAGGAGTTTTGAGCCTGACTCGCCTGGTGATTCCGAACCTACCGGCATCCTGAAGGATGGGGTGATATTGTCAGCTGTCTCCCCAGACCTGCGGCGTTCTTTGCAGGAGTTTCAGGTGGATAGGCCTGATCGCTGTCCGCCTGGTAGACTGTTTGTCCCTGATGATTGGACCAGTAGAGTTATCTCGGAGGTTCATTCTTCCGCGTTGACAGGTCATCCTGGAATTTTTGGCACCAGGGATTTGGTGTCTAGGTCCTTCTGGTGGCCTTCTTTGTCTCGAGATGTGCGCATGTTTGTGCAGTCTTGTGATGTTTGTGCTCGGGCCAAGCCCTGCTGTTCTAGGGCCAGTGGGTTGTTGTTGCCCTTGCCTATTCCTAAGAGGCCTTGGACGCACATCTCTATGGACTTTATTTCTGACCTTCCGGTTTCTCGTAGGATGTCTGTCATCTGGGTGATTTGTGACCGTTTTTCCAAGATGGTTCATTTGGTACCTTTACCCAAATTGCCCTCCTCCTCTGAGTTGGTTCCTCTATTTTTTCAGAATGTGGTGCGTTTGCATGGTATTCCTGAGAATATAGTGTCTGACAGGGGTACTCAGTTTGTGTCTAGATTTTGGCGGACGTTCTGTGCCAGGATGGGTATCGATTTGTCTTTTTCGTCTGCATTCCATCCTCAGACTAATGGCCAGACTGAGCGTACTAATCAGACCTTGGAGACTTACTTGAGGTGTTTTGTGTCCGCTGATCAGGATGATTGGCTTGACTTTTTGCCATTGGCAGAGTTTGCCCTTAACAATCGGGCCAGTTCTGCCACTTTGGTTTCTCCATTTTTTTGTAATTCAGGGTTTCACCCTCGGTTTTCGTCCGGTCAATTGGAGTCTTCGGATTGTCCTGGAGTGGATGCTGTGGTTGATAGGATGCATCGGATTTGGGGACAGGTTGTGGACAATCTGAAGTTGTCCCAGGAGAAGACTCAACAGTTCACTAATCGTCATCGGCGTATTGGTCCTCGTCTTTGTGTTGGGGACCTGGTGTGGCTGTCTTCTCGATTTGTTCCTATGAAGGTCTCGTCTCCTAAGTTTAAGCCTCGGTTTATCGGCCCTTATAGGATTCTGGAGGTTCTTAATCCTGTGTCCTTTCGTTTGGACCTCCCAGCATCTTTTAATATCCATAATGTTTTCCATCGGTCATTATTGCGGAGGTATGAGGTACCGGTTGTTCCTTCTGCTGATCCACCTGCTCCTGTGTTGGTTGAGGGTGAATTGGAGTATGTGGTGGAAAAGATCTTGGACTCCCGTGTTTCCAGACGGAAACTTCAGTATCTGGTTAAGTGGAAAGGTTATGGCCAGGAGGATAATTCTTGGGTGACAGCATCCGATGTTCATGCTCCTGATTTGGTTCGTGCATTTCATAGTGCTCATCCAGATCGCCCTGGTGGTTCTGGTGAGGGTTCGGTGCCCCCTCCTTAAGGGGGGGGTACTGTTGTGAATTCGGTTTGTGGGCTCCCCCGGTGGTCTGTTATGGTAGTGCCTCTTATGTGCCTTCCTCCATCTCTGATTACCTGTCGCCACCCTCTAGGGGAGTTTCCTATTTAAGGCTGCTTGGCTGTTAGTCACATGCCGGCCAACAATGTGCTAGTAGCATTCTGTTGCATTCACCTGCCTCAAGTTCCAGTTCAGCTAAGTTGAATTTTGTTTCTTGTTTTGCTATTTTTGTCCAGCTATCTGCAATGTGACCTTTCAGTGCTGGAAGCTCTTGTGGACAGAAAATTACTACTCCAGTGGCATGAGTTGTCACTGGAGTTTAAAGTAATTTCTGGATGGTGTTTTTGAATAGTGATTTTTAGGTCGACCGTGAAGTAACACTTTCCTGTCCTTCTGCTATCTAGTAAGCGGACCTCACTGTGCTAAATCTGCTGTTCATCCTACGTATGTCATTTCCTCTGAACTCACCGTCAATATCTGTGGGGGCCTACTATCATCTTTTGGGGTTCATCTCTGGAGGTAAGGCAGGCCTGTATATTCCTCTTATAGGGGTAGTTAGATCTCCGGCTGGCGCGTGGTGTCTAGGGCATCGTAGGTACATCCCCCGGCTACTGTAAGTGTTGGGTCAGGTTCAGGTCACGGTCGACCTTAGTTTCCATCACCCGAGAGCTAGTCAGTTTTGTATTTTTATTCCCCTGGTCATTGGGGTAACCATAACACTATTCTATGTGTAGACATTTATTCTATGTGTTCTATTCTAACCTGTCAGTGTGATTTTACTGTACACCGTGCTGAATTACCGGCTTTTCTATAGAACACCGCTGCATATTTCTCGATAGTCACCCTGATGGTCCGTGTGTAGTCCGTATTTTTCTCGCCCCCATAGACTTTCATTGGTGGATTTTTTGCGCAATACGCTGACAAACGCAGCATGCTGCGATTTTCTCAGCCCATAAAATGCGGCTGAGAAATATACGGCGGATAGGAGCTGCCCCATAGAGAATCATTGGTCCATGTGCAATGCGTAGTTTTTGCGCCTCTCATACGTCGGTAAAACTCTCTAGTGTGACACCGGCCTTACATCAAAGACCCGCAGGACAGCTAATTGCACTTTACCTGTCCGCACCTACACCCAGGAGGCACGGTGACACCCCACAGAGCCGGGTCATCTAAGAGATCCTATAAACAGGCTCAAGTCACCAGTCATATGGGTTTTGTCCTATCCTATCCGGGGGACAGAGAGAGAGATAACATCTGTGAGGACCTTATGTGAAGCCATAGGCAGTAAGGGACTACACCACTACAGCGCAAAGGAAGGCTTTTATTCTCCACCTGGACAAGGGGAGTCTGGACTTGCCTCCAAACCGGCCGGACCCTACCTGCCCTGTGGTCTGGTGCCCTGGACTGTGGATGGCGGCGTCTTCAGTAAAGGTAAAGAGACTGCAACTTTGTGTCCTCGTTCTTCACTGTGCCTCTCACCATCCTACCATCTACACACCGGGAAGCCCTGGGGATACACTTCACCTGTGGGAAGGTATACCATCTAGCTGCCATAAAATCACCACAGCGGACCCCTTAAAGCAGCGTCGGTCACCCTGACTGAATACCACAGGTGGCGTCACGAACATAAACTCTATCCCTTTAAAGACCTTTCCCCTTTTACATGGGCGCCCTGGGCCACGGACCGGGTTGCAGCCACCGTGACATCCCCCTGTGAACCACAGGACCCGGTATCAAGTACCCCTGGCCCGCGGGGCGACTCATATCTATCTATCTATCTATCTAGTAAAAAAGGAACAGCACACTGGTATAACTTATCTCCGGGTGCAAAACCTCCAGGCAACCTGTCCACTGGTCGTCCACATTCAGTAAAGATCAAAAAAGGAAGCAGCACTCCATTTTCAAAGCAAGTATAGGATTTATTCAAATCCACATGTCAGTGCGACGTTTCAGCTCTATTGAGCTTTTCTCAAGCAGTGGATACAGGTTCCTTAGTGCATATATATAATCCTCACCATCCTTAATTACAGCCATTTGTGCTTAATTATAATAAAGTGCATCTGTGCAATTGTGCATTAAATGTGTAAACATTGGCGGCCATGCCATTCTTACCGCTGCAGGAGCCAGTTACTAGTGGAGGACGCCATTGCTTCTGTCGGCGTTCATAGATGTCCATTGCGCATGTCTACTGCGTCATACTACTAAGTTGAACTGCAGGTCAAATGAAAAAATTTGGCGCATGCGCAGTAGCGCCAAGTTTCGCCATTTTCTTGTAGACATAGTTCCTAGAGCTCCAATGGCACTAATGCATTTCTCTTATTTTACTTTTATGTAGATAAGAAGCCGACCATGCCGGATTACCTTCTGAGGGACCATGTGAACATGGAGGACACATTATATAGAAAAAACTCTTTTGAAAATTTATTATGTACTTTGGAATTTAATCAATTCTTTATGTTGAACTGAGGCCAATTAATAAAGTGCGCTAAAATAATGTTATAGTACCTATCATGCGTTGAATACGCCGGGACACCTCACTATCATATAGCAATTCAGAGTGTGGGCAGCCTGACCGTAGTGGTTTGACTTGCCCACAATTGAATGCTATCTGATCTGCGAGGTGTGGCCTGCGCAAGGCTATACTTGCAGTATCAGGATGGTGTTTATAATGTCCCTATGGCGACTTTTACATATCTATATACACTGGCATGGACCATTGTCCATATAGGACACAGATGGCGCTGGTAATCATAAATACGGTACTTAGGCTGAATAGTAGCGATAATGGGTATGTGTAATCTATAGGTGGCACAGATGTGCCCGCCTACATACTCCGCAATCAGCATGAAAGCACACTAATACGCCCACCTCGCTTGTGTATATACACTTGGAGCTCTAGGAACTATGTCTACAAGAAAATGGCGAAACTTGGCGCTACTGCGCATGCGCCAAATTTTTTCATTTGACCTGCAGTTCAACTTAGTAGTATGACGCAGTAGACATGCGCAATGGACATTTATGAACGCCGACAGAAGCAATGGCGTCCTCCACTAGTAACGGGCTCCTGCAGCGGTAAGAATGGCATGGCCGCCAATGTTTACACATTTAATGCACAATTGCACAGATGCACTTTATTATAATTAAGCACAAATGGCTGTAATTAAGGATGGTGAGGATTATATATATGCACTAAGGAACCTGTATCCACTGCTTGAGAAAAGCTCAATAGAGCTGAAACGTCGCACTGACATGTGGATTTGAATAAATCCTATACTTGCTTTGAAAATGGAGTGCTGCTTCCTTTTTTGACCTCTATCTATCTATCTATCTATCTATCTATCTATCTGTAATGGAGTGTGGGTTGGACAAATGTAAAAGAGGAGGTTGGACAGAAATGACATCACAAATCTTTTTGAAGATAGAGGGGGGGAGAGGAGGGAGGGGTTTGGGTGTGTTTTGGAGTGGGTGTGCTAGGTTCGGGCTTAGAGGCCAGTGCAATGCATCATGGAACTTGTAGTATTAGAGCACAATAAGTCAGGAGAAAAGAAGTTGTCTATTAACCCCATGAGAGCTGGATCCAGCACTGAAGATGTGCTGCTACAGCATGATGAAAGGTAATATTGCTAAAATATTGGATAAAAAGTGGATGTTTTCAGTGGCACATAATAGCAAGATTTATGAAAAAAAAAAAAAAATTATAGTAGTGGACAACTTCTTTAATGTTGGTTTAAAAACTCAAAAAAGAGTCAAAAAAGTTAGAGAAGACCTCCAAGTGTTATGCACACATTTTCCAGTCAATATTTCACCAAAAATCTATTTATTGAGCAACATTCATCAAGGCTGGCAAAAGATTTGCTTATCTCATATTCAAAGAGGAAGAGGACTAGAACTCTAGTGCCACCTATAGGAAGTAGCAATCCTAACAGTCAATGTCGACCCTTTAACGAGCCTTGTCACATGACTTAGGATAAAAGCCAAAACTAGAATCTAAATTTACTAAAACCACCAAAAACTGTCCTGAATACATTTCTATGGCACTTCAAAAACCGTATGTAATCCAAAGGCGGACTTAGATCAATTTAGCCACAGGAAGAGAACCATATAAAAGTGCACTATATATAAATCTTTATTTGTCATTAATATATAAAAACAACAAGGCCAAGCAATATCAGAAAACAAAGTATCCAGGAGAATGATCGGTTCACACTGCAACAAATATTATCATCATATTTCCATGACTCTATAAAAAGGTCCGATTTGTGCACTCAAAGGAAATCCCCATCTATTATTGTTATCCTCTACTGCAGATATGTAAGGGTAATGCTAATACATACTAAGTTTCCCCTATCCACACTAGGAAGATACGGCCCTCATAAGTCGGCACACATGACCATAATATCCAAAGTAAAGTTAATACCTTAAGGGATGAATCCCCAGGCAGACCCAGTGGTGCAGAACAAGAACCGATCAATCCTCCCTCGTGCGCCCCGACGCGCGTTTCGCCCTAAGCTTCTTCCGAGGGCGAGACATTATGAGGAACGTGTGGTTTCTTATGTGACGCACAGTCAATGGAAATGCTGTACGTCAATAACGGGGCGGAAGAAATCAGAATGCTTTCCTAGCTCAACGGCGCATGCAGCTTCCGCCCTGCTCCTGTAGTAATATACATTTCTGAGCAGGTGCTCCCTGGAACGCTGAGTGGAACGCAAGCGTAACCAGATGCGAGCACCTTCAGAAATGCTAGGAGCTAGGACGTACCGCGCATGCGCACTGCACGGAAAGCATAAAGAAGCAGTGCCTTTTATCCTTTAGGTGAGAAAGTGACCTATATTGCAGTATTGAACTTGGGGAAGGTGCATTGAATATATATATAATATATTACTACAGGAGCAGGGCGGAACTGCATGCGCTGTTGAGCTAGGAAAGCATTCTGATTACATCCACCCCGTTATTGACATACAGCATTTCCATTGGCTGTGCGTCACATAACAAACCACACGTTCCTCACAATGTCACACCCCCGGAAGAAGCTTAGGGCGAAACGCGCGTCGGGGCGCACGAGGGAGGATTGATCGGTTCCCGATCTGCACCACTGGGTCTGCCTGGGGATTCATCCCTTAAGGTATTTGTGGAGAAACGGGGTCAGTGGGTGCTCTCATCCGCTGGCCCGGCTGTCTTTAGCAAGACTGCATGGACCACGGCTCATACCACAGAACGTCCGCTCTATCTCCCAGTGGGCAATACACTACACAGACAACACAGGGTTAAGGTAAAACAGTGTGGCAATACTTTATTGAACCACAGCACACAATAGCAAACAGAACACTCCCACCAATTACCCCAAGATGGTGCACATTACAGGGCCTCACCCTTCCGCTGACTCGCCGAGATAATGGTAGATGTTACGTCCGAGCTCCCAGGGTCGCTACTTCATCTGTGGATGCACGCACAGAGAAGAGGTAACGACAAGCATAGGGAGATGACCAAGAACTGTCCATAGAGTCAATACAAGGTCCAAAGCCAGTTGACACGAGAGTCACCACCTGGCTTATCTGACCATCTCCATGGAACCAGGCGACGAGCGGGTCCGAAACCTGGCTTTCTCCAAACATATCCATGGTTCAGAGATGGTCACTGGATCAGATCTGTGTCCTTCCAACCGGAGCCGAAAACCCCTAGGTTGTATCCTATAGAATCATAGATCAGTGTCTCTCGTGATGGTGCCATGATGAATTGGCTGCAGTCCTTTCTCTTGTCTGTTGAGTGGTTTGCAGAATGTCTGGCTGGTAGCTCTGTATTACTTCAGTCTTCCAGGATGTGATCTCTGAGTCTTTTTATACCCAAGGCATGTAAGGGTACCGTCACACAGTGCCATTTTCATCGCTACGACGGCACGATTCGTGACGTTGCAGCGTCCTATGATTATCGCTCCAGCGTCGTATACTGCGGTCACACGTTGCAATACACAGCGCTGGAGCGATAATTTCATGACGTATTTGCGATGTAGAAGCCGTTGGTTACTGTGCGCACATCGTATACAACCTGTGTCACACAATGCAATCATGCCGCCACAGCGGGACACTAGACGACGAAAGAAAGTTTCAAACGATCTGCTACGACGTACGATTCTCAGCGGGGATCCGGATCGCAGTAGCATGTCAGACACAGCGATATCGTAAATGCATCGCTGGAACGTCACGAATCGTGCCGTTGTAGCGATCAAAATTGCACTGTGTGACGGTACCCTAAGCTATTTTTAGAATTACCCAGGATCTTTCAGTCCAACATCAAGATAAGGTAAACAATGGTGATGGGATTAAGTATCACTATTAGCATATAAGCACACATCAATAAACAAAGCTTAACACACTCAATGTACAGTCACTATTACAGACTTACACAGTATTTTAGATAGTATATCAGTTGGCAAGTCTGTCTTCTTGACCCACCAGACATAAACACTTAAATTCGCAAGCCAATATACAGATAAAAAGCCAGTTCTTTTGGTTTTGCAAAAACATGGTTGTCTGGGAAATTAAGATACAATCTGGTTTCTTCACATTCCTCCCACATCTTAATTAACCAGACATGATAGGCTTCCGATCATCCAGTTTCCTTAGAGCATATTCCATATGCTCCTTACGAAAATAAACGCCATACGTAATTGAAGAGTAACAACTGGCGTAACAGGGTCTACCGTGCTGGAGTACCTCTTTCAGCACCACCCCGTGTCTCAGGAGGCCCACTCTGCCCTGGCTGGAGTCTGAATGAAGGACTCTGGCTGGAACTCCTTGGTTACATGGATGAATATAAAAGATCACTGCTTCTCCACGTATTTCCAGTGCGACAACACTCCACTCACAGGACCCAGAATATAAGGACGCTGGCTGGAACTCCTTGGTTACATGGACGCATATAAAAGATCACTGCTTCTCCACGTATTTCCAGTGCTACCACACTCCACTCACAGGACACAGAATATAAGGAAGCCGGCTGGAACATCTCCTGTAGTTTCCGTTTCTTGTTGAGGTCATATAGCTACTTTGGTCCTCTTCCCAAGGCCGATTTGGAGGGGTTGGATATAGCGGCATCCGAAACCTGCAGTGCATGCCTCATAAATGGTCTGCTGGGTCTGTCTGTATACCTCCCTGGTTGTGAAGCCCTGGACGGTGTCTACAAACACCAGTCCCCTGCATCTACCCGATTCCGCCGGGCTGAGTAGTATCCCACTGCTGCCACCAATTGTGGAGAAACGGGGTCAGTGGGTGCTCTCATCCGCTGGCCCGGCTGTCTTTAGCAAGACTGCATGGACCACGGCTCATACCACAGAACGCCCGCTCTATTTCCCAGTGGGCAATACACTACACAGACAACACAGGGTTAAGGTAAAACAGTGTGGCAATACTTTATTGAACCACAGCACACAATAGCAAACAGAAGACTCCCACCAATTACCCCAAGATGGTGCACATTACAGGGTCTCACCCTTCCGCTGACTCGCCGACATAATGGTAGATGTTACGTCTGAGCTCCCAGGGTCGCTACTTCATCTGTTGTTGCACGCACAGAGACGAGGTAACGACAAGCATATGGAGATGACCAAGAACTGTCCATAGAGTCCATACAAGGTCCAAAGCCAGTTGACACGAGAGTCACCACCTGGCTTATCTGACCATCTCCATGGAACCAGGCGACCAGCGGGTCCCAAACCTGGCTTTCTCCAAACATATCCATGGTTCAGAGATGGTCACTGGATCAGATCTGTGTCCTTCCAACCGGAGCCGAAAACCCCTAGGTTGTATCCTATAGAATCATAAATCAGTGCCCTCGTGATGGTGCCATGATGAATTGGCTGCAGTCCTTTCTCTTGTCTGTTGGGTGGTTTGCAGAATGTCTGGATGGTAGCTCTGTATTACTTCAGTCTCCCAGTATGTGATCTCTGAGTCTTTTTATACCCAAGGCATGTAAACTATTTTTAGAATTACCCAGGGTCTTTCAGTCCAGCATCAAGATAAGGTAAACAATGGTGATGGGATTAAGTATCACTATTAGCATATAAGCACACATCAATAAACGAAGCTTAACACACTCAATGTACAGTCACTATTACAGACTTACACAGTATGTTAGATAGTATATCAGTTGGCAAGTCTGTCTTCTTGACCCACCAGACATAAACACTTAAATTCACAAGCCAATATACAGATAAAAAGCCAGTTCTTTTGGTTTTGCAAAAACATGGTTGTCTGGGAAATTAAGATACAATCTGGTTTCTTCACGGTATTAACTGTACTTTGGATATTATGGTCATGTGTGAAGACTTATGAGGGCCGTATCTTCCTATTGTGGATAGGGGAAACTTAGTATGTATTAGAATGACCCTTACATATCTGCAGTAGAGGATAACAATAATAGATAGGGAATTCCTTTGAGTACACAAATCGGACCTTTTTATAGAGTCATGGAAATATGATGATATTATTTGTTGCAGTGTTAACCGATCATTCTCCTGGATACTTAGTTTTTCTGATATTGCTTGGCCTCGTTGTTTTTATATATTAATGACAAAGATTTATATATAGTGCATTTTTATATGGTTCTCTTCCTGCCGCTAAATTGATCTAAGTCCGCCTTTGGATTACATAGAATCTAAATTTGCAGACACTGTGTTCAGGGTACTGTCCCTAATCAGTGCAAGGTGTGAGATCTGGATTGGCTGTGTGTGAGGCATCTCACGGGGATCCAAGGGGTATCGTTTCTCCTTGCAGAGAGTGACATGCCGATATGAGGAGACCATTGGAACCCGGTCAGACGCCTCTCACACTTTGCACTGTTGAGGGGCAATACCCCGAAACACAGTGCCTGCAAATTGAGATTCTGGTTTTGGCTTTTATCCTAAATCATGTAACGAGGTTCGTTAAAGGGTCAACATTGACTTCTAGGATTGCTAATTCTTACAGGTGGCACTAGTGTTCTAGTCTTCTTCCTCTCTGAAGAGACAATCTGCATACTTCCCAGAGGAGCATTGCAGCAGGAAAGTCTCTTCATCTCGGCATGTTTGGCATGTCACTCTTCGCAAGGAGAAACGATACCTCTTATCTCATATTCAATGTTTCCTTATGCCTTAGTGCACACGTTGTATAATGCAGGAGCAGCACCTTGCTCTTACTTCCGTGTGTTAGGAGTTGCTGAAAAGTTTTTTTTCCTTTAAATGTAATATTGACTGATATTACACTGAAATGATTCCTAGTGAATAGACCATGTTGGCAATATGGCCCATTATTCCATTCAGGGGTTGTCCACCTGTCACCTCCAGCGACTCCGCTTAGTAAGCGTGTTGCAACTGCAAGAGTTGGTAAGAATCAGTGTGGGGCCGGTCACTTTCCTCCTGCAGCTGCATTTGATAAATCTGGCACATTTTTAGACCATCTTGTCCAGATTTACGTCCAAAAAAGAAAGGAATGTCCAGCTTCACCGAATCCGTAAAAAAGAGTTTTCTTTATTCACATACTTTTAAGCATAGAGGATACAGACTTCAGCACAAGCCATATGGGTAAGAATCTCAACGCGTTTCTGGAGACTAAGCTCCCTTAATCATGACAACTTATCTACTAATTTACTAATCATGAGCTTAGTCTCCAGAAACGCGTTGAGATTCTTACCCATATGGCTTGTGCTGAAGTCTGTATCCTCTATGCGTAAAAGTATGTGAATAAAGAAAACTCTTTTTTACGGATTCGGTGAAGCTGGACATTCCTTTCTTTTTTGGACTCTATACGCCTGAACACAGCGGGTCAGTGCTCCCGAGGATTGGTTTATGCATCACGGGTGAGCTGGTTTATATTCCTTCTTCCAGATTTACGTCACCTAGTTAGTTATTGGCTTATTTTGTGCTAGAATTGTGAGCTACACTTTTGGTGAAATTTCTGGAAAAGAATGTTAGACCCCTCCCCTTGCATATAAGCCACACCCCTTTCAGATAAGCCACGCCTCTTGTCAGACAAGACGCAGAAAGGGTTTAAAAGCAAATCATGAAATACAAATTTTGCTGCACATAACTACAGAATTCTGTCACATTTCGCTGATAGATCTCTCCCAGTGCCTTGTGATCAATATTTAGATTTGTAGTGAACATAAAACCACAATCTTAGGACCATTATTTACATTATAGACACAAGGAAGGAAGGGGAATATGGAAAGTCAGCTCACCACGTCCAGGTGCACCTTATAGGATAGAGGCAGTTCGCACGGGGCCATCCCAGTCTCAGACATGATCATCAGATGCAAGAAAGAAGAAAGTGATCTCCAGCAACAAAATATCAAGGTGAAAAATGTCATATATAAAAACTAGCTTTTATTATTCCAAACATAAGACAGATGTGCTGGCCACCTTCAAAAAGCCATGTAAAATAGACCAACGCATTTCAGGTAGGAGCCTTATTCATGGTGTGTGGCTCCTAACTGGTGTGTGGCTCCATGATTAGGCTCCTACCTGAAACGCGTTGGTCTATTTTACATGAGTTTCTCAGGGTGGTCAGCACATTTGTCTTATTATGTTAAAAGCTTAATATATAATTTTTAAAAGCTAGTTTTATATACAGCTCTGGCAAAAATTAAGAGACCACTGCACAGTTTTATAAAAATCAGCTTCTCTACATGTCTGACAGCCATTCCATTCCAGTGTCAGTTGAATTCCAACCAGAGTACACCTCATTCTGCTTAATGTGCTTCTGATTAGGTGATCACCTGAACCAAGTCTTATTGAACGAAGGAAAGTATAAAACACACTGCTGTGGTGTGCACAATCCTCTTGCAATAGGACAAGCTGGATGGCAAAACAAGTTCTAGTAATATCCCAAAAGTAATAGGAGTGAAAAAATGACTTTGAACCATGACAATGGAGTTGAAAAGAAAAGTCTTGAGTGAGGAAAAGAAGGGCTCAATTCTGGCTTTACTAGCAGATGGACACAGTGAGCGTCATGTTGCTTCTATCCTTAAAATTTCTCAGACGGCTGTCCATTACAACAAGGTCAAGCAGCAGACATTGGGGACAACAAAGCTACAGGCTGGCAGGGGGCGAAAATGGCTCTCCCCTGACCGGGATGACAGTCATCTTATTTGAATGTCACTCAGCAACCGCAGGATGACATCAAGTTATCTGCAAAAGGAATGTCAAATGGCAGCTGGGGTGAAGTGCACGGCAAGAACAGTTTGTAACAGACTCCTGGAGGCAGGGCTCAAGTCATTTAAAGCTAGAAACGTCTTTTATCAATGTGAAGCAAAGGAGAGCCAGGTTGAAGGTTGCCAAAAACCATAAGGATTGGACCATAGAGGACTGGAGTAAGGTAATTGCAGCGCCCCAGAGTCCTGGTCGTTGCAGTACTGATGCCCTGCCGCTAAGGGGGGCCATGGTACGTCTGATGGCACTGAAGGAGTTCACCTGACCAGGTATCACAGACACCAATGCACTTCACAGTCTGGCCTCCAGGGGGAGCTAAGGGTGCTATGTATTAGGCCACTCCTCACAATCTGGTAAAACTGGGGGTTGGATAGGAAGTTAGAGAGAAGCTGACTGGGAATCGAACAGGCAACATCCTGTGGCAGAGGGTGTTGCGGGGAGAGACTCAGGGGGGTCCTTGTCAGGAGTGGGATCCTGGCAGAGGCCTAGTGAACAGAGAGAACGTTACGGGACCGTGCCTGCACCTGATCGCGGCGGTACCCCAAGAAAGGACAAGAAGCGAGGTTCATTGTGCTGAGTGAGAAACGAGATCAACACAACAAGGAGAAACACCAGTAGGAGTCGTGCTGTAAGTCGAGGCAACATCCTACTGAGGCGCGCAGCCGGTGGCCGGAACGCCGAGGAAGTATAGAGCTCCAGGCCTTACTTCAAACCTAGGGCAGGACAGTCAGTTATAGGCGGGCTGTCTCACTCAAATCACCTAAGAAGACATAGGGGGCAACATTTGGAGAGGGGTGACTCTAGGGTCCCGGAAGACCTCCGAGCCTAACCGTCATACGGGTGCGTCCTAGCCATAGCATCTGGGGGACGAAGCAGAACATCATAATCGAGTTGTGAGGGAACTTCAGAAACAGACACAACAGTTGTGGGGACCATCCCGTAAGCACAGCAGGGGAGGACCACAACACACAAGCGCTAGAAGGTAGGCACAGATTTCCACCTGCAAAGGGAACTCTGGAGGTGCCATCGGACCGGCCGGACTCTCACCGCCCGGTTAACCGTATTTCAGACTGAGGATCCTGAGCCTCCAGTAAAGAGGTAAATAGACTGCAGCCTGGTGTCCTCGCTTATTCACCGCGACCTGCACCACACCACAACATCATTACTCTCCACCTTCATTGGACGCCCCTCAGCAGGGTCACGGGCCGGGTCTAGCCACCGTGACAACCCCAGAACTGAGACAGAGAGGCCCGGTACCGGGTACCCCTCGGCCCTGCGGCAGTGGGGGCGCTCCATAATCTTCTCTGATTAGTCTAATTTTCACCTTTGCCCAACACCTGGTCATCTAATGGTTCAGTGGAGACCTGGAGAGGCGTACAAGCCACAGTGTCTTGCACCCACTGTGAAATTTGTTGAAGGATTGGTGATGATCTGGGGATGCTTCAGCCATGCTGGAATTGGGCAGGTTAATCTTTGCGAAGGATGTATGAATTAAGCCATATACAAGGTTATCCTGTAAAAACAGTTGATTCCTTCTGCTCAGGCAATATTCCCCAACTCTGAGGACTGTTTTTTTTCAGCAGGACAATGCACCATGCCACACAGCTAGGTCAATAAAGGTGTGGATGAAGAACCACCACATCAAATTCCTGTCATCGACAGCCCAATCTCCAGACCTGAAAATCATTGAAAACCTCTGGAATGTAATCAAGAGGAAGATGGATAGTCACAAGCCATCAAACAAAGAAGAACTGCTTCCATTTTTTACCAGAAGTGGCATAAGGTCACCCAAAAGTAGTGTGAAAGACTGATGGAAAGCATGCCAAGACGCATGAAAGCTGTGATTAAAAATCATGGTTATTCCACAAAATATTGATTTCTGAACTTTTCTTGAGATAAAACATTAGTATTGATGTTTCTAAATGATTATGAACTTGTTTTTTTTGCATTATTTGAGGTCTGCAAGCAATGCATATTTTTGGTATTTTGACCATTTCTTATTTTCAGAAAATAAATAGAAAATTTATTGCCTGGAACTTCGGAGACATGTTGTCAGTAGTTTATAGACTAAAAGAACAATTTACATTTTACTCAAAAATATACAGTACCTACAAAGAGAACAATCAGACATATTGAAAATTTTGCAGTGGTCTCTTAATTATTGTCAGAGCGGTACAACATTTTTCACCTTGATATTTTGTCGCTAGAGATCACTTTCTTCCTTTTTGCATTAATTACATTATCAGCCTTCTTCATACACATTCAATTTTCAGCACAAGTTATTGTACCCCCAAATATCTCTGCAGATCCTCTAAATGAATCTATGTAAATTATGAAGAGATATATTTGCGCCCCACATTATCTGCACAGAGCCATGTAATATCCAGTATTTGATGAACTTTATAGTAAAATGTACTATAGCACTATAACAGTGTCCTGTCCCTTTAAATCTTCAGATACTTCTGTCACCATGGTAACTGCAGTCATCAACAACCAGTAGGATTGCTCAGTTTGAATTTGAAAAAATAAAGTCAGTTTGTTACATCTCATCGGAGTGTGAAGACAGACACCTGCAGTCAGTGCGAGATTCCAGGTATAACACGTGAGATAATGCACCGGACGGACCCCACATCCATCACACGCACTCACACACCACAACTGACACTTTCTGATAAATCTGATCATTACCAAGTTATTATTTCCCCAACACATGATGTGGTGAGATACCAGTGGGTGAGGCCGGAACTCGTGACATCTCCCATCTGGATCGATCCAGAGACAAGATCCCGATATTTACCCTCCGCTCTGCTCCTCCATGGGGGATGTCCCCGGCACACACACAGGATGGCCCGCAGTGTAGTATTGCTAGTACTCTGCATGATATCCCGTGCTCCATATATACCACATACTAAAGGGGTGATCCCATTGGGACAAGTTATCACCTGTCTGCGGGATAAGATCAGAGTCCGATCACTGGGAACCGCACCAATCACCAGAACAGGGCACTGGTATCCCATTAGAAGGCAGCGGCAGTACCTCCCCCGACCACCGGGACTGCCAGAGAGCAACGAGTACAGCTCCTGCAGGCCCCAGAGAGGATGAATGGAGCAGCAGGGGAGCATGTGCACCTCCGCTATCTTCTAATGGGGATAAAAGTTCTGGTGATGGCTGGAATTTCCAGCGGACGGACCCCACTGATCTATAAGTCATCACCGGTCCCATGTATAAGGCGATAACTTGTTCCAACTGAAAATACCCCTGTAATGAAGCTCACACATGTAACCGCCAATATCCCATATATATATGTTGCCCTTCCCTGCCCCTGAATTTATGATAAAATAAATATGAATCAATTACCAAAAGCCCTGCTGACTATTCCTGATGTCTTATAGGATTTGGATACATTTTGTCAGAGAAGATATCAGCGGTCACCATGTGGACCGGGTATTCTGCCAGCGCTGGACCAGGTAGCTTCCATCAGTCTGTGATAACTGACCGTTCTCTACACTGCTGTTGGATGGGCTTCTGGGGCTTTACTTTATAGGGGTTGTCTATCTTTGGGGGCATTTTAGTTTTTACTTAAATGCGTGTATTTTGTGATAAAAATTATTTTTGCAGTGGAGTTTCATTAAACAATTTCCATTATTTGCTTCCTATTATCTCAGCTCTTCCATCTATTGCTGGCTGCAGAATTAACTAACTGAGAATCTATCAGTGAGCTCTTTCTGACAGTCGTAAATGCAAGTTTGTAGCTCTTTTACGCTTATTTCCTGAGTGTCGCTTAGTACATTTCAGCAGTGGCGCTCTATCACATCCTCTTTGTACGGTTAGGATTGATCCTAATATCTGGTTGTGTTTTCTTCAGTTTACGTCACACCTGAGGAGCAACTGAGAAGACTGGCGTATTGTATCAAGCTTCTCCCGTCACCCCTCTACAAGAAGGAGGTCAGTGAGAAAACTAAGTACAGGTAGTTGTGTACTCGGATATTCCTAGTCATCCTTCTAACGTCATCTCTGCTCTTCCTAGCGCCTCATGCCAACCAACCCAGAAGCCCAGAGAAGGTTTGCTGTAAGGGACGAAGAACGGCCCGCTCCATCCATAAGCATCCGAGCCAGGGAGGAAAGGAAGAGGGAAGAAGAAGTGACGCTGAGAGAAATGCTGGCCTATCTGGACGAGGAGGAGGACGAGAAAGAAGAGAAGGAAGAAGATGAGATGGCGGCAAAGAAGATCAAACTGGACATTAGGCTCCCGAGAAGCAGCACACGAAGAAGCAGGACCAGGCCGGACAACTTCCACCACCAAGTCAGCCAAGCCTCTCCCCTGACATGGAAGAACATCATGTGGACCATCCTGCTGGGACCCCTCTGCCGATACATTGGCATTATCGGCCGGTAAGTATAAAAAACACTAGAAATAATAATAGCAGTATAATAATAGTATAGGGACAATATACCAGTATTAGACTAAGAAGAGTAATTAGATTAGTGATAATAAGAAATTCATAAAATAGTAATAATTTAACAATAGTAATAGTAGTAGGTGGAATAGCAGTGTGATCCAGGGTTCTAGGACTGATCGCCTTTTCTCCGGGTCAAGAAGGAATTTTTCCCCTTGTGACACAAATTGGCTGAATGTGTCCTGGGGTTTTTGCCTTCTTCTGGATCAACAGTGTAAGAATAAGGTAGTATTAATGTTAATAGAAAAGATAGAATAATACAGTCATAAAATAGCAGTACTAATAATAGTAAGAATATAAAATAGTTATATCTATAAACAGACAAGAACCTAAAATTACAATAATTATAGTCATAGCTCAATCAGTGCTGTAATGTGAAATAGTTATAGAAAAGTTAGAATAGTACTGTAATAAGATAGCAGGACATAAATAATTGATATAAAATCTATAAAAAGAACAAAACCCTATACATTATAATAATAACTATAGTAGTAGTAGAATTAGCGCTCTAATATTAGTTAGATACCTAGTAATAACATAATTAGGTTTGATCCAGGGTTCTAGGACTGATCGCCTTTTCCCGGGGTCGAGAAGGAATTTTTCCCCAGTGACACAAATTGGCTGAAGGTGTCCTGGGGTTTTTGCCTTCTTCTGGATCAAAAGCTTTAGACATAGGGACCTTAGTAATATCATTATTAGAGTCACAAGAGTAATAAAAATGATAAAACTAATAAATCAAAAAGTCAATGATAAAAGGTCCATTTTAAATAAATAATAAAACGTGTAGTAATAATAATAACAGATTTGTGAGGCAGAGTCCCGTTAGTTAATAAGTTAGTGTTAGGTTAGTGTAGGTCCCATCTGAAGAGGTCGCCTTGTCGTTGGCAGATGGGCTCGCACAATTTGCTCAAAATGTGCGCTAAGAACCTCACTTTTATATCTATAGAAGATATAATAATATAATAATAATCTTTATTTTTATATAGCGCTAACATATTACGCAGCGCTTTACAGTTTGTACACATTATCATCGCTGTCCCCGATTGGGCTCACAATCTAAATTCCCTATCAGTATGTCTTTGAAATGTGGTAGGAAACCGGAGTGCCCGGAGGAAACCCACGCAAACACAGAGAGAACATACAAACTCTTTGCAGATATTGTCCAAGGTGGGATTAGAACCCAGGACGCCAGCGCTGCAAGGCTGCTGTGCTAACCACTGCGCCACCGTGCTGCCCAGTAATACCATTCAGGAGATGTACATGTACACAGCAGTTTTGTGAATAACACTTCTGCAGAATCACAGCAGCAGGTATAACCGGCATAGGAAGAGGGAGGTCACATCTAGTGATAGTGCTACAGTGATATTACTACTGGGCCTTAAAGGGAATCCGTCATCAAGTTTTTGCTATGCAGTCTGACAGCACCATGATGTAGGGACAGAAATTCTGATTCCAGCAATGTATCACTTAGTTTTCTAGGTGCAGCAGTTGGGATAGAATCACAGTTTTCTCTTCAGCAGATCTAGCAGAGCTCAGATGTTGAGCTGTGTATAACCCCGTCCACACTACTGATGGACTGCTTACTGTGTACACTGTATATTGACAGAAAGCTGCTAATCAGTGCTGGAGACAGTGGTTGGACTAGGAGACATGAGACACCTAGTCCTGTAGTGATAATCTTCTGCTGAGAAAACACTGATTGTATTGAAGTGCAGCGCCCCAGAGTCCTGGTCGTTGCAGTACTGATGCTCCGCCACTAAGGGGAGTGATGGTACGTCTGATGGCACTTAAGGAGTTCACCTGACCAGGTATCACAGTCACCAATACACTTCACATTCTGGCCACCAGGGGGAGCAAAGGGTTCTATGTATTAGGCCACTTCTCACAATCTGGTAAAACTGAGGGCTGGATAGGAAGTTAGTCAGAAGCTGACTGGGTTGGATCCAGGCAACATCCTGTGGCAGAGGGTGTTGCAGGGGAAGATTCAGGGGGGTCTCTGTCAGGGGTGGGATCCTGACAGTGGCCTAGCGAAAAGAACAGAACGTTACGGAGCCGCGCCTGCACCCGTTGCGGCGGCATCCTAAGAAAGGAAACGAAGCGAGGTTTATTGTGGAGAAGTGAGAAACGAGATCGCAGCAAAAAGGAGATAAAGCCAGTAGGAGTCGTGCCTTAAGATCATGGCAACATCCTACTGAGGCGCGTCGCCGGTGGCCGGAACGCCGGGGAAGTATTGGGCTTCAAGCATTACTTCAAACAGCGGCAGGACAGTTGATTATAGGTTGGCTGTCTCACCTAAATCACCTAAGCAGACATAGGGGGCAATTGTGGGAGAGGGGCGACGCTAGGGTCCCGGAAGAACTCCAGGCCTACCCGTCATACGGGTGCGTCCTAGCCATATCATCTGGGGGACGGAGAAAGAACATCAGAACAGATACGAGTTGTGAGAAAGAACATCAGAAACAGACACAACAGTTGTGAGGACTATCCCGTGGTGCTCAGCAGGGAGGTACTACAACACACAGGCGCTAGAAGGTAGGCACTGATTTCCACCTGCAAAGGAAATTCTGGATGTGCCTTCGGACCGGCCGGTCTCAGCCAGCCCTGTTAGCAGTACTCTGGATTGAGGATCCTGAAGCCTTCAGTAAAAAGGTAAAGAGACTGCAACCCTGTGTCCTCGTTATTTACTGCGACCTGCACCACGCACCCTCATCATACCTTTCATTGGACGCCCCTAAGCAGGGTCACGGACCGGGTCTAGCCACTGTGACAACCCCAGGACCGAGACTGAGAGGCCCGGTACTGAGTACCCCGCGGCCCCGCGTCTGGGGGCGCTCCAGAAGCAGCAAAACACAGCCCATTAATTGAGACATCACTGACACAGACTCTCTTCTCCTACATCATGCTGCTCTCAGATTACATAACAAAACATGCTGACAGATTACCTTTAAGGGTAAAACTGCTTATACTGATTACTTATATTGGTTCCCGAGAAACATCTAACATGTACAGTACATCGCAGTCAGGTTCCAGAACCCACGCTATAGTGCACATTTTCATCAGGCTGGTGCTGTCAGGACACCTACGAGATGTGCAGCAGTCGTACTGGTGTATTATACAACCCGCTTCGGCCCCAACTGCCGGCAGTGGAGCTAGCCCTGATCCTGGCAGCTTAAGCCCATTTACACCACAGTCAGTAGCAACCACAGCACCTAGGTGGTGTAGAGAGAAGGAGAGGGAGGCGCAATCACAGTGCTGTGGATCTTCTATGGCAGTCGGGGTCCTAATTAAGGCTACGTTCACATTTGCGGTTAGCGCCGCAGCGTCGGGCGCCGCAGCGGCGCTGCATGCGTCATGCGCCCCTATATTTAACATGGGGGCGCATGGACATGCGTTGTGCTGCGTTTTGCGCCGCATGGCCGCAAGCGTTGGACGCAAGAAACGCATCAAGTTGCATTTTTTTTGCGTCCAACTTTCGGCCAAAAAGGACGCATGCGGCGCAAAACGCAGCGTTTTAGCGTGCGTTGTGCCGCGTTTTTGTTTGCGTTGTGCGCTGCGGCGCCGACGCTGCGGCGCACAACGCAAATGTGAACGTAGCCTAAGGTTTATTTTGACACCAGTCAGAGTCATGTGGGGGCGAAGTCATCCTGATGAAGTGTCTGCTACTCACATGCCCTAATACAGCCTCCAATAGTAACATTTGCCTTGTACCCAGTGCTCCCTCCCTCCTTCACTGCTAGCATGCTCCATTCCTTACAGGGGATGTCCAAGGAAAACAAGTTATCACCTATCCACAGGCGAGGTGATGCCGTAACTTACTGCTTGGTGGGTTCCGACCGCTGGAACCTGCACCATCCTCAGATTGAGAAACCTGTGTCCTGTTAGAAAGGAGCTGAAAGTCAGGAACCATCTGAAGCTCCATTCATTCTATGGGGCTGCCAGAAAAAAGCCGAGCTCAGCACTTGGATACCACATAGGGAATGAGTGGAGCAGGATCATTGAGTAATAAAATGTACTTAGCTCCTCATCATTGCCTCTGTGTAAGAGGCTTAACCCTTTTCTCTCCTTCCGATGTAAGCTTGTATGTTGGTCCCAGTCTTGTTTTTCCTGTAGAAAAGAGGAAGCCCCTTTGCCTTCTCTGCTCTCAGTCCTCTGCGGCTTTTCACCATCATTCAGTGTCCACCATTAAATGCAATA
The DNA here is from genome assembly GCF_051348905.1 of Ranitomeya variabilis. Taxonomy (NCBI): domain Eukaryota; kingdom Metazoa; phylum Chordata; class Amphibia; order Anura; family Dendrobatidae; genus Ranitomeya; species Ranitomeya variabilis. The sequence goes on from NC_135234.1 coordinate 688,438,200, forward strand.
AAGATAATAATTGACCAGTTGCTAGTGTTGAGCATTCCGATACCGCAAGTATCGGGTATCGGCCGATATTTGTTGTATCGGAATTCCGGAACCGAGATCCGATACTTTTGTGGTATCGGGAATCGGTATCGGGATCGATATTAATGTGTAAAATAAAGAATAAAAATAAAAAATATTGATATACTCACCCTCTGACGCGCCCTGGTTGTAACCGCCAGCCTCCGTTCATAAAAATGAGCGCTTGAAAGTCCTTAGATGACGTCGCGGCCTGTGATTGGTCGCGGAGCGGTCACGTGACCGCAACGCGACCAATCACAAGCCGTGACGTCATCTAAGGACTTTCAAGCGCTCATTCTTATGAACGGAGGCTGGCGGTTACAACCAGGGCGCGTCAGAGGGTGAGTATATCAATATTTTTTATTTTTATTCTTTATTTTACACATTAATATGGATCCCAGGGCCTGAAGGGGAGTTTCCTCTCCTTCAGACCCTGGGAACCATCAGGATACCTTCCGATACTTGGTGTCCCATTGACTTGTATTGGTATCGGGTATCGGTATCGGCGATATCCGATACTTTTCGGGTATCGGCCGATACTATCCGATACCGATACTTTCAAGTATCGGACGGTATCGCTCAACACTACCAGTTGCCTGATTTTCATCCCTCCCCGGTCTGAGCAACGTACAAGATAATAAAAATGTGAGGTGAATATTGAATCTAAAAACCAAAAATCAGCTCCTTTACTTCAGACAACACATGTGATGATTTTGAAATTAAAGAGATATATATATATATATATATATATATATATATATATATATATATATATATATATATATATATATATATATATATATATAGCACCCCGGGAGTCCGGTTGCCACAGTGGCATTGCCTCCCTCACAGTGGGGTGATGTAATGCCTGGAAGCAAGGAGGGTTTCCCTGACTAGATAACACTCACATCCGACACCTTTCCTGACTTCAGTTCAGAAGGGGGAGCTCTAAATCCGGATTCAGGGGAGCTTCTCAATAAGTTCTGGCCTGGAGGAGGGGTGAGTCAGTCAGTGTCTGGAACAGAGGAGAGAGGAGAGCAGTAAAAGAGAACTTGGTGAGTGGAGCTGAAACCAAGCTCACCCCAGTACTGAGTGTGAGAAACCAGACACCAGAGTCTGTGGTTGCACGGGTACTAAAGTCCCGGCAGCTAAATCCGGAGGGCAGGAGACTGCAGGTCTCCTGACCCCATCTAACACCCAGAGGCACAGCAGCATATCAGAGCCTGGAACCGACATAAAGGAGCGACACCTGCAATTTGCTCAAGTTGCCTGCCATATGGGCAAGTACTTCAGAACAGTAAGGAACAGAGGACTGAGCATAGCTTTAGGCAGCAAGGACCTCAGAGGACAGCGCAGCAAGGAGGCCTCAAAACCCATCTGGCTTAGTGAATCCTAAGTTGCTTCCAGGCTCCCCGGACCTCCATTGTCATCTGTAACTATTGCCCCGACCTGCACTTCAAACCGTGAGTAAAAGTGTGGGAACTGCACCCTGCTGTGTCCTCTGAATTATTACTGCGTCACCTGCCCTGCATCACAACATCCATCATCACATGCATACCTCCCAACTGACCCGGATCCCGCGGGACTGTCCTGATTTTGACAGTCAGCCCCGCGATCCCGGGAGGGACATTAGTTGTCCCGCACTACGTGCCTAGGGCGGGGACAATGCAATTGGCGGCACCTGAGCAAGGTTTGTGGCTGTTTTTTTTTTTTAATAAAAGCTGGGTCACCTCCCGACCGACCCCGCCCTCCCCCTCATGACCCCGCCCTCATGTGCAGTCATTATACAGTATGGAGCATCATGTGTGGCCATTATACAGTATGGAGCATCATGTGCAGTCATTATACAGTATGGAGCATCATGTGCAGTCATTATACAGTATGGAGCATCATGTGCAGTCATTATACAGTATGCAGCATCATGTGCAGCCATTATACAGTAAGGAGCATCATGTGCGGTCATTATACAGTATGGAGCATCATGTGCAGTCATTATACAGTATGCAGCATCATGTGCTGTCATTATACAGTATGGAGCATCATGTGCAGTCATTATACAGTATGCAGCATCATGTGCAGCCATTATACAGTATGGAGCATCATGTGCGGTCATTATACAGTATGGAGCATCATGTGCAGTCATTATACAGTATGGAGCATTATGTGCGGTCATTATACAGTATGGAGCATCATGTGGAGCCAGTATACAGTATGGAGCATCATGTGCAGTCATTATACAGTATGCAGCATCATGTGCGGTCATTATACAGTCGGACAAAAATTTTGAGAATGAGACAAATATTAATTTTTCCAAAGTCTACTGCTTCATTTTTTCTAATGGCAATTTGCATATACTCCTGAATGTCAGAGTGATCAGCTTAACAGCAATTACTGTACTTGCAAAGTCAATATTTGCCCAGAAAATGAACTTTAACCCCCAAAACACATTTCAACATCATTGCAGTCCTGCCTTAGGGTATGTGTCCACGTTCAGGATTGCATCAGGATTTGGTCAGGATTTTCCATCAGTATTTGTAAGCCAAAACCAGGAGTGGGTGATAAATGCAGAAGTGGTGCATAGAAAAATATTTAGAATTGAGAGTCCTCAGTGGTTGATACCTTTTAATGGCTAACTGAAAAGATGGTAACAAATTGCAAGCTTTCGAGACTACATACGTCTCTTCATCAGGCAAAGACTAAAACAAATTCTGAAGAATCACATATTTATGCACAACATAGTATAGAGAAAAAAAAAAAGAGGGGAAAAAAAACCATGGATAAGCTAGGTGACATGAAGCAGAATTACCATGGGTGATAAACAGTTACGTCCATAAATATTGGGCCAATTCTTAGATAAGGATTGTTTTACTGTCCTGTGATTAGGGTCTCGTTCTGTTGTGATGACCCCACATGGTCTGAGGGGCAAGTTCATTAGTTGATGTAAAAAGACATAAATCCGTGTGACACATTCATTCCTGCATTTAGAGTGTCAAAGGTCGTCATCAGTTTATACTCCCAGACTCTTCTGTCTCTCTGAGTTTTGAAGTTACTTTTTTTGAAGTGGTGCATATGTTTCTATTATACTTTTCCTCTAATTGTTCCACTCCTGGTTTTGGCTTACAAATACTGATGGAAAATCCTGACCAAATCCTGATGCAATCCTGAACGTGGACACATACCCTTAAAAGGAGCAGCTAACATCGTTTTAGTGATTGATCCATTAACACAGGTGTGGGTGTTGATGAGGACAGGGCTGGCGATCAATCAGTCATGGTTAAGTAAGAATGACATCACTGGACACTTTAAAAGGAGGCTGGTGCTTGGTATCATTGTTTCTCTTCAGTTAACCATGGTTATCTCTAAAGAAACACGTGCAGCCATCATTGCACTGCACAAAAATGGCCTAAGGGTATGTGCACACGTTCAGGATTTCTTGCAGAAATTTCCTGAAGAAAACCGGAAATTTTCTGCAAGAAATCCGCATTTTTTTTTTTGCGTTTTTTTTCCGTTTTTTTCGCATTTTTTTAGCATTCTGCAAGCGTAATTAGCTTGCAGAATGCTAAAGTTTTCCAAGCGATCTGTAGCATCGCTTGGAAAACTGACTGACAGGTTGGTCACACTTGTCAAACATAGCGTTTGACAAGTGTGACCAACTTTTTACTATAGATGCAGCTTATGCAGCATCTATAGTAAAAGATAGAATGTTTAAAAATAATAAAAAAAATAAAAAAATGCTTATACTCACCCAGACATCTCCTCAGCGGCGTCCGGCTCCTCTTCCTATAGCTGGTCTGTGCGCACAGGACCTTCCGTGACGTCACGGTCACGTGAGCGGTCACATGACCGCTCACGACCAATCACAGGACAGTGACGTCATCGGCAGGTCTTTCGCCGCACACCAGCTACAGGAACCGAACGGCAGCGTGCAGTGGAGGCGGGAAGACATCGAGGGTGAGTATAGGACTGTTTTTTATTTTAATTCTTATTTTTTTGACCAATTATATGGTGCCCAGTGCGTGGAGGAGAGTCTCCTCTCCTCCACCCTGGGTACCAACCGCACATAATCTGCTTACTTCCCGCATCGTGGGCACAGCCCCGTGCGGGAAGTAAGCAGATCAATGGACCCCTAGGTGTGCGGAATCCCCTGCAATTCCGCATTTTAATGAACATGTTGCTTTTTTTTCCGCGATGCGATTTTTTCGCGGAAAAAAAGGCTACATTTGCACAAAAAATGCGGAATACACTTAAAATAATAGGAGGCATATGTAAGCGTTTTTTTCGCGTTTTTATCACGTTTTTATAGCGAAAAAACGCGAAAAATACTGAACGTGTGCACATGGCCTTACAGGGAAGAGTATCGCAGCTACAAAGATTGCACCTCAGTCAACAATCTATCGCATCATCAAGAACTTCAAGGAGAGAGCTTCCATTGTTGTCAAAAAGGCTCCAGGGCGCCCAAGAAAGACCAGCAAGCGCCAGGACCGTATATTAAAACTGTTTCAGCTGCGGGATCGGACTCCCAGCAGTGCTGAGCTTGCTCAGGAATGGCAGCAGGCTGGTGTGAGTGCTTCTGCACGCACTGTGAGGCGGAGACACTTTAAGCAAGGCCTGGTTTCAAGGAGGGCAGCAAAGAAGCCACTTCTCTCCAGAAAAAACATCAGGGACCAACTGATATTCTGCAAAAGGTACAGGGAGTGGACTGCTGAGGACTGGGGCAAAGTCATTTTCTCTGATGAATCCCCTTTTCGATTGTTTGGGACATCTGGAAAACAGCTTATTCGGAGAAGAAGAGGTGAGCGCTACCACCAGTCTTGTCTCATGCCAACTGTAAAGCATCCTGAAACCATTCATGTGTGGGGTTGCTTCTCAGCCAAGGGAATCGGCTCACTCACAGTCTTGCCTAAAAACACAGCCATGAATAAAGAATGGTACCAGAATGTCCTCCAAAAGCAACTTCTCTCAACCGTCCAAGAGCAGTTTGGCGCCCAACAATGCCTTTTCCAGCATGATGGAGCACCTTGCCATAAAGCAAAGGTGATAACTAAATAGCTCATGGAACAAAACTTAGAGATTTTGGGTCCATGGCCTGGAAACTCCCCAGATCTTAATCCCATTGAGAACTTGTGGTCAATCATCAAGAGACGGGTGGACAAACAAAAACCAACAAATTCTGGCAAAATGCAAGCATTGATTATGTAAGAATGGACGGCTATCAGTCAGGATTTGGTCCAGAAGTTGATTGAGAGCATGCCAGGGAGAATTGCAGAGGTCTTGAAGAAGAAGGGTCAACACTGCAAATATTGACTTGCTGCATTAACTCATTCTGTCAATATAACCTATTGGTACTCATAATATGATTGCAATTATATTTCTGTATGTGATATAAACATCAGACAAACACTAATAAAAACCAGAGGGCAGCAGATCATGTGAAAATATAATTTTGGTGTCATTCTCAAAACTTTTGGCCATGACTGTACAGTATGGTGCATCATGTGCGGTCATTATACATCATGGAGCATCATGTGCAGTCATTATACAGTATGGAGCATTATGTGCGGTCATTATACAGTATGGAGCATCATGTGCAGCCAGTATACAGTATGGAGCATCATGTGCAGTCATTATACAGTATGCAGCATCATGTGCTGTCATTATACAGTACGGAGCATCATGTGCAGTCATTATACAGTATGGAGCATCATGTGTGGCCATTATACAGTATGGAGCATCATGTGCAGTCATTATACAGTATGGAGCATCATGTGCGGTCATTATACAGTATGGAGCATTATGTGCTGTCATTATACAGTATGGAGCATCATGTGCAGCCAGTATACAGTATGGAGCATCATGTGCAGTCATTATACAGTATGCAGCATCATGTGCTGTCATTATACAGTACGGAGCATCATGTGCAGTCATTATACAGTATGGAGCATCATGTGTGGCCATTATACAGTATGGAGCATCATGTGCAGTCATTATACAGTATGGAGCATCATGTGCGGTCATTATACAGTATGGAGCATCATGTGCGGTCATTATACAGTATGGAGCATCATGTGCGGTCATTATACAGTATGGAGCATCATGTGCGGTCATTATACAGTATGGAGCATTATGTGCGGTCATTATACAGTATGGAGCATGCATCATGTGCAGCCAGTATACAGTATGGAGCATCATGTGCAGTCATTATACAGTATGCAGCATCATGTGCTGTCATTATACAGTACGGAGCATCATGTGCAGTCATTATACAGTATGGAGCATCATGTGTGGCCATTATACAGTATGGAGCATCATGTGCAGTCATTATACAGTATGGACCATCATGTGCAGTCATTATACAGTATGGACCATCATGTGCGGTCATTATACAGTATGGACCATCATGTGCGGTCATTATACAGTATGGAGCATCATGTGCGGTCATTATACAGTATGGAGCATCATGAGCAGTCATTATACAGTATGCAGCATCATGTGCGGTCATTATACAGTATGGATCATCATGTGCGGTCATTATACAGTATGGAGCATCATGTGCGGTCATTATACAGTATGGAGCATCATGTGCGGTCATTATACAGTATGGAGCATCATGTGCGGTCATTATACAGTATGGAGCATCATGTGCGGTCATTATACAGTATGGAGCATGTGTGGTCATTATACAGTATGGAGAATCATGTAGGGCCATTATACAGTATGGAGCATCATGTGTGGCCATTATACAGTATGGAGCATCATGTGCGGTCATTATACAGTATTGAGCATCATGTGGGGTCATTATACAGTATGCAGCATCATGTGCGGTCATTATACAGTATGGAGCATCATGTGCGGTCATTATACAGTATGGAGCATCATGTGTGGCCATTATACATTATGGGGCACTGTGTGGCCATATTTTTTGTTTATAATTATTGTATATGAAACAGTGTGATCAGCAGTGCTAAATGGGTGTGGTTGGGATGTGGATATGGGTGTGACTAATTATGAATGGGTGTGGTCAGAGGCGTGGCCTAAAATTTGCTGCGGCGCCCGAAGCGCGCCGCAAACTTTGTCCCTCTTTCCCATCTTCAAAAGTTGGGAGGTATGTCACATGTAACACCATCACTACCCTGGGGCTAAGCTTTACCTGTGGAGAGCTGTAACAACTCTGCTGCATCATCATCAGCCCCAGCGGACTCTTTAAGCAGCGTCGGCCATCTCTAGCCGAGTACCACAGGTGGTGTCACAAACAAATCCCCTATAAACTTTATTACCCTTTCATTTCATTGACACTTTTATTGGACACCCAGGGCCATGGACCGGGTCACTGCTGCCATGACACATCCCTTTAAGAACCGTTGACCCGGTCCGAGTACCCCACGGCTCTAGCGGGCGCTCTCTCTCTCTCTATATATGTATATATATATAAATCTCCATGTAATGAAGTGTAAGTGTATTAATACACTCACCTACCGCTGCTTTCTCCAGTGAGTGTCCAGCCCATTCTGCTACTCTTCTCAGTGACGCATACCTCCCAACTTTTGAAGATGGGAAAGAGGGACAAAGTTTGCGGCGCGCAACGCACGCCGCGGCAAATTTTAGGCCACGCCTCTGACCACACCCATTCATAATTAGCCACACCCATATCCACGTCCCAACCACACCCATTCAGCACCGCTGATCACACTGTTTCATATACAATAATTATAAACAAAAAAACTATGGCCACACAGTGCTCCACACTGTATAATGACCACACATGACGCTCCATACTGTATAATGAACACACATGACGCTCCATACTGTATAATGACCGCACATGATGCTCCATACTGTATAATGACCGCACATGATGCTCCATACTGTATAATGACCGCACATGATGCTCCATACCGTATAATGACCGCACATGATGCTCCATACCGTATAATGACCGCACATGATGCTGCATACTGTATAATGACCGCACATGATGCTGCATACTGTATAATGACCGCACATGATGCTCCATACTGTATAATGACCGCACATGATGCTCCATACCGTATAATGACCGCACATGATGCTCCATACCGTATAATGACCGCACATGATGCTCCATACTGTATAATGACCGCACATGATGCTCCATACTGCATAATGACTGCACATGATGCTCCATACCGTATAATGGCCACACATGATGCTCCATACTGTATAATGGCCACACATGATGCTCCATACTGTATAATGGCCACACATGATGCTCCATACTGTATAATGACTGCACATGATGCTCCATACCGTATAATGACCGCACATGATGCTCCATACTGTATAATGACTGCACATGACGCTCCATACCGTATAATGAACGCACATGAGGCTCCATATTGTATAATGGCCACACATGATGCCCCATACTGTATAATGGCCACACATGATGCCCCATACTGTATAATGGCCACACATGATGCTCCATACTGTATAATGACTGCACATGATGCTCCATACCGTATAATGACCGCACATGATGCTCCATACTGTAGAATGACCGCACATGACGCTCCATACTGTACAATGACCGCACATGATACTTCGTACCATATAATGGCCACACATAGCTACTCCTACACAAAGGACTGCGCTCCATACACTTTGCACACGGCTCCGCTCCATACAACTCGCACACACGCGGCTCCGCTCCGCACACCTCGCACACACGCGGCTCTGCTACATCCACACTGTACACCTCCTGACCACATACAAGGCATTACTTACCTCCTTCAGGACCATGTGGCAAGGTGGCAGCAAGTCCTGCAGTGCAATCCATGGAGGTCCCGATCTGCCGATCATGTGACCCCTGACTCCTCCCCTCCTGTGATCTCATCACAGGTCCTGTGCTCAGAAAACAGGCAGCCATACAAAAGGGTTGAGCCTAGAGTGTATGGGCTCCTTCCAGGTGCCTGACTGCAGCCCATACACTCTAGCCGGCTCACTACTGAAGATGCTAGAGTGTATGGGCTCCTTCCAGGTGCCTGACTGCAGCCCATACACTCTAGCCGGCTCACTACTGAAGATGCTAGAGTGTATGGGCTCCTTCCAGGTGCCTGACTGCAGCCCATACACTCTAGCCGGCTCATTACTGAAGATGCTAGAGTGTATGGGCTCCTTCCTGGTATATATTATTGTAGATACAGACTGTACGGGCTCCTGTCAGGTATATATTATTGTAGATATAGACTGTACGGGCTCCTGTCAGGTATATATTATTGTAGATACAGACTGTACGGGCTCCTGTCAGGTATATATTATTGTAGATATACACTGTATGGGCTCCTGTCAGGTATATATTATTGTAGATATAGACTGTACGGGCTCCTGTCAGGTATATATTATTGTAGATATAGACTGTACAGGCTCCTGTCAGGTATATATTATTGTAGATACAGACTGTACGGGCTCCTGTCAGATATATATTATTGTAGATATAGACTGTACGGGCTCCTTCCTGGTTCCCTGACTGCAGTCCATACACTCTAGCCGGCTCATTACTGAAGATGCTAGAGTGTATGGGCTCCTTCCTGGTTCCCTGACTGCAGTCCATACACTCTAGCCGGCTCATTACTGAAGATGCTAGAGTGTATGGGCTCCTTCCAGGTGCCTGACTGCAGCCCATACACTCTAGCCGGCTCATTACTGAAGATGCTAGAGTGTATGGGCTCCTTCCTGGTATATATTATTGTAGATATAGACTGTACAGACTCCTTTCAGGCATATATTATTGTAGATATAGACTGTACGGGCTCCTGTCAGGTATATATTACTGTAGATATACTGTAGACTGTACGGGCTCCTGTCAGGTATATATAAGCGATGATATCAGAATTATGGGCTCCTATCAGGTATATATATCATTGACGGTATCAGAATGTGTGGGCTCCTGTCAGGTGTACATTAGTGATAATATCAGAATGTATGGGCCTCTGTGAGGTATATATTACTGATGATATCAGAATGTGTAGGCTCCTGTCAGGTATATATTAGTGATGATATCAGAATGTATGGGCTCCTGTCAGGTATATATTACTGTAGATACAGAATGTACGGGCTCCTGTCAGGTATATATTAGTGATGGTATCAGAATGTATGGGCCCCTGTCAGGTATATATTAGTGATGGTATCAGAATGTATGGGCTCCTGTCAGGTATATATTAGTGATGATATCAGAATGTATGGGCTCCTGTCAGGTATATATTAGTGATGGTATCAGAATGTATGGGCCCCTGTCAGGTATATATTAGTGATGATATCAGAATGTATGGGCCCCTGTCAGGTATATATTGTAGATATAGACTGTATGGGCCCCTGTCAGGTATATATGCTGCGATTGTTCTCGTATGCTGATTTGGCATGAAAAAATAATCACAGATGTGATCTGCCCCATAGATTAACACTGGTCCGAATGCCATGCGATGCTTTCTCACATAGCGCTCATCCGTATTCTACGCTAGTGTGACCCCGGCCTTAAACTTATGAAGCGACACAGACCACCTGCAGTTCAGCCACCATCAATATTTAAATTACAAGTTTTTCACCATCCAAAAAAATGCTAATTTTAACCTAGTTCCATAGGTTTCTTAAAGGGAACCTGTCACCAGGTTTTCCCCATATATAGTACCACCAGCACCTATATGCCCTTATACACACCCTTCTAGAGTGCTGTACCGTATATACTCGCATAAAAGCCGAAATTTTTTTGGGCAGAAAGAGACCCTCTCGGCTTATACTCGAGTCATTGTCGGCGGGGAAGCGGCGGCTGTCACATACTCACCTGCTCCTGGCACGGTCCCTGCATGTCCGATGGTCTCCGGGCAGCTCTTCCTGTGTTCAGCGGTCACGTGGTTCTGCTCATTAATGAATATGAATTTAATACACCGCACACTCTAAGTGTATCATTTGTGAAAAACTTGAAATTTATTGAAGTGCTATAGACATATCATTCAACAATGCAGAATGCGACCAGAAGTCAAACTGACAACGTTTCGACTCCTCCCGAGTCTTTATCAAATGGTCGCTTAGCAAGGTGAATAGTAGTATAGCATAAATAGTATCCTCGTAGCATAAAGAGTATCTTATAAAATGGTATTAATAATAGGCAGGTGGCCTTACGTTATGGTACCGCAAGTATAGTCTTTCAGAGTTGGTGGGAGTACTAAAAGTATTTTTGTAGCTCAAAGAATGCGATGTTCCTGTTGTGCCGTAAAGCGAATCATGGCAGGCTCTGTGGGTAGTAAGAGGATTAGCCTCGTGTGGTATATGGACAGCAGATGGGTCTAACGTGACGTAGGTACTGCCTAGGACTACTGGTAGTGTGGGGCTATTTGTGAAGTTCCTCTGGCAATATTAGTAGATAGGTAGCAGCAGCTACCATGAAGCTGAAGACAGGGTACTTCTTTATAAGCAAGGCTCCACACAGGCTGTATGCGGCGGTAGCAAAGAGTGGGTTGCATAAATGGCAAAAGGGGCCATGGGTTGGAGACCTCTTAGGGTGCTGGGGTGTAGGCGGCGCTCCTGCGCCTTGCTGTAACGGCAGGAGCGCCGCCTACACCCCAGCACCCTAAGAGGTCTCCAACCCATGGCCACATACAGCCTGTGTGGAGCCTTGCTTATAAAGAAGTACCCTGTCTTCAGCTTCATGGTAGCTGCTGCTACCTATCTACTAATATTGCCAGAGGAACTTCACAAATAGCCCCACACTACCAGTAGTCCTAGGCAGTACCTACGTCACGTTAGACCCATCTGCTGTCCATATACCAGGCAACGACGCATTGAGACGTACAGCAAGCGACGTTAGTGTGAAAGTAGCCTTAACGGAGGAAGAAGGCTGCCGTCCGCAGCCCTGCCGAACGCTGGTGTGAAACCAGCCTACTGGTGCTATAAGCACCTTCCATGTGTTAAGGTACCTTCACACTAAACGATATCGCTAGCGATCCGTGACGTTGCAGCGTCCTGGCTAGCGATATTTGACACGCAGCAGCGATCAGGATCCTGCTGTGATATCGCTGGTCGTTGAACAAAGTTCAGAACTTTATTTGGTCGTCAGACCGGCGTGTATCGTCATGTTTGACACCAAAAGCAACGATACCAGCGATGTTTTACGCAGGGCCGCGCTTAGTAACCCGATGTTTACCCTGGTTACCAGTGTAAAATGCAGAAAAACAAACAGTACATACTCACCTTCGCATCCCCCGGCGTCCTCTTCCCACACTGACTGAGCGCCGTAAAGTGAAAGTGAAAGTACAGCACAGCTCTGCTGTTAGGGCCGGCGCTCAGTCAGTGCTGGAAGCGGACGCCGGGGGACGCGAATGTAACTATGTACTGTTTGTTTTTTTTACATTTTACGCTGGTAGCCAGGGTAAACATCGGGTTACTAAGCGTGGCCCTGGGCTTAGCAACCCGATGTTTACCCTGGTTACCCGGGGACCTCGGCATCGTTGGTCGCTGGAGAGCGGTCTGTGTGACAGCTCTCCAGCGATCAAACAGCGACGCTGCAGCGATCGGCATCGTTGTCGCTATCGCTGCAGCGTCGCTTAATGTGAAGGTACCTTAACACAGATACATCATGGGCTTGTCCTGCCCTGCGCATGAAATGAAAGGCAAAAATACAATGTGGAGACTTCATCAGAGCAATGTTTTATTTACATTCAGAACTGGTTTAAGAGGAACAAATTACCATTTCCCACAGAAATCTCAGACTTTTACTTATAGAAATACTGGATAAATATCATTTTACCATTAGATATAGAAACATTTCCAATTTTATAAAACTACATTTTTTGCATTGAATAACTTTATGCCTTTGCTTGTTTCATTTTATGCATTTCTAAGTATTGTAAAACTGTAGTATGCTGTTGGTGCATGCGGGCTGGACTGTCGGTTTGGTATGTGGCTCTGTTCCCCCCAGGCCTGCCTCCGATGTCTGAGGTTTCGGTGTCCCAGACCAGAGATCATAATACCGGCCTTGAATTGTGAAGGACACGGCAGCCGACCCTGAGAAACATCCAAGGTGGGAACGCCCCATCATGTCGAAGAGAGTCTGCTAGATCCAGGCCTAGCAGACCAGTGCTGGTGGGTTCATGGATGCCAGGAGGGGGTTGGCCTAAAGGCCCCGTCTCACATAGCGATTTACCAAAGATCACGACCAGCGATACGACCTGGCAGTGATCGTTGGTAAGTCGTTGTGTGGTCGCTGGGGAGCTGTCACACAGACCGCTCTCTCCAGCGACCAACGATCAGGGGAACGACTTCGGCATTGTTGAAACTGTCTTCAATGATGCCGAAGTCCCCCTGCAGCACCCGGGTAACCAGGGTAAACATCGGGTTACTTAAGCGCAGGGCCGCGCTTAGTAACCCGATGTTTACCCTGGTTACCAAAAAAAACAAACACTACATACTCACCATCTGATGTCCGTCAGGTCCCTTGCCGTCTGCTTCCTGCTCTGACAGTGCCGCCGTACAGTGAGAGCAGAGCGCAGCGGTGACGTCACTGCTGTGCTGTGCTCTCACTGTACGGCCAGCGCTCACAGTCAGAGCAGGAAGCAGACGGCAAGGGACCTGACGGACATCAGATGGTGAGTATGTACTGTTTGTTTTTTTACATTTACGCTGGTAACCAGGGTAAACATCGGGTTACTAAGCGCGGCCCTGCGCTTAGTAACCCGATGTTTACCCTGGTTACCAGTGAAGACATCGCTGGATCGGTGTCACACACACCGATTCAGCGATGTCAGCGGGACCTCAACGACCAAAAAAAGGTCCAGGCCATTCCGACACGACCAGCGATCTCACAGCAGGGGCCTGATCGCTGGTACGTGTCACACATAGCGAGATCGCTACTGAGGTCGCTGTTGCGTCACAAAACTTGTGACTCAGCAGCGATCTCGCTAGTGATCTCGCTATGTGAGACAGGGGCTTAAAGGAAGGTCTCGTCTTTTCCTGGCGGGTCGGAGAGTTGTCCCGTCGGTTTTTTGGACAGAACATTTCCAAGACAACCAAAATTGAACAGCAGATCTCTTGGGAGGCAGACTTTAGTACTCTGTTGCAGAAGCAAAGTACTCTTAAACTGATAGGTGCAGAGTAGGACGCACTAGAAAGTTGGCGTGCATGATTGTTCAGGGCACTGGCAGTGTGGACCGGCCACCAGAGAAGTCCTAGACCGAAGCCTGGATATTTTAAGAGCAGGGTCACAGGAGCCTCTGGAAAACATGGAGGCTGCATGAATAGGAAGGTTTCCCCAGGAGACGTCCATATTGCTCAGGGGCAAACTAGGACATACTTGTCCTGTCCATTTTTTTTTTTTTTTTTTTTTTTAAAGTAGCCCCCTCACTGCCTGGTAGGATATACAGGTCCTTCTCAAAAAATTAGCATATAGTGTTAAATTTCATTATTTACCATAATGTAATGATTACAATTAAACTTTCATATATTATAGATTCATTATCCACCAACTGAAATTTGTCAGGTCTTTTATTGTTTTAATACTGATGATTTTGGCATACAACTCCTGATAACCCAAAAAACCTGTCTCAATAAATTAGCATATCAAGAAAAGGTTCTCTAAACGACCTATTACCCTAATCTTCTGAATCAACTAATTAACTCTAAACACATGCAAAAGATACCTGAGGCTTTTAAAAACTCCATGCCTGGTTCATTACTCAAAACCCCCATCATGGGTAAGACTAGCGACATGACAGATGTCAAGAAGGCCATCATTGACACCCTCAAGCAAGAGGGTAAGACCCAGAAAGAAATTTCTCAACAAATAGGCTGTTCCCAGAGTGCTGTATCAAGGCACCTCAATGGTAAGTCTGTTGGAAGGAAACAATGTGGCAGAAAACGCTGTAAAACGAGAAGAGGTGACCGGACCCTGAGGAAGATTGTGGAGAAGGACCGATTCCAGACCTTGGGGAACCTGAGGAAGCAGTGGACTGAGTCTGGTGTGGAAACATCCAGAGCCACCGTGCACAGGCGTGTGCAGGAAATGGGCTACAGGTGCCGCATTCCCCAGGTAAAGCCACTTTTGAACCATAAACAGCGGCAGAAGCGCCTGACCTGGGCTACAGAGAAGCAGCACTGGACTGTTGCTAAGTGGTCCCAAGTGCCAGAGTCTGGAGGAAGACTGGGGAGAAGGAAATGCCAAAATGCCTGAAGTCCAGTGTCAAGTACCCACAGTCAGTGATGGTGTGGGGTGCCATGTCAGCTGCTGGTGTTGGTCCACTGTGTTTCATCAAGGGCAGGGTCAATGCAGCTAGCTATCAGGAGATTTTGGAGCACTTCATGCTTCCATCGGCTGAAATGCTTTATGGAGATGAAGATTTCATTTTTCAGCAAGACCTGGCACCTGCTCACAGTGCCAAAACCACTGGTAAATGGTTTACTGACCATGGTATTACTGTGCTCAATTGGCCTGCCAACTCTCCTGACCTGAACCCCATAGAGAATCTGTGGGATATTGTGAAGAGAAAGTTGAGAGACGCAAGACCCAACACTCTGGATGAGCTTAAGGCCGCTATTGAAGCATCCTGGGCCTCCATAACATCTCAGCAGTGTCACAGGCTGATTGCCTCCATGCCACGCCGCATTGAAGCAGTCATTTCTGCCAAAGGATTCCCGACCAAGTATTGAGTACATAACTGAACATTATTATTTGATGTTTTTTTTGTTTGTTATTAAAAAAAACACTTATTTGATTGGCCGGTTGAAATATGCTAATTTATTGAGGCAGGTTTTTTGGGTTATCAGGAGTTGTATGCCAAAATCATCAGTATTAAAACAATAAAAGACCTGACAAATTTCAGTTGGTGGATAATGAATCTATAATATATGAAAGTTTAATTGTAATCATTACATTATGGTAAATAATGAAATTTAACACTATATGCAAATTTTTTGAGAAGGACCTGTATGTGTCCTGAAGATCACACATCATTCTTCACAGACCGATGATGAAGATGGGCATGGAATAACCTGGACGCAGACCTTTCGGCGGCTGGCACATAACGGATTAGTCTTCCCTCCCTACTCTATCTGGCTCTGGGGGGGCCGGAGGGTAGGGGGATTCGTGGCATGGACCGTCCTCTGGGGAACCACAAACACTCTTGATGTGTTAGGGCCTTGCCTCGTAGACCACAGATGATATGGTAGTGACAATTCTAGGTGGGAGATTAGAGTGACAATTCCACTGTCGCCCTCAAAAGCCGTATCTGAAAAAAAAAGAAAAGAAAAAGGAAAATCGTTAATAAAAAAAACCCCCAAAACCTAAGTCAGAACTGGGCTGGGTGGTCCAGACCCATGTCTGCCTCCTACTGACATTAAGCTAAAAAGGATTAGCTTCGTGCCAGTTGGTGGTGTGGCCTACTCTACAGGGAAATACCTCAAAAAATTTTTTGCATAGCATAAGCAGCATACACTCATATTTTTTTTTGTGTACCCCAATGAAGCATTAGCCCCCCCCACATCAACCAGATGGCCACACAGCATAAACTCGCTCCCCCAGTCAGAAACCTCCACCTCACATTAACCAGCGGGCCACACAGCATAACCTCGCTCCCCCAGTCAGAAACATCCACCTCACATTAACCAGCGGACCCCCACAGGATAAATCCAAAGCCCAACAGACATTCCCTCCCCTCAAGCGTAAATCCAAATATGACGCCCCCTGCCCCAACCATAAATCCCATCAGACACCCCCTCCAATCGAACGCCACCCTAGCTTAAACTCTCATCGGACGTCCAACCCCCACAAACCCCCATCGGACGTACAACCCCCACCGGACGCGGAACCCCCCACCCAGCAGAAAACCCCAGATGCAGACCCCCCCACCCCGCACAAACCCCCATCACACGTGGACCCCCCCCACCCAGCACAAACCCCCATCGGACGTGGACCCCCCCACCCAGCACACACCCCCTTCGGACGTCCAACCCCCACAAACCCCCATCGGACGTCCAACACCCATCGGACGTGGATCCCCCCACCCAGCACACACCCCCTTCGATGTCCACCCCCCACCCAGCTTAAACCCTCTTCAGCCCCCCCCCAAACCCAACCCATAAGCAGGTCGCCCCCCAATAAAAGGGATCCCCCAGTAAGCAGCAGGTCACCCCCCAATAAAAGGGTTCCATCTGTAAGCAGCAGGTCATCCCCAAATCCCACCACGGGATCCCCCCAATAGTCAGCAGCAGGTCGCCTCCCCACATTCAACGACAAGCAGGTCGCCTCCCCACATTCAACGACAAGCAGGTCGCCTCCCCACATTCAACGACAAGCAGGTCGCCTCCCCACATTCAACGACAAGCAGGTCGCCTCCCCACATTCAACGACAAGCAGGTCGCCTCCCCACATTCAACGACAAGCAGGTCGCCTCCCCACATTCAACGACAAGCAGGTCGCCTCCCCACATTCAACGACAAGCAGGTCGCCTCCCCACATTCAACGACAAGCAGGTCGCCTCCCCACATTCAACGACAAGCAGGTCGCCTCCCCACAAGCAGGTCGCCCTCAAATCTGACCACAGGGGTCCCCCAAATAGCCTGCAGCAGGTCACCCCTCACATGCAGGTCGCCTCCCCACATCCCACCACAAGCAGGTCACCCCCACATCCCACCACAGGGGTCCCCCAATAGCTTGCAGCAGGTCTCCCCCCACATCCACCACAAGGAGCCCCCCCAATAGACAGCAGGTCACGCCCTCCCAAAACCCGACCACAAGCATGTCGCCCTCAAACCCCACCACCAGGGTCTCCCCAATAGCCAGCAGCAGGTCGCCCCCACTAAAAGGGGTCCACCCCGTAAGCAGCACGTCACCTCCAAACCCCATCACAGGGGTCCCCCTCAATAGCCAGCAGGTCACCCCCAAACCCCACCACAGGGGCCCATCAATAGCCATCAGCAGGTCACCCCTCCACAAGCAGGTCGCCTCCCCTAAAAGGGGTCCCGCAACAAGCAGGTCGCCTCCCCAAACCCAACCATAAGCAGGTCACCCGCAATAAAAGGGGTCCCCTGCACGCAGGTCGCCCCCAAATCACACCACAGGGGTCCCACCATAGGGGTCACCCCAATAGCCAGCAGCAGGTCTCCCACCCCAAACAAGTCACCCCATAAGCAGGTCACCCCTAAATCCCACCACAGGGGTCCCCCTAATTGCCAGCAGCAGGTCCCCCCCCACTAAAATGGGTCACCCCCAATAGCATGCAGCAGGTCGCCCCCCCACAAGCAGGTCAGGGGTCCCCCAATAGCCTGCAGCCCCCCCTCACACAAGCAGGTCGCCTACCACAGAAGTCCACCACAACAGCCAGCAGCAGTCCCCCCCCCACAAAATCCCACAATAGCCAGCAGCAGCGGAGCCCCCCAAAACTACACCGCAGGGATCCCCCACAATAGCCAGCAGCAGCAGAGACCCCCAAAATCCTACTGCAGGGGTCCCCCACAATAGCCAGCAGCAGCGGAGCCCACCAAAATCCCACCACAGGGGTCCCCCACAATAGCCAGCAGCAGCGGAGCCCCCCAAAACTACACCGCAGCGGTCCCCCACAGTAGCCAGCAGCAGCGGAGCCCCCCAAAATCCCACCGCAGGGATCCCCCACAATAGCCAGCAGCAGCGGAGCCCCCCAAAACCACACCGCAGCGGTCCCCCACAATAGCCAGCAGCAGAGCCTCCCAAAATCCCACCGCAGGGGTTCCCCACAATAGCCAGCAGCAGCGGAGCCCACCAAAATCCCACCGCAGGGGTCCCCCCACAATAGCCAGCAGCAGCGGAGCCCCCCAAAACCGCAGCGGTCCCCACAATAGCCAGCAGCGGAGCCCCCCAAAACCACACCGCAGCGGTCCCCCACAATAGCCAGCAGCAGCGGAGCCCCCCAAAATCCCACTGCAGATATCCCCCACAATAGCCAGCAGCAGCAGAGCCCCCCAAAATCCTACCACAGCGGTCCCCCACAATAGCCAGCAGCAGCGGAGCCCCCCAAAATCCCACCGCAGGGGTCCCCCACAATAGCCAGCAGCAGCGGAGCCCACCAAAATCCCACCACAGGGATCCCCCACAATAGCCAGCAGCAGCAGAGCCCCCCAAAATCCTACCACAGGGGTCCCCCACAATAGCCGCCAGCAGCGGAGCCCCCCAAAACCCCACCACAGGGGTCCCCCACAATAGCCAGCAGCAGCAGAGCCCCCCAAAATCCTACCACAGCGGTCCCCCACAATAGCCAGCAGCAGCGGAGCCCACCAAAATCCCACCACAGGGGTCCCCCACAATAGCCAGCAGCAGCGGAGCCCCCCAAAACTACACCGCAGCGGTCCCCCACAGTAGCCAGCAGCAGCGGAGCCCCCCAAAATCCCACCGCAGGGATCCCCCACAATAGCCAGCAGCAGCAGAGACCCCCAAAATCCTACTGCAGGGGTCCCCCACAATAGCCAGCAGCAGCGGAGCCCCCCAAAACCACACCGCAGCAGTCCCCCACAATAGCCAGCAGCAGAGCCTCCCAAAATCCCACCGCAGGGGTTCCCCACAATAGCCAGCAGCAGCGGAGCCCACCAAAATCCCACCGCAGGGGTCCCCCCACAATAGCCAGCAGCAGCGGAGCCCCCCAAAACCGCAGCGGTCCCCACAATAGCCAGCAGCGGAGCCCCCCAAAACCACACCGCAGCGGTCCCCCACAATAGCCAGCAGCAGCGGAGCCCCCCAAAATCCCACCGCAGATATCCCCCACAATAGCCAGCAGCAGCGGAGCCCCCCAAAATCCCACCGCAGGGGTCCCCCACAATAGCCAGCAGCAGCGGAGCCCACCAAAATCCCACCACAGGGATCCCCCACAATAGCCAGCAGCAGCAGAGCCCCCCAAAATCCTACCACAGGGGTCCCCCACAATAGCCGGCAGCAGCGGAGCCCCCCAAAACCCCACCACAGGGGTCCCCCACAATAGCCAGCAGCAGCAGAGCCCCCCAAAATCCTACCACAGCGGTCCCCCACAATAGTCAGCAGCAGCGGAGCCCACCAAAATCCCACCACAGGGGTCCCCCACAATAGCCAGCAGCAGCGGAGCCCACCAAAACCCCACCACAGGGGTCTCCCACAATAGCCAGCAGCAGCGGAGCCCCCCAAAATCCTACCACAGCGGTCCCCCACAATAGCCAGCAGCAGCGGAGCCCCCCCAAATCCCACCGCAGGGGTCCCCCACAATAGCCAGCAGCAGCGGAGCCCACCAAAATCCCACCACAGGGATCCCCCACAATAGCCAGCAGCAGCAGAGCCCCCCAAAATCCTACCACAGGGGTCCCCCACAATAGCCGGCAGCAGCGGAGCCCCCCAAAACCCCACCACAGGGGTCCCCTACAATAGCCAGCAGCAGCAGAGCCCCCCAAAATCCTACCACAGGGGTCCCCCACAATAGCCGGCAGCAGCGGAGCCCCCCAAAACCCCACCACAGGGGTCCCCCACAATAGCCAGCAGCAGCAGAGCCCCCCAAAATCCTACCACAGGGGTCCCCCACAATAGCCGGCAGCAGCGGAGCCCCCCAAAACCCCACCACAGGGGTCCCCCACAATAGCCAGCAGCAGCAGAGCCCCCCAAAATCCTACCACAGCGGTCCCCCACAATAGCCAGCAGCAGCGGAGCCCACCAAAATCCCACCACAGGGATCCCCCACAATAGCCAGCAGCAGCAGAGCCCCCCAAAATCCTACCACAGGGGTCCCCCACAATAGCCGGCAGCAGCGGAGCCCCCCAAAACCCCACCACAGGGGTCCCCCACAATAGCCAGCAGCAGCAGAGCCCCCCAAAATCCTACCACAGCGGTCCCCCACAATAGCCAGCAGCAGCGGAGCCCACCAAAATCCCACCACAGGGGTCCCCCACAATAGCCAGCAGCAGCGGAGCCCACCAAAACCCCACCACAGGGGTCTCCCACAATAGCCAGCAGCAGCGGAGCCCCCCAAAACCACACCGCAGTGGTCCCCCACAATAGCCAGCAGCAGAGCCTCCCAAAATCCCACCGCAGGGGTTCCCCACAATAGCCAGCAGCAGCGGAGCCCACCAAAATCCCACCGCAGGGGTCCCCCCACAATAGCCAGCAGCAGCGGAGCCCCCCAAAACCGCAGCGGTCCCCAAAATAGCCAGCAGCGGAGCCCCCCAAAACCACACCGCAGCGGTCCCCCACAATAGCCAGCAGCAGCGGAGCCCCCCAAAATCCCACCGCAGATATCCCCCACAATAGCCAGCAGCAGCAGAGCCCCCCAAAATCCTACCACAGCGGTCCCCCACAATAGCCAGCAGCAGCGGAGCCCACCAAAATCCCACCACAGGGGTCCCCCACAATAGCCAGCAGCAGCGGAGCCCACCAAAACCCCACCACAGGGGTCTCCCACAATAGCCAGCAGCAGCGGAGCCCCCCAAAACCACACCGCAGCGGTCCCCCACAATAGCCAGCAGCAGAGGTCCCCCACAATAGCCAGCAGCAGCGGAGCCCACCAAAATCCCACCACAGGGATCCCCCACAATAGCCAGCAGCAGCAGAGCCCCCCCAAATCCTACCACAGGGGTCCCCCACAATAGCCGGCAGCAGCGGAGCCCCCCAAAACCACACCGCAGCGGTCCCCCACAATAGCCAGCAGCAGCGGTCCCCCACAATAGCCAGCAGCAGCAGAAACCCCCAAAATCCTACTGCAGGGGTCCCCCACAATAGCCAGCAGCAGCGGAGCCCCCCCAAATCCCACCGCAGGGATCCCCCACAATAGCCAGCAGCAGCAGAGACCCCCAAAATCCTACTGCAGGGGTCCCCCACAATAGCCAGCAGCAGCGGACCCCCCAAAATCCCACCACAGGGGTCCCCCACAATAGCCAGCAGCAGCGGAGCCCCCCAAAACTACACCGCAGCCGTCCCCCACAGTAGCCAGCAGCAGCGGAGCCCCCCAAAATCCCACCGCAGGGGTCCCCCACAATAGCCAGCAGCAGCGGAGGCCCCCCACAATAGCCAGCAACACCCCCCAAAATCCCACCACGGGTCACTCCCCGCACAGACAAGTAGGTCGACCACCACAGGGCCTCCCCCCAATAGCGAATAGCGATCGGCAAGTAGCATTTTTCACCCTGAAACCACAAACCTCCATGGCGTCCACAAGCTATCATGCTGCTTTCCTTTGCCGCCTTGGAGAACACGCCCCCTCCCGATAGGACACGCCCCCGGAAATGACGTCACACCTGGAAGGAGCCCATACACTCTAGCATCTACCCATACAAAAGGGTAAAGGCCCGGGGCATGGCTTAACTATACAAGGGGGCCACCACACCAAAAGCGAAACACCCTCACATCAAGGCCATATACTGAAAGATATATATATATTTTATTGATTAAAAACAATACATATAACATATAAAATACATAGAGGTGGTAGCCACCAGTGCAGAAGCAATGGTGGGTCACATACAGGTAGCAACCTCAATAGACACAAATATAAAGTAACAAAGAGTAGTCTATGGCAGAGCATATATGATAGTGGTTATACAGCAAGTGTCTAAGTATTCCTTCAATATATAGTGTGATAAATACATACACATGTAAGATATAGCACAATGCCCATAGGCCAAATTAAGCAGCTGAAAACAGCTTGACAGAAACACTCACATATCACATAAATATAGCGTCCAAATGCTGGTATAGTTACCAAGAGGAAGAACCCGAGGACCCACCACACCCGACGCGCGTTTCGCACCGAAATGCTTCGTCCGGGGTGGTTGGGTCCTGGCCAGATAGGGTTATATGGTGGTCATGACCAATAGGAGGACAGAGAAATCGAGAGTAAAGACACCAACACCTGTGATCAATAATGCGCATGCATAAAGCCCCCCTACCGTGCATGCAGTTCCAACCGCGCAGTGCAGTTTCTTTGCAGCGCAGACGCGCCATACAGCAGTATAATACCGGAAGTATATCCGGCATCTATGAGGAACCCATAGCGCAGGCACGCGTTGCTGAAACAGGAAGCGTACCTGCTTGAAAGTGCACACCCTCGCACGTGCAGCGCCGCGACCGGAAGTCTGCCCGGCGTCCGGCAAAACTCCACAGCGCAGGCGCGTGCTGCTAGAAAAAAGGGATCACTATAGCGCATGCGCATGGTAGAGAATCGCTGGAGCCTCACTGGAACAGCGCATATATAAAACAAAACAAAACAATAAAGGTATAGAGGTGCGCACTGTGGAAGGAAACGTGTTACTATTAGTCTGCTAGAGTGCATGAAAGTGCATGCAAGAATTAAAGGTGATATAATAGCAATAAAGATACAAAGAATACCGGAGATGATACAGTGAGGAAAGAGGTGAGGGAACGTGGGGGACAATAAGAGCAAAAACAGAGTAAATTATTCTCATATAAGTGAATAGTAGCAATCAGAGCAATTAGTAAATAAGTGAAATGTCCACAAAATAAGTGGTTAGAAGAAGGACATAATAACACACAATTATAACCAATGAGAGACAAAAACGTAATTGATATACTTAGGGTAAAATAAAGTGACATGATTGCTGATAATAAATATAATAATAAATACGGATAAAAGACCACAAAATAAATAAAAACGAAACAATGTATATTGTGGAAATAAAGTGAACAAGTGCATGCGAATAGCCATAAAAAATAATAATAAAGCTCTATTATGATCAATACAAAGAAGGAATAATATAATATGCCAAAATTGAAATAAAGTGGCATAAGTTCCAATAAAGTGACAGTGATAAATAAATATAATAAATATTTCCTACTATTTGATTAATACCACCAATATAGCTCAACTCACAATGTATACTGCATTATGAAGGAGTAAAGTGACATAAGTGCAATAAATAGATATATTGATTAACACAACATAAAACTAACCTTAAAAATGAACGAAAAATACGTGACATGTGTAAGAGATAAGACCCGTAGTGATAATTAGACTATAATGAAAAAGAGATCTCATAAATGATTAAAAATAGCAAACAGATATCCTGCAGTGACGCGCGTATCCTCTTGGAGCAGTTGGTGATGACATCCTCTTGAAAACCATCGGGTGATATAACCACATATATTAACCCCCTAGGATATAAAAGATAATTAAAATAACAAAGTAAAACACTGACATACAACGTATATAGTTTATTAAAAATAGGCCAGGATAAAAACAAACAGAAGACAGCAAAGTAGAAGTCATAAATAAACAGGACCATCATGTAGGTAAAAAGGGAACGAAGCTATTATGGTCATTCAAGCCATGTGGAGAGATGGTATTAAGTCTGTATATCCACCTTGTTTCCCTTTGAGCCAGGAGTCTCTTCCAATTTCCTCCCCGGGGGCCAATGAACACTCTGTCAATACCCTTAACGCTCAACCCCATAGGGTCGCAGTTGTGAAAAGCCTTGAAGTGGCGCGGTATTGGTTTCAATTTAGTAATATCATCTTCAGTGGATGCGTCTGTGATATCCAAGACATGCTCACGCACCCTGCGGCGAAGTTCACGCGATGTCATCCCCACATAGATGAGGCCGCAGGGGCAAGTGGCATGGTAAACCACTGCTTTGGTAGTGCATGTGATAGTGTGGGTGATTTTAAAAATTCTGTCCCCAGCCGAATTATGAAACTCGGTGGTATCACAAATATTTTTACATGCGACGCATTTGCCACATTGAGTACAGCCCCATTTTGGGCCTCTGGACCCAAAAATATATTTTTGTCTTGGACCTTTATGATGGCTATGGACCAAATGGTCTCTAAGATTCTGGGACCTCCTAAAAGAGATTGCTGGGTGGTCACCAATAAATTGGGAAATTGTATCATCTAGTTGTAAGATGTGCCAATGTTTGGCAATAGCAGCCCTAATTTCGTTGCTCCTAGAATTATAATCCAGAATGCATCGTACCTGGTCATTCTGTCCGGTGGGTCTTTTTTGCTGTAACAATTCCGCTCTCTGGCTCCGATATGCTCGTTGGTATGACCGACAGATGGTTTTTTTCCCATATCCTCTATCCTTGAATCGTTTATGGAGATCCATTGCCTGTTTTTCAAAAAGAGAATTATTTGAACAGATTCTTCTTGCGCGTAGGTATTGTCCTGTTGGGATATTTCTAATTAGGTGATAGGGATGTTGTGATGACGCGTGTAATACTGAGTTGACCGACGTGCTCTTTCGATACAGGTCGGTTTGTAAAAATCCGTCCTTGTCTGTGAAAATAGAGATATCGAGAAACTCAATACGGCCGGTATCACATTTGTATGTGAGTTTGATGTTCTTATTGTTATTGTTAAGAGCCATAAAGAAAAGATCCAGATCAGCCCGAGTTCCCTGCCAAATCATTAGTACATCATCAATATACCTCCACCAAGCAATCACCCCTGTACTGAGATGATGTGGAGATGTTTGAAAAATACCGCGTTCCCAAAGGCCTAAGAAAAGGTTCGCATATGAGGGCGCACAAGACGCCCCCATAGCGGTACCCTGTACTTGGCGGAAGAATGAATCCTTATATATGAAAAAATTGTGTGTTAAAATAAATTTTAAGGCCTTGATGAGAAAGATACATAGATATTCGTCCAGCCCACTATTACTTAAAAAGAAAGTGACTGCCTCTAACCCATCCTCGTGACGGATCGATGTGTACAACGATTCAACGTCACACGTGACGAGAATCATGTCAGATTCCAATTGTATCCCATCTAGTTTTTTCAGGGTATCTGTTGTATCCTTCAAATATGAAGGAAGTATTTCCACCAATGGTTTAAGGTAGAAATCAACCAGTTTAGAAATGGGGTCCGAGATGTTATTGATACCCGACACTATGGGCCTACCTGGTGGTGTACTGGGGTCCTTATGGATTTTTGGAAGCAAGTAAATACTTGCTACTGTTGGATCCTCAATCCAGAGTCCCTCCATCTGTTTATTTGTTAAGACGCCGTTCTCAACCGCCTCCTGTAAGAGATCACGAAGTTCATCCTTATATTTTAATAGAGGGTTAAATGTCAATTTCTGATAACAAGACGTGTTTTTTAACTGTCTTGTCATCTCTTTTTCATAAGCAGTGACTGACCATACCACAACATTCCCCCCTTTATCGGAGGGTTTAATAATTACCTCATGGAGGTTTCTCAGTTCTTTAAGGGCCTTTCTTTCGTCACTGCTAAGGTTATCACCTCTGATGGTTTCAGGGATCTTTTTTACTTCCTGCATAACTGAACGCATAAACATATCGAGGGCGGGTACAGTCTGGATTTGAGGAAATTTCTTAGATTTGGGGAGAAGATGTTTAGGGTACTTACTTCCCTCAGCGTCCATTGCCAAATCTTCTAAGATCTGGATTGTTTCCGCCTCTGTTGCTGTTGATGATAAATTATTATGTGTATCACAAAAAAACATTTTCTTAAAAAATAACCTCCGAGTAAACATTTGCAAATCTTTAAGGACCGAAAATTGGTCCAGGGCAGAAGATGGAGAGAAGGTGAGACCTTTCTTAAGGAGAGAAATCTGAGCAGATGATAAAGTGACATTAGATAGGTTAATTACCTTCATAGAGGTGTTCTGGGCAGGGTCTTCAGGGTCCAAATCCAGGTTCTTGACACGACGCCTCGTGTTATATCCCCGAAATCGGTCGTCTCTCCGTCTTTGATTGAATCTCAAGTGCCGCTCCACAGTCTGACCAGCTGATGAAGTAGATGAATTGGCACTAGAGGTGCTAGCAGATTCAAGGGTAGGACCATTCTTGTTAGAAGGATCATGATGAGACCATTTATACATCTTATTGTCCATTTTATCCTGCTGATCGCGTAAAAATTTCTTATTTTTGTTGCTGCAAATGTCTCTCTCCCATGTGTCGCAGTGTTCATCAATTTCCTTCATAAAGGTCTCAAACTCCTCAGATGTACATTCGGTCTGAAGTTTCTTATAGATCTCATCGATCTCAATACCCAAATCATTTATAGATTTCCCGTTAATCTCTATTAAAAGGGTCATAAATGTTGTAGAGCACACATGACAAGCAGTTTCCCATCTTAGGCGCATAGCCGGATCATTAACTGGGAATGACGGGAAAATCTGCACACGCAATCCTCTAGGGATGAGACTCTTGGATATATAGTTCTCCAATGATGTCCTGTTCCACCACAATCTAGTACGGCGATTCAAAAGATTTTTAAAAACTTTTTTCAATGCTGTCTTCTGTACAGGCTCCTGCACCGGCGGAGCACCACCAAACACATTATTAGCATGTGCAGTCCAAGAAGCATCTCTGCTTCTAAAGTCCATAATGGACTGGGATATCAATGTGTCCTACAATAGGATAAATACAAGAAACACCAAAATCATATCCCTAACGAAGCCATGAAGGTAAATCAATACTACCACACCAAAAGCGAAACACCCTCACATCAAGGCCATATACTGAAAGATATATATATATTTTATTGATTAAAAACAATACATATAACATATAAAATACATAGAGGTGGTAGCCACCAGTGCATAAGCAATGGTGGGTCACATACAGGTAGCAACCTCAATAGACACAAATATAAAGTAACAAAGAGTAGTCTATGGCAGAGCATATATGATAGTGGTTATACAGCAAGTGTCTAAGTATTCCTTCAATATATAGTGTGATAAATACATACACATGTAAGATATAGCACAATGCCCATAGGCCAAATTAAGCAGCTGAAAACAGCTTGACAGAAACACTCACATATCACATAAATATAGCGTCCAAATGCTGGTATAGTTACCGAGAGGAAGAACCCGAGGACCCACCACACCCGACGCGCGTTTCGCACCGAAATGCTTCGTCCGGGGTGGTTGGGTCCTGGCCAGATAGGGTTATATGGTGGTCATGACCAATAGGAGGACAGAGAAATCGAGAGTAAAGACACCAACACCTGTGATCAATAATGCGCATGCATAAAGCCCCCCTACCGTGCATGCAGTTCCAACCGCGCAGTGCAGTTTCTTTGCAGCGCAGACGCGCCATACAGCAGTATAATACCGGAAGTATATCCGGCATCTATGAGGAACCCATAGCGCAGGCACGCGTTGCTGAAACAGGAAGCGTACCTGCTTGAAAGTGCACACCCTCGCACGTGCAGCGCCGCGACCGGAAGTCTGCCCGGCGTCCGGCAAAACTCCACAGCGCAGGCGCGTGCTGCTAGAAAAAAGGGATCACTATAGCGCATGCGCATGGTAGAGAATCGCTGGAGCCTCACTGGAACAGCGCATATATAAAACAAAACAAAACAATAAAGGTATAGAGGTGCGCACTGTGGAAGGAAACGTGTTACTATTAGTCTGCTAGAGTGCATGAAAGTGCATGCAAGAATTAAAGGTGATATAATAGCAATAAAGATACAAAGAATACCGGAGATGATACAGTGAGGAAAGAGGTGAGGGAACGTGGGGGACAATAAGAGCAAAAACAGAGTAAATTATTCTCATATAAGTGAATAGTAGCAATCAGAGCAATTAGTAAATAAGTGAAATGTCCACAAAATAAGTGGTTAGAAGAAGGACATAATAACACACAATTATAACCAATGAGAGACAAAAACGTAATTGATATACTTAGGGTAAAATAAAGTGACATGATTGCTGATAATAAATATAATAATAAATACGGATAAAAGACCACAAAATAAATAAAAACGAAACAATGTATATTGTGGAAATAAAGTGAACAAGTGCATGCGAATAGCCATAAAAAATAATAATAAAGCTCTATTATGATCAATACAAAGAAGGAATAATATAATATGCCAAAATTGAAATAAAGTGGCATAAGTTCCAATAAAGTGACAGTGATAAATAAATATAATAAATATTTCCTACTATTTGATTAATACCACCAATATAGCTCAACTCACAATGTATACTGCATTATGAAGGAGTAAAGTGACATAAGTGCAATAAATAGATATATTGATTAACACAACATAAAACTAACCTTAAAAATGAACGAAAAATATATATATATATACAAGGGGGCGTGTCGGTCCTGCTGTCTGCGCCGCGGGATTAGAGTGCCCCGTGCGGGAGTGCGGGGCAGAGGCTGAAAACCGGGACAATCCCGCACAATGAGGGACGGTTGGGAGCTATGAGTGACGTCACCACTATTGCGACTAGCCGGCCCTCTCTATACTCTATACATGAGCCGGGAGTCTCTCTTACAATAGAAGCCCATGGGGCCTAGATCTGATGCTCCATAGACTTAAGGTACCGTCACACTAAACGATATCGCTTGCAATCCGTGACGTTGCAGCGTCCTGGATAGCGATATCGTTGTGTTTGACACGCAGCAGCGATCAGGATCCTGCTGTGATATCGCTGGTCGTTGATGAAGGTACCGTCACACTAAGCGACGCTGCAGCGATACAGACAACAATGCCGATCGCTGCAGCGTCGCTGTTTGGTCGCTGGAGAGCTGTCACACAGACCGCTCTCCAGCGACCAACGATGCCGAAGTCCCTGGGTAACCAGGGTAAACATCGGGTTGGTAAGCGCAGAGTCGTGCTTAGTAACCCGATGTTTACCCTGGTTACCAGTGTAAAATGTAAAATAACAAACACTACATACTCACCTTCGCGTCCCCCGGCGTCCGCTTCCTGCACTGACTGAGCGCCGGCCCTAACAGCAGAGCGGTGACGTCACCGCTGTGCTGTGGTTTCACTTTACGGCTGGCAGTCAGTCAGTGCGGGAAGCAGACGGCAAGGGATCTGACGGACACCGGAATGTGAGTATGTAGTTTGTTTTTTTTTACATTTACGATGGTAACCAGGGTAAACATCGGGTTACTAAGCGCGGCCCTGCGCTTAGTAACACGATATTTACCCTGGTTACCATTGTAAAACATCGCTGGTATCGTTGCTTTTGCTGTCAAACACAACGATACACGGCGATCTGACGACCAAATAAAGTTCTGAACTTTAATCAACGACCAGCGATATCACAGCAGGATCCTGATCGCTGCTGCGTGTCAAACACAACGATATCGCTAGCCAGGACGCTGCAACGTCACGGATCGCTAGCGATATCGTTTAGTGTGACGGTACCTTTAAAGTTCAGAACTTTATTTGGTTGTCAGATCGCCGTGTATCGTTGTGTTTGACAGCAAAAGCAATGATACCAGCGATGTTTTACAATGGTAACCAGGGTAAATATCGGGTTACTAAGCGCAGGGCCGCGCTTAGTAACCCGATGTTTACCCTGGTTACCAGTGTAAAATGTAAAAAAACAAACACTACATACTCACCCTCTGATGTCTGTCACACGTCCCCCGCCGTCCGCTTCCTGCACTGACTGAGCGCCGGCCGTAAGTGAAAGCACAGCACAGCGGTGACGTCACCGCTCTGCTGTTAGGGCCGGCGCTCAGTCAGTGCAGGAAGCGGACGCCGGGGGACGTGTGACAGACATCAGAGGGTGAGTATGTGCTGTTTGTTTTTTTACATTTTATACTGGTAACCAGGGTAAACATCGGGTTACTAAGCGCGGCCCTGCGCTTAGCAACCCGATGTTTACCCTGGTTACCCAGGGACCTCGGCATCGTTGGTCGCTGGAGAGCGGTCTGTGTGACAGCTCTCCAGCGACCAAACAGCGACGCTGCAGCGATCGGCATTGTTGTCTGTATCGCTGCAGCGTCGCTTAGTGTGACGGTACCTTTACACTGTAAGGGCTCATTCCTACTTGCAATTAAATAAGATGAATGCAATACGATTAACAATCAGATTACATTCGGACCAATTTAATCCTATAGTTCTATTCTCAGTTGCATTTCTTTCTTGCTCCGATCGGATCGCAATCGGACAGGAAAAAAAAATCACTGCATGCTGAATTCGGATCGCACGCACACATATAGGGCTATGGCTGCGTGTGAAACATCGCACTGCACTCGGATATCACCTGAGTGCAGTGCGATTTCTGCCAGCGCCGGCAGCAGAGGAGATGGAGAAACTAATTTCTCTGTTTCCTCCGCGACCATGCAGTGATTCTCTCTGCTGCCAGCGGATCGGAGTACAGCGGGTAGGAGCACAGCGGATCGGAGCACAGCAGATAGGAGCTCAGCAGATCGGAGCACAGCGGTTAGGAGCACAGAAGATAGGAACACAGCTGATCTGAGCACCGTGGACAGGAGCACAGAGCACAGACACTCGGATTGGAGCACAACGCACTGACACTCGGATCCCACTCGCAGCAGAGCTAGAGCCTAGTGTCATTAGCGTATCGCATCTAATGCTCTTGTATCAGATGCCATACGCTAGTGGGACCACGGCCGAAAAGCCACTTCAGGGTCACGCTGAGCACAGTGTGACCCCAAGAGTCTGAACAGTGGTGACATCACACAGAAGAGGAGCAGAATGCACTGGACACCGGAGAGAGCGGCGGCAGGCGAGTATATTAGTACACTCCCACTATATTACATGCACATATACACACATTTAATACATTTGCAGTCATTTAAAAAATATAGATGGGAGAGCATCTATAAACAGCACCCACCTGTCACATCAGCTGCATTGGGTATCTGTTGGAATGTCCATGTGGACAATGATATGTAGAAGGGACTACTGTGACTACAAGATGAGAGCAGGGAAGGATTTTACAGCCTAGAGCACTGATGGCGAGCCTTTTAGAGACCGAGTTCCCAAACTGCAATCCAAAATTCACTTTGGCTGGCTTCCATTTGCATTGGGCAGAGCTGTGGAGGGCTGCGTACTTCCTCCGCTAAGCCCCGCCCACTGCCGCACCTCTTCCATTCAGCTCCGCCTACGTCTGCGGGTACGCAGGCCATGCGGATGTATGGGGCTGCGTTTGCATGCATAGTTTTGACGCTGCGCCGAACTGCGTCAATCAGAGCATGTTGCATTTTGTTGTGGTCGGTGCAGCGTCAAAACGACGCATGCGAACGCATCCGCATGGCCTGCGTACCCAATAATAAAGATAGGTACACAGGGCACATGCAGACGTAGGCGGAGCTGAATGGAAGAGATGCGGCAGTGGGCGGGGCTTAGCGGAGAAAGTACGCAGCCTTCCGCAGCTCTGCCCAACGCAAATGTGAAAACAGTATTATTTATTGCAAAGTGCCAACAATACAGAGATTTTAGATCAGAAAAACAACTCATACATTAGCTCGCTATAGAGTCTCTAGCAAAGAGCTTGTAAGCACTGTACTTCAAGCCAAATATAAAGGCGTAGCTAGGATTTTGGTTAGGGGGGTCAAAACTTCTGAGTGGGCCCCTAACCAGGTAACCTTGATTACAGCTATGGCGGTGCACCCTAGCAGTGGATGTAGGAGAACCTCAGCAGGTGACCGCGCTGTTACTGAAAATAATCTCTATGTAAAGACCGTCATTCAGTGGTAGATACCAGTCCGATGGAACATATAAGTGATTACAGCACAGCTACAGATAGTGACTTACAAGTGACGTTCTTTCTGATGGAATTGTTCACGTTTCCCGCCTTTTGCATCTGGCCCAGACCGACATGACAACTTCTCCTGCCAGGACTCGGCTGCAGAGATTACAACAAAGACACATTTCACTTCTCACATTTCCAACACCGTCTACATCTATTCCTAACCTCAGGGCCGGCGTTTGGCTACCTACAAAGGGGACCCCCTGCATCTGCAACCCCTGTATGAAGTGCCCAGAGGGTGTACAGCAGTGAAGCAGCAGTCCCAGAGCGTCTCTCCCAAACCCCCCTTGAGACCCCCTCAGTGCAGTGATTTACTCATGTGGTCCCGGAGCTCTGTGCTGTTTGCTGTAGGATCAGGTTTCACAGTCACATACAGCAGGGATCAGCATGGGCTCTGACCACAGTCACTGCTTGTAATCTCACAGGGCGACCTCCTGTCACTACTGTCTGGATGACACAAGACAGGAATATTGTCTGCTGAATCAGGGTATTTATTATATAGAAATAAATGAATTCCCACTTGAAACAATAAGGGTAAACTATACACATACAGTATATATATTATCTATCTATCTATTATCTATCTATCTGTAGCGCCCCAGGGTCCTGGTCGTCAGAGTGGTATTGCTTTCCTCCAGGGGAGAGTGATACTATGTTTGGAGGCAAGGAAGGATAACTGCATCCAGGTATCACAAACATGCAACACATTCACACTCCAGGCCACCAGGGGGAGCTTCTGCTCCTATTTACTAGGTCACTCCCCATATATATATACACTGTGTGCAGAATTATTAGGCAAGTTGTATTTTAGAGGATTATTTTTATTATTGATCGACAGCTATGTTCTCAATCAACCCAAAAGACTCATAAATATCAAAGCTTAATATTTTTAGAAGTTGGAGTGGGGATTTTTTAGATTTGGCTATCCTAGGAGGATATCTGTTTGTGCAAGTAACTATTACTGTGCAGAATTATTAGTCAACTTAATAAAAACCAAATATATTCCCATCTCACTTGTTTATTTTCACCAGGTAAACCATGACCGCGTATAGCCCATATGGAGAAAATTTCCCCCCCCCCCCATACATAATTCCCCTAAAACTGCCACCTGTAACCAAACTAAATTCTACCACCCCCATCTTACGCTAAACATGCAATAAAAACATAACACGTTAAATTCTTTGGAATATTTTGGCCACAGCGGCCAGTTTATTAACAAACAAC
Source organism: Ranitomeya variabilis (assembly GCF_051348905.1). Taxonomy (NCBI): domain Eukaryota; kingdom Metazoa; phylum Chordata; class Amphibia; order Anura; family Dendrobatidae; genus Ranitomeya; species Ranitomeya variabilis. The sequence goes on from NC_135234.1 coordinate 688,471,934, forward strand.
AATTAAACATTATAATCATAACAAAATTATCTGAAAACCTGAGGGGGAGGGTTCTTGGAGCTAAAAGATCTGGCATATATATATATATATATATATATATATAAGCAAAAACCAACCTTTTTTACCCTCAGCCGTAACCACCAGCTCGAGGGCACCATGTAACCCTTTTCAGGGCAGACCAAAAACCCCAAAGCTCCCGAGGACAATCCCCGTCCAGAGCGCGTAACCACAAGCCAGATCCACCCCCATCCAATTGACCTTCCTCCAATAAACATCACCAACTCCAAGAACCCTGCCCCCCCTGCCAACCACGAACAGCCCTGACCACCTCAGGCTCGTGAGTGCCCCACCACTGCCAACGCCCTTTCCACGCCCTCCTGCATGGCAAGCGCCCACAAATCAATACCGATATCATTTAGGTGCACACCATCTTCTCTCCAGAAGTTACCGACCCCAGCCTCCAACTCATAGTGCCTCACTGCAATTCCCCCATTTCTGGACACAAACTTCGCCACAGCCCTATTAAGTTTGATCCTGGCCCTATTAATGCCCTTTAAGGATCGAGCCAACCTCCACTGCTTCCTAGGCACAATGTCGGACCACACCGTCATAACTCCCGGATAAGAGACCCACAATCTCAAAAGATCGAAGCGAATGTCCCTAATCAATTCCCTAACCGGCTTCATACCCAAATCGTTCCCCCCCATGTGCACCAGCAAAATATCTGGGGCTCTATCCAAACGCACCGCCCGGGAAAATTCCGGCAACACCCTGTTCCATAGCATGCCCCGGAACCCCAACCATCGAATCACTACCGTATCACGGCGAAAACCTAACTGCCTGCCGTGCGGCCTGACATCAGCCCGCGCCGCACCCCAATACACGAACGAATGTCCGAAAATCCAGACCAATAACGGGGGCCGACCTGAAAAACAGAACAACAATTACATAAACCAAAAGACTACATAGTCCCCAAAAAACACCTAATGACGTATATAAGTCAAATAACGATTAGAATTCCATCGCCCAATTCGCTTAATCACGTCAGGCCCTAAACCCAAATCATCTGCAACCGTGGTGGCCCCAATTCTAAAAGAATGAGACCCGTAGGACCCAGAATCCAGTCCCAACTTAACCAAAACTTTTTTCAACACCGCCGAAAATTGAAAGCGTGACAAGAAAGTCCCATCTCGGTGACAAAACAAAGGGCCCGACCTAACCAACCACAAACTCCAGTACTCCTCCAAACACCGCTGCGGGCACATCAAACAACCCTCAACCCTTCCTAAAACCACCCGCTTACCCTGTTGTGAAATTGGATTTTGGGCTCCCCCGGTGGCCACTGGTGGAATTGAACTGGTGTGCATCATCCCCTCTGTTCACCTGTTTCCATCAGGATGTGGGAGTCGCTATTTAACCTTGCTCCTCTGTCACTTCCATGCCGGTCATCATTGTAATCAGAAGCCTTTCTGTGCATGTTCCTGCTGCTAGACAACTCCCAGCTAAGTTGGACTTTAGTCCTCGTTTGTTTTTGCATTTTGTTCCAGTTCACAGCTGTAGTTTCGTTTCTGTGTCTGGAAAGCTCTTGTGATCTGAAATTGCCACTCTGATGTTATGAGTTAATACTAGAGTCTTAAAGTAATTTCAGGATGGTATTTTGATAGGGTTTTCAGCTGACCATGAAAGTGCCCTTTCTGTCTTCCTGCTATCTAGTAAGCGGACCTCAATTTTGCTAAACCTATTTTCATACTACGTTTGTCATTTCATCTAAAATCACCGCCAATATATGTGGGGGCCTCTGTCTGCCTATCGGGGAAATTTCTCTAGAGGTGAGCCAGGACTATATTTTCCTCTGCCAGGATTAGTTAGTCCTCCGGCCGGCGCTGGGCGTCTAGGGATAAAAAACGTAGGCAACGCTACCCGGCTACTGTTAGTTGTGTGGCAGGTTTAGTTCATGGTCAGTTTAGTTTCCATCCTTCCAAGAGCTAGTACTTATGTTTGCTGGGCTATGTTCTCTTGCCATTGAGAACCATAATAGTTTGACCGGCCCAAAAAGGGTTAAATTAATTGACAGAGAAAGGAGAGAAAAGAGAAGTCTGCTGAAGATTTTTTTTTTTTTTTTTCCCCTTCCCTTCAGTTCTGAGTGTGCTTGTAATTGAATCTCTTGCAAGTCTGCCTATATTGCAGCCTTTCTCTCTCTCTCTCTCCTTCTAATCCTGGAATGGCTCTGTGTTCACCTGTTTAAAATGGATATTCAGAGTTTAGCTGCAGGTTTGAATAATCTCACCACGAAAGTTCAAAATTTACAAGATTTTGTTGTTCATGTTCCTATATCTGAACCTAGAATTCCTTTGCCTGAATTTTTCTCGGGGAATAGATCTTGCTTTCAAAATTTCAAAAATAATTGCAAGTTGTTTTTGTCCCTGAAATCTCGCTCTGCTGGAGATCCTGCTCAGCAGGTCAGGATTGTGATTTCCTTGCTCCGGGGTGACCCTCAGGATTGGGCTTTTGCATTGGCTCCAGGGGATCCTGCGTTGCTCAATGTGGATGCGTTTTTTCTGGCCTTGGGGTTGCTTTATGAGGAACCTCAGTTAGAGCTTCAGGCGGAAAAGGCCTTGATGTCCCTATCTCAGGGGCAAGACGAAGCTGAAATATACTGCCAGAAATTCCGTAAATGGGCTGTGCTTACTCAGTGGAATGAGTGCGCCCTGGCGGCGAATTTCAGAGAGGGTCTCTCTGATGCCATTAAGGATGTTATGGTGGGGTTCCCTGTGCCTGCGGGTCTGAATGAGTCCATGACAATGGCTATCCAGATCGATAGGCGTCTGCGGGAGCGCAAACCTGTGCACCATTTGGCGGTGTCTACTGAGAAGACGCCAGAGAATATGCAATGTGATAGAATTCTGTCCAGAAGTGAACGGCAGAATTTAAGACGAAAAAATGGGTTGTGCTTCTATTGCGGTGATTCAACTCATGTTATATCAGCATGCTCTAAGCGTACTAAGAAGCTTGATAGGTCTGTTTCAATTGGCACTTTACAGTCTAAGTTTATTCTATCTGTAACCCTGATTTGTTCTTTATCATCTATTACCGCGGATGCCTATGTCGACTCTGGCGCCGCTTTGAGTCTTATGGATTGGTCCTTTGCCAAACGCTGTGGGTATGATTTGGAGCCTCTTGAAACTCCTATACCCCTGAAGGGGATTGACTCCACCCCATTGGCTAGTAATAAACCACAATACTGGACACAAGTAACTATGCGGATAAATCCGGATCATCAGGAGATTATTCGCTTTCTTGTGCTGTATAACCTACATGATGTGTTGGTGCTTGGATTGCCATGGCTGCAATCTCATAACCCAGTCCTTGACTGGAAAGCTATGTCTGTGTTAAGCTGGGGTTGTAAGGGGACGCATGGGGACGTACCTGTGGTTTCCATTTCATCATCTATTCCCTCTGAGATTCCTGAATTCTTGACTGAATATCGTGACGTTTTTGAAGAACCTAAGCTTGGTTCATTACCTCCGCACCGGGAGTGCGATTGTGCCATAGATTTGATTCCGGGTAGTAAATACCCTAAGGGTCGTTTATTTAATCTGTCTGTGCCTGAACATGCTGCTATGCGAGAATATATAAAGGAGTCCTTGGAAAAGGGACATATTCGTCCTTCGTCATCTCCCTTAGGAGCCGGTTTTTTCTTTGTGGCTAAGAAAGATGGCTCTTTGAGACCGTGTATTGATTATCGGCTTTTGAATAAAATCACGGTTAAATATCAATATCCGTTGCCACTGCTGACTGATTTGTTTGCTCGCATAGAGGGGGCCAAGTGGTTCTCTAAGATAGATCTCCGTGGGGCGTATAATTTGGTGCGAATTAAGCAGAGGGATGAGTGGAAGACCGCATTTAATACGCCCGAGGGCCACTTTGAGTATTTGGTGATGCCTTTTGGTCTTTCAAATGCCCCTTCAGTCTTTCAGTCCTTTATGCATGACATTTTCCGTGATTATTTGGATAAATTTTTGATTGTGTATCTGGATGATATTTTGATTTTTTCGGATGACTGGGACTCTCATGTCCAGCAGGTCAGGAGGGTTTTTCAGGTTTTGCGGTCTAATTCCTTGTGTGTGAAGGGTTCTAAGTGCGTTTTTGGGGTTCAAAAGATTTCCTTTTTGGGATATATTTTTTCCTGCTCTTCCATCGAGATGGATCCTGTCAAGGTTCAGGCTATTTGTGATTGGACGCAACCCTCTTCTCTTAAGAGTCTTCAGAAGTTTTTGGGCTTTGCTAACTTTTATCGTCGATTTATTGCTGGTTTTTCTGATGTTGTTAAACCATTGACTGATCTGACTAAGAAGGGTGCTGATGTTGCTGATTGGTCCCCTGCTGCTGTGGAGGCCTTTCGGGAGCTTAAGCGCCGCTTTTCTTCCGCCCCTGTGTTGCGTCAGCCTGATGTTGCTCTTCCTTTTCAGGTTGAGGTCGACGCTTCTGAAATCGGAGCTGGGGCAGTTTTGTCGCAGAGAAGTTCCGATTGTTCCGTGATGAGACCTTGTGCCTTTTTCTCGCGTAAATTTTCGCCCGCCGAGCGGAATTATGATGTTGGGAATCGGGAGCTTTTGGCCATGAAGTGGGCTTTTGAGGAGTGGCGTCATTGGCTTGAGGGGGCTAGACATCAGGTGGTGGTATTGACTGACCACAAAAATCTAATTTATCTTGAGTCCGCCAGACGCCTGAATCCTAGACAGGCGCGCTGGTCGTTGTTTTTCTCTCGGTTTAATTTTGTGGTGTCCTACCTGCCGGGTTCTAAGAATGTTAAGGCGGATGCCCTTTCTAGGAGTTTTGAGCCTGACTCCCCTGGTAACTCTGAACCTACAGGTATCCTTAAGGATGGAGTGATATTGTCTGCCGTTTCTCCAGACCTGCGGCGGGCCTTGCAGGAGTTTCAGGCGGATAGACCTGATCGTTGCCCACCTGGTAGACTGTTTGTTCCTGATGATTGGACCAGTAAAGTCATTTCTGAGGTTCATTCTTCTGCGTTGACAGGTCATCCTGGAATCTTTGGTACCAGGGATTTGGTGGCAAGGTCCTTCTGGTGGCCTTCCCTGTCTCGAGATGTGCGAGGCTTTGTGCAGTCTTGTGACGTTTGTGCTCGGGCCAAGCCTTGTTGTTCTCGGGCTAGTGGATTGTTGTTGCCCTTGCCTATCCCGAAGAGGCCCTGGACGCACATCTCGATGGATTTTATTTTGGATCTTCCTGTTTCTCAGAAGATGTCTGTCATCTGGGTGGTGTGTGACCGTTTCTCTAAGATGGTCCATTTGGTTCCCCTGCCTAAGTTGCCTTCTTCTTCCGAGTTGGTTCCTCTGTTTTTTCAAAATGTGGTCCGTTTGCATGGTATTCCGGAGAATATAGTTTCTGACAGAGGAACCCAATTCGTGTCTAGATTTTGGCGAGCATTCTGTGCTAGGATGGGCATAGATTTGTCTTTCTCATCTGCTTTCCATCCTCAGACTAATGGCCAGACCGAGCGGATGAATCAGACCTTGGAGACATATTTGAGGTGTTTTGTGTCTGCAGATCAGGATGATTGGGTTGCTTTTTTGCCTTTAGCGGAGTTTGCCCTCAATAATCGGGCCAGCTCTGCCACCTTGGTGTCTCCTTTTTTCTGTAATTCGGGGTTTCATCCTCGATTTTCTTCTGGTCAGGTGGAATCTTCGGATTGTCCTGGAGTGGATGCTGTGGTGGAGAGGTTGCATCAGATTTGGGGGCAGGTAGTGGACAATTTGAAGTTGTCCCAGGAGAAGACTCAGCTTTTTGCCAACCGCCGGCGTCGGGTTGGTCCTCGGCTTTGTGTTGGGGACTTGGTGTGGTTGTCTTCTCGTTTTGTCCCTATGAGGGTTTCTTCTCCTAAGTTTAAGCCTCGGTTCATCGGCCCGTACAAGATATTGGAGATTCTTAACCCTGTGTCCTTCCGTTTGGACCTCCCTGCATCTTTTTCTATTCATAATGTTTTTCATCGGTCATTGTTGCGCAGGTATGAGGTACCGGTTGTGCCTTCCGTTGAGCCTCCTGCTCCGGTGTTGGTTGAGGGCGAGTTGGAGTACGTTGTGGAAAAAATCTTGGACTCCCGTGTTTCCAGACGGAAACTCCAGTATCTGGTCAAATGGAAGGGATACGGTCAGGAGGATAATTCTTGGGTGACTGCCTCTGATGTTCATGCCTCCGATCTGGTCCGTGCCTTTCATAGGGCTCATCCTGATCGCCCTGGTGGTTCTGGTGAGGGTTCGGTGCCCCCTCCTTGAGGGGGGGGTACTGTTGTGAAATTGGATTTTGGGCTCCCCCGGTGGCCACTGGTGGAATTGAACTGGTGTGCATCATCCCCTCTGTTCACCTGTTTCCATCAGGATGTGGGAGTCGCTATTTAACCTTGCTCCTCTGTCACTTCCATGCCGGTCATCATTGTAATCAGAAGCCTTTCTGTGCATGTTCCTGCTGCTAGACAACTCCCAGCTAAGTTGGACTTTAGTCCTCGTTTGTTTTTGCATTTTGTTCCAGTTCACAGCTGTAGTTTCGTTTCTGTGTCTGGAAAGCTCTTGTGATCTGAAATTGCCACTCTGATGTTATGAGTTAATACTAGAGTCTTAAAGTAATTTCAGGATGGTATTTTGATAGGGTTTTCAGCTGACCATGAAAGTGCTCTTTCTGTCTTCCTGCTATCTAGTAAGCGGACCTCAATTTTGCTAAACCTATTTTCATACTACGTTTGTCATTTCATCTAAAATCACCGCCAATATATGTGGGGGCCTCTGTCTGCCTATCGGGGAAATTTCTCTAGAGGTGAGCCAGGACTATATTTTCCTCTGCCAGGATTAGTTAGTCCTCCGGCCGGCGCTGGGCGTCTAGGGATAAAAAACGTAGGCAACGCTACCCGGCTACTGTTAGTTGTGCGGCAGGTTTAGTTCATGGTCAGTTTAGTTTCCATCCTTCCAAGAGCTAGTACTTATGTTTGCTGGGCTATGTTCTCTTGCCATTGAGAACCATAACATTACCCTTTCCGCACCTGTCAGTCTTTGACCGCCGAATCAAAAAGGAAATGCCTCCTGCCCAGAAATCAACATCCTCCGCCAACAGACCTCCTGCCTTAACTTTATTGGGGGACACCAGCTCCCCCAATCTCAACGCCCCAAAAAACGCCCAAGAATAAACCAACCTGAACAAGGCAGCCTCGAAATGAGAACCACAAATTCTCCCAACCACCTCTCCTAACCTAACTAACAAACTAAACGAAATGGGTCTACGCTTATCAACACTAACGTTCCCACTCCGAAAACCCTTCAGGGCCTGCAACACAAGAAAATTCTTAGTGACATCAACCGACCCCTGCAGCTTAAAACCGAAAGCCAAGCCCGCCATAAGTTTGTTCACTTTCGATACGGACCAACCCCACTCAGCCGCTTTTCCCACCAAAAACAATACCGCCATCATCCTGTCACCGTCGGATTCAGCCACTCCCCAGAGACCGGACCAGCTTTCCCAGATTTCCCACGCCGATTTGTAAGCAAGCCACGTTGACCTCGAGACCGAGGATTGAATCAACCGCCCTCCTCGTCCGCAACAATTTTCCACAAACGTGAAGGGCATACCACTCCTGAGGCGTCCGCATCTGGGGCCAACTCCCGGAAACGCTCCAACTGTGAACGAGACAAAGAATCTGCTATAGAATTTTGTACACCCGGCACATGTACCGCTGAAATGTATGCGTTCAACTCCAAGCATCGCAACACCAGTTCCCTAACCAGTCTAATCACCGGGGGAGAGGAAGAGGTAAGGCTATTGATGATAGTGACTACGCTTAAATTATCACAGTGAAACCTGACCTTCCGATTTTGAAAAACGTCACCCCAAATCGCAACTGACACAACAATTGGGAACAATTCCAGGAGAGCAAGATTCTTAGTTAGACCCTGCTTCCGCCATCCTTCTGGCCACACATCTGCACTCCACCGACCTCCGCAATACGCGCCGTATCCAACCGAACCTGCTGCATCCGTGTAAATTTCACAATCAAAATCATTCACGGCTTCCAACTGAATCAAGGAGCGACCATTAAAATTTGACAAAAAACGCTGCCAAACCGCCAAATCTTCTCTATGCTCTTTGGTTAAACGGACAAAATGATGTGCTGCCTTGATTCCGGCCGTTGCCAACGACAACCTACGGCAAAAAATCCGACCAATGGGCATAATCCGGCACGCAAAATTCAACCGCCCCAAAAGGGACTGCAACTCTTTCAAAGTCACCTTACGCAAACGACCAATCCTGTGTACCTCTTGAACCAGTAACGAAAGCTTATCCTCGGGTAACCTACACTCCATCCTCTCCGAATCAATAAGGATGCCCAAAAAACTCAAAACCTTCCCCGGTCCCTCCGTCTTCTCCTTTGCCAACGGAACCCCAAAACACCCAGCCATCCATTCCATGGTAGCCAACAAATTCCTGCATACGGCAGAATCGGGGGGGCCAATAAACAAAAAGTCATCCAAATAATGAATGGCGGAAGGAACACCGGAAACGTCCCTAATCACCCATTCCAGAAAAGTGCTAAACATTTCAAACAGAGAACAAGAAATCGAACAGCCCATAGGCAAACATCTATCTAGATAAAAACCACCGTTCCAATAACAACCCAACAAAGGAATGCTATCCGGGTGAACTGGGAGCAACCGAAATGCCGATTCAATATCCGTCTTAGCCAGTAAGGCCCCTTTTCCATACCGCCGTACCCATTGTACCGCTGCGTCAAACGAGATATATACCACTGAACATAACTCACCATCTATGCCGTCATTAACTGACCTACCCCTTGGGTATGACAAATGTTGGATCAAGCGAAACTTGTTCGGCTCCTTCTTGGGCACCACCCCCAATGGTGAAATGATCATATCTTCAATCGGCAATGAACTAAATGGCCCGGCCATCCTACCCATTTCCACTTCCCTCGCCAACTTACTACTAACTACCGCAGCATGGAAATCTGCTGACCTCAAATTCTTAGTAGTAAAGGGAACCGCATGAGAAGGAGCCGGGATCCGTAAACCCTCAGAAAAGCCTCGCGAAAGAATACCCGCTTTTTCTTGATCCGGGTATCTATTTAGATAGAGGGCCATCCTTCGAAGATTCACCGGTGTCTCCCCCTTTACCGCCACCCATTCCTGGCTTACCCTTGGCTTTTTTAAAACATTTTGACGCTCCATGGGAGCTCCCATTGCAATGGGAACAAACGTGCTTAAATTTGCAGGAGTTCCCGTACTTACATTGGCCATCATTAAATTGCCAACAAGTACCTGACTTCTCTTTTCCACCCTGAGCCCCCTGACTTCCGCTGGTATGTCCTGACTGCTGGTTGCTGGTGCTCCCACTGCCCTGAAAGGACTGCCCGTATCTCACCGGGGCCATTACTTTCAACCAAAGCCCAATATCCTTGTGTTCCCATTTGATTTCAGGTCTGACTGCCTTCCTCTGACGGAACTGCTTGTCATAACGCAGCCACGCCTGACCCCCATATGTACGATATGCCTCACCTATCGAGTCAAAGTAGCAAAACAGGCCCGAACAGTTATCTGGAAATTTCTCGCCTATGACGCTAGCCAATATCGCAAAAGCCTGCTGCCAATTAACGAAGGTTTGCGGAATCAACCTCCACCTTCTCTTCTCCTCCTTCTCTTTTTTACTGTCCTCCTTTTTACTCTTGTCTAAGTTAAACTTTTCTAAAGGAAGTAGGGAGAAAATCTCCACATACTCATCCTTCCAAATCCTCTCCTTCACCTCCTTCTTTAAATGCGCACCAAGCGGGCCCTCAAAGCATACGTACACCTCCCCTTTTGCCCTGTCGTCCAACTTTACTGTATCCCCATTATCCTTCTCAGTCTGCACCGACACCGATACGCCGGCAGACGATGCCTGTGCTGACCCCCCTGGCCTGGTTGTGTCGCTCGTCAACCGCGATCCAGCCCTCACACCCTGTAACCAGGCTCCCAGGGGGGACCCCACATCCCCCCCCGCAACTCCCCCTTCTAGACTTCTCAAAAAATCCGATACCCCTGCCAAAATATCACTAATTCCCGACGCCCCAGAGCCCCCTACCCCTGCCAGTGCACCGTTGTCGGGTGCCGTACCCCCATTACCCCCAACCTCGCCTAACCTGCCCCCCAACTGAGACAAACGAGACATGGACGCATACTCACAAGGCTGCGCGGGTGCTGTGTCCCCGCCAGCCGGACATCCAGACTCCTGCCGTGATCCGTCCTCCAGCCGCTCGCTCCCCGACTCGCTCCTGGCGTCGTAGCCCTGCTGCTCCAGGCCCGCGCCCCTGGCCTCCTCATCACCAGGGGGGACCGAAGCAGGGGATCCTTGTCGCTCCCTGGACCGTCTGCCGGACCTGGATCTGTCAACAGCAGCCGTCTCCCGCAGCCTGCTGCCCCTGGCTGCGCTGCTGTTGTCCCCTGGTGGAGCGCCAGCCAGTGGATCCTGAGGCTGCCTGCCCTGCGGCCTGCTCTGCCTGCCTCTCCGCACATCGGTCGCCCGTCCTCCTGTGCCTCTGCGGGCGTCGCCGTTCTCAGCCACCATTCTGCTGGCCCCTGCAGCCGTCACAGCTGCCTGCCGCCTGTCCACCGCCGCTGACCGGGCCGTGCGCTCCAGCGCCCCGCCGCTGCTCCTGTGCTCTGTCCCGGCCTGTCCTGGTCTCCGGCGCGCAGGTGCAGGCCGCACTTCCGGTGTGGCCTGCATGGCAGGGGAAGCCTGCCCAGCCGCCGCGCTCCTTGTCTCCATGGTGCGACGCCGTGCTGCGCCGGCAGGTCGGGGGCCAGGATTCCTGCCGGAGGCAGTGCCGGGCGGGGCAGCCGCACCGCTGCACCTAGCCTCCGCAGGGTCCCTTGTGGGGCTCCGCGGCCTCCTCCTGCTGCGTGTACCGATCTCCGGTGACAGCCGCTCCGGGGGCCTGGTCCTCCGCATCCTGCTGCCACGTGGTTCCGCGGTCCCCAGTAATGAGGCCAGCTGCTCCTGCAGCCATCCATCCCTCCGCGATCTCGCCATGTCCCGAAGCCGGTCCATCATACCCTCGACGGAATCCATCTCCAGGTAAAGGGATTGGAAAGAAGTCGTGCCGTGGGTCTCACTTTGGGGGGTCTTTTCCTGCCGACTTCCTCCTCGTGACTGGTAATTCTCCCGCACTTTTTCCTTTCCCTATCACTGATCCCCAGCCCCCAGCTCCTCCCCCCTTTTCCCTACAGCCAATCCCCTACAATAGCTTTAAAAAATAACATGGAAAAAATCCTCCCATGGCAACGCAGTCATGGGGGGCCTCCATCTAGCTCTGCCCTTTCCAGCCCCCCCCATATAACTGTACAAAATTTAGAAATATTTCTGACATGCAAAAACAAAACCCCACAAAAATTAGTGACCAATATAGCCGCCTTTCTTTATGATGACACTCAGCAGCCTTCCATCCATAGATTCTGTCAGTTGCTTGATCTGTTTATGATCAACATTGCGTGCAGCAGCCACCACAGCCTCCCAGACACTGTTCCGAGAGGTGTACTGTTTTCCCTCCCTGTAGATCTCATATTTTATGAGAGACCACAGGTTCTCTATGGGATTCAGATCAGGTGAACAAGGGGGCCATGCCATTATTTTTTCTTCTTTGAGACCTTTACTGGCAGCCACGCTGTGGAGTAGTTGGAGGCATGTGATGGAGCATTGTCCTGCATGAAAATCATGTTTTTCTTGAACGATACCGACTTCTTCCTGTACCAATGCTTGAAGAAGTTGTCTTCCAGAAACTGGCAGTAGGTCTGGGAGTTGAGCTTCCCTCCATCCTCAACCCGAAAGGTCCCACAAGTTCATCTTTGATGATACAGCCCATACCAGTCCCCCACCTCCACCTTGCTGGCGTCTCAGTCGGAGTGGAGCTCTCTGCCCTTTACTGATCCAGCCTCTGGCCCATCTATCTGGCCCATCAAGAGTCACTCTCATTTCATGAGTCCATAAAACCTTTGAAAAGTCAGTCTTAAAGGAAAGGTGCCGCATTTTATTTTTTGTATTAAAAATGATTGTTTATATAAACAATTATTTTTAATACAAATTCACATTTTTTAACTTTAACTTTTTTTTTATTATTGATTTTTTTTTTCAGTCACTGGGCGCCGCTATTTTGCTTTGCAGGAGTGTAAGTGTAGTTGCACGACACTTACACTCTGCAAATATGGCAGCCCTGGGCATAGAGATCTGCGTTCGGCGCCCGACCCCATACCTAGCATTATAAGCTGCTCCCTGCTGTGATGTGGCCACGCCCCCTGAGCCGTCCACACCACAACAGAGGCAGGAGATCAGCGCCATCTTTCTGGAGCTCACAGTGCATCTGTGAGCTCCAGCTTCCCAGGATAATCGCAGGAGCCCTGCAGTTATAGGAGGAGGAGACCAAGGACTGGAGGGAGAAAGGACTCAGAAGGGAGCCGTGAAGTAAGTATCAGTGGGGAGGGGGAGAGGCAATCTAATCCTCTCCTTTGTGATGCTGACTCTGAGCAGTTATCTCCTCCCATGTGTGTTACTGTGCTGTGTATCTAATCCTCTCCTGTGTGATACTGTCTGCTGAGCCATGCATCTAATCCTATCCTGTGTGATACTAACTGAGCTGTGTATCTAATCCTCTCCTGTGTGATACTTTGCTGAGCTGTGTATCTACTCCTCTCCTGTGTGATAGTCTGCAGAGCTATGCATCTAATCCTATACTGTGTGATACTAACTGAGCTGTGTATCTAATCCTCTCCTGTGTGATACTGACTGCTGAGCTGTGTATCTAATCCTCTCCTGTGTGATACTTTGCTGAGCTGTGTATCTACTCTTCTCCTGTGTGATACTGTCTGCTGAGCCGTGTATCTAATCCTATTCTGTGTGTTACTGTGCTGACTGTATCTAATCCTCTCCTGTGTGATACTTTGCTGAGCTGTGTATCTAATCCTCTCCTGTGTGATACTTTGCTGAGGTGTGTATCTACTCCTCTCTTGTGTGATACTGTCTGCTGAGCCGTGTATCTAGTCCTATCCTGTGTGATACTGAGCTGTGTATCTAGTCCTATCCTGTGTGATACTGAGCTGTGTATCTAATCCTCTCCTGTGTGATACTTTGCTGAGCTGTGTATCTAATCCTCTCCTGTGTGATACTGTCTGCTGAGCCATGCATCTAATCCTATCCTGTGTGTAAACTGTGCTGACTGTGTATCTAATCCTCTCCTGTGTGATACTTTGCTGAGCTGTGTATCTACTCTTCTCCTGTGTGATACAGTCTGCTGAGCCATGCATCTAATCCTATCCTGTGTGTTACTGTGCTGACTGTGTATCTAATCCTCTCCCGTGTGATACTTTGCTGAGCTGTGTATCTAATCTTCCCCTGTGTGATACTGTGCTGAGATGTGTATCTAATCCTCTCCTGTGGGATACTGTGTGCTGAGCCGTGTATCTTATCCTATTCTGTGTGTTACTGTGCTGAGATGTGTATCTAATCTCCCCTGTGTGATATTGACTGCTGAGCTGTGTATCTAATGCTATCCTTTGTGATACTGACGGCTGAGCCATGTATCTAATCCTATCCTCTATAATACTGACTTAGCTGTGTATCTAATACTATCCTGTGATACTGACTGCTGAGCTGTGTATCTAATCCTCTCCTATGCACTCCTCTCCCCCGTTATGTGTGATCTATATGGCGGTATTATGTGAGACCTATATGGCGTCGTTATGTGAGAAGTATATAGCGGTATCATGTGTGATCTATATGGCGGTATTATGTGAGAAGACTGGTGGTATTGTCAAGGTGAAAATATATTTCTTTATATACTTTTTGTACTTTTATATCTTATACTGTAAAACAATAAGTTTTTCCTATCTGCTTGCGAATGTAATTGTATTTAAAGATGGCCGCCAGTGTTCAGTTTCGTTTCAGTTTAGTGACCGAAGGGTTAAGATTCATTTCTTTGGAAATCGAAACTTAGAGAAGTAAAGAAGAGGAGGAATCCACCAGGAGACGTCTGACGAATCAGGAGGAGATTGAGCACTAGACGTATACTGCTGAAACCCCGCCTATTGCATTCCCTTTTTAGTACTGTGTATTGTAAAATAAACTCAGTTGCTGTGACCGTTACACACATGTGTGTGGATCCACGAGCATGCACTGAGATTGAACCAGCTACCTGTCTGACTCATTCTTACCCGGTACCACATGCTTATAGTTTAATTTGGAATGACTGGTGAAGGAAGGGTATTTGTCATTACGACCCCGACAGTATTATGTGAGATCTATATGGCGGTATTATGTGTGCTCTATATGGCGGTATTATGTGTGCTCTGTATGGCGGTATTATGTGTGCTCTATATGGCGGTATTATGTGGGATCTATATATTGGTTTTATGTGAGAACACTATGGCATCGTTATTTGCGATCTATATGATGGTATTATGTGAGAACTATGGGACAGTATTATCTGTGCTCTATATGGCGGTATTGTGTGCTCTATATGGCGGTAGTATGAGTGATCTATATTGTGATATTATGTGTGATCTATATGGCGGTATTATGTGAGAACACTGGTGTCGTTATTTGCAATCTATACGATGGTATTATGTGAGAACTATAGGACAGTATTATGTGTGTTCTATATGGCGGTATTATGTGAGAACACTATGGCAGTATTATCTTCATAAAGTGGACCCATTCTAGGGTGGTTCTGGCTGAGCACCTGCACACAGTTCTGGGGTAATAGAGGGGGCAGCATGACCTCCAGTTAGTTGCAGTCAGGGGAGGGCTGGTGAGGCAGCTGAAGAGAGGGGTCTCATGTTTATCGTTGCTCTATGGCTACATTTCCTTCCCAGCGTCACCCCGGACTGCGCCTGTCACCTCGCTTTCACACATCGCCAGGACAGGATAGAGAAGACAGGATCTGAGGAGGGGAATGGGGTCTTTGCATGCAAAGTCTGGATCAGAACAGGCCATCAATCCACAGAAATGTTTCCTGGATTTCTGTGGAGCAGACAAGCAGACGGCCAATCCATGTGTATAAAAGACAGCGCTCTATGTACAATCACTGGCTGCTCCGCGCACTGAACATGGTGCCCCCCCATAGACCAGCACACTGCTCTCCTGAAATACTCTGTTCTGCTGTCACCCTGCTCCCTCCACCACATATCTCCCAGAATCCTTGCTGCCTGCCATCCTCGGTGACTGTCTACTTGTCAGTATAACTCTGCAGTCACCAATAAAATGGCTGCCCACTGGGTTCCTGAATATCATCCTCTCTTATCCCTTAGCAAACACCCAGAAGGGGAGGAGAGGAGACATCACACACGTCAGCAGACTCTGCCCATAATTACTGCAGTGCTGTAATGTGAGCTAGTTGTACACTAGGTTTTTGTCAAATTTCAGCAGCTGCTCCCCCTAGTGTTTAAAAGTGGAAATGCCAAACCTTTTAAAATTATTTTTCATATTTTACTAAATTATAAACAAATGATAATATTTTTAAAGAAAATGTAAACATTAATTCTTTACATTTTTTCAATCGCTGGAAGAAAAAAAAATTTTGAAGGCACCTTCCCTTTAAGATATTTCTTGGCCCAGTCTTGACGTTCTATTTTATGTTTCTTGTTCTAAGGTGGTCGTTTTTCAGCCTTCCTTACCTTGGCCAAGTCCCTGTGTATTGCACATCTTGTGCTTTTTGTTACTCCAGTAACGTTGCAGCTCTGAAATATGGCAAAACTGGTGGCAAATGGCATCTTGGCAGCTTCACGCTTGATTGTCCTCAATTCATGGCCAGGTATTTTGCGCCATTTTTGCCCAACACACTTCTTGCAACCCTGTTGGCTATTTGCCATGAAATTGATTGTTCAGTGATTATTACGCTTCAGAAGTTTGGCAATTTCAAGACTGCTGCATCCCTCTGCAAGACATCTCACAATTTTGGCTGCCTCCTTCTGAGGCGCAGAAACACCGGTAGCGGGAAGACCGAGGTTGTGAGGACCTCTACGCCTTAGGCTACTTTCACACTAGCGTCGGGAAAGACCCGTCGCTGTGCGTCGGGCCGACGTTCCCGACGCTAGCGTGGTCTCCGCCGCACAACGGGGGCAGCGGATGTATTTTTCCAACGCATCCGCTGCCCCATTGTGAGGTGCGGGGAAGTGCGGGGAGGTGGGGGCGGAGTTCCGGCCGCGCATGCGCGGTCGGAAAAAGCGGACCGTCGGGAGCAAAAAACATTACATGTAAGGTTTTTTTCTCCCGACGGTCCGCTAACACACGCTCAAGCGTCGCAAAATGGACGCGACGTTTGGCAATGCGTCGCAAATGCGTCGCTAATGCGTCGCTAATGTTAGTCTATGACGAAAAAACGTATCCAGCAAGAACTTTTGCTGGATGCGTATTTTCGGCAAAACGACGCATTTGCGACGTATTGCAGTTAACGCTAGTGTGAAAGTAGCCTTAGGCCGGCGTCACACTCAGCGTAGGGAAATACGGTCCGTATTTTGCAGTCATAATGCGCAGAAATGATCCCAAAACAGTGATCCGTATGTTATCCATAGGCAGGGTGTGGCTGCGTATTTTGTGCATGTAAACCTCCGTATGTAATCCGTATGTCATCCGTACGGCGAGATTTTCTCGCTGGCTTGCAAATGGACATAGAATGGATCCATGGGCTCAAATATTCGTGAAAACATATATACAGTCTATATATATATATATATATATATATATATATATATATATATATATATATATATGTCAGTGAGACACATATATATATATTTATATTTCATACAGCGCAAGATAGCAGAAAAGCCGGTAATTCAATTGCCAGCTTTTGCTATCTCCTTCCCAAACCCGACATGATATGAGACATCGTTTCATGCAGTAAACTATTTCATATCCCTTTTTTTTGCATATTCCTCACTAATAATGTTAGTAGTGTGTGTGTGTGTGCAAAATTTGGGGGCTCTAGCTGTTAAAATAAAGGGTTAATTCACGGAAAAAAACTGTCATGGGCTCCCACGCAATTTTCTCCTCCAGAGTGGGAAAGCCAGTGACTGAGGGCAGATATTAATAGTCTAGAGGGGGACCATGGTTATTGCCCCCCCCCCGGCTAAAAACATCTGCCCCCAGTCACCCCAGAAAAGGCGCATCTGTAAGATGTGCCTATTTTGGCACATATCCTCTCTCTTCCCACTCCCGAGTAGCGGTGGGATATGGGGTAATAAAGGGTCAATGCCACCTTGCTATTGTAAGGTGACATTAAGCCTGGTTAATAATGGAGAGGTCTCAATAAGACACCTATTCATTATTAATCCAATAGTAGTAAATGGTTAATAAAACACACACACATTAGGAAAAATGTATTTTATTGAAATAAAGACACAGGGTGTTGTAATAGTTTATTATACTCTTAATCCAAATGACGACCCTCATTCTGTAAAAGAAAAAAAAGAAAAAAGCAACACTATCCCTTACCTTTCTGGCGCTCAGTCACGTCCCATGCTGTAAATCCATCTGAAGGGGTTAAAAATTTTTACAGCCAGGAGCCTGTTAATGCAGCTGTGCTCCTGACTGTAAAATCTGGGGAATGAATTGAAAGCAGGGGAACGTAGCATCGTAGACTTGCGGTGCTGTGCCCCCTGCTGATATAAATTCATATGAACTCTAGCGTGAGAAAATATTCAGAAAAATGCTACAGTTCATATGAGTTTATGCCAGCAGGGGGCGCAGCACCACAAGTCTACGATGCTACGTTCCCCTGCTTTCAATTAATTCCCCAGATTTTACAGTCAGGAGCACAGCTGCATTTGTAAAATTATTTAACCCCTTCAGATGGATTTATAGCGTGGGACGCGACTGAGCACCGGAAAGGTATGGGATATTGTTGCTTTTTTATTTTACAGAACGAGGGTCATCATTTAGATTGAGAGTATAATAAACTATTACAACACCCTGTGTCTTTATTTCAGTAAAATACTTTATTATTAAGAATAAAGTATTTTACTGAAAAAACTGTGTGTTTTATTAACCATTTACTACTATTGGATTAATAATGGATAGGTGTCTTATTGACAACTCTCCATTATTAACCAGGCTTAATGTCACCTTATAATAGGAAGGTGGCATTAACCCTTTATTACCCCATATCCCACCGCTACAGGGGAGTGGGAAGAGCTAAGTGCCAGAATAGGCGCATCTTACAGATGTGCCTTTTGTGGGGTGGCTTCCGGCAGATGTTTTTAGACGGGGGGGGGGGGGGGCAATAACCATGGTCCCTCTCTAGGCTATTAGGTTATTAATATCTGCCCTCAGTCACTGGCTTTACCCACTCTGGCAGAGAAAATTGTGCGGGAGCCCACGCCAGTTTTTCCCGTGAATTAACCCTTTATTTTAACAGCTAGAGCCCCCAAATTTTGCACATACACCCTACTAACATTAGTAGTGTGGAATATGCAAAAAAAAAAGGGATATGAAATGGTATACTGTATGTAAACCATGTCTCATATCATGTCGGGTTTGATAAGGAGATAGCAAAAGCCGGCAATTGAATTACCGGCTTTTCTGCTATCTAGCGCTGTATTAAATAAATATATATATATATATATATATATATATATATATATATATATATATATATGTGTCTCAATGACATATATATATATATATATATATATATATATATATATATATATATATATACACTCACCGGCCACTTTATTAGGTACACCATGCTAGTAACGGGTTGGACCCCTTTTGCCTTCAGAACTGCCTCAATTCTTCGTGGCATAGATTCAACAAGGTGCTGGAAGCATTCCTCAGAGATTTTGGTCCATATTGACATGATGGCATCACACAGTTGCCGCAGATTTGTCGGCTGCACATCCCAAAGATGCTCCATACAAGGCAGGATGGATCCATGCTTTCATGTTGTTTACGCAAAATTCTGACCCTACCATCCGAATGTCGCAGCAGAAATCGAGACTCATCAGACCAAGCAACGTTTTTCCAATCTTCTACTGTCCAATTTCGATGAGCTTGTGCAATTGTAGCCTCAGTTTCCTGTTCTTAGCTGAAAGGAGTGGTACCCGGTGTGGTCTTCTGCTGCTGTAGCCCATCTGCCTCAAAGTTCGATGCACTGTGCGTTCAGAGATGCTGTTAGGCCTACCTTGGTTGTAACGGGTGGCGATTTGAGTCACTGTTGCCTTTCTATCAGCTCGAACCAGTCTGCCCATTCTCCTCTGACCTCTGGCATCAACAAGGCATTTCCGCCCACAGAACTGCCGCTCACTGGATTTTTTTTCTTTTTCGGACCATTCTCTGTAAACCCTAGAGATGGTTGTGCGTGAAAATCCCAGTAGATCAGCAGTTTCTGAAATACTCAGACCAGCCCTTCTGGCACCAACAACCATGCCACGTTCAAAGGCACTCAAATCACCTTTCTTCCCCATACTGATGCTCGGTTTGAACTGCAGGAGATTGTCTTGACCATGTCTACATGCCTAAATGCACTGAGTTGCCGCCATGTGATTGGCTGATTAGAAATTAAGTGTTAACAAGAAGTTGGACAGGTGTACCTAATAAAGTGGCCAGTGAGTGTATATATATATATATATTGTATATACCTATACTATGTGTAAACATTTATTCTATCTATTCTATTCTAACCTGTCAGTGTGATTTTACTGTACACCGTGCTGAATTACCGGCTTTTCTATAGAACACCGCTGCATATTTCTTGAAAGTCACCCTGATGGTCCGTGTGTAGTCCATATTTTTCTCGCCCCCATAGACTTTCATTGGTGGATTTTTTGCACAATACGCTGACAAACGCAGCATGCTGCGATTTTCTCAGCCCATAAAATGCGGCCTCTGAAACATACGGCAGATAGGAGCTGCCCCATAGAGAATCATTGGTCCATGTGCAATGCGTAGTTTTTGCGCCTCTCATACATCGGTAAAACTCTCTAGTGTGACGCCGACCTTACATCAGAGACCCGCAGGACAGCTAATTGCACGATACCTGTCCGCACCTACACCCAGGAGGCACGGTGACACCCCTACAGAGCCGGGTCATCTAAGGGTATGTGTCCACGTTCAGGTTTGCTTCAGGCTTTGGTCAGGATTTTATGCAGGTAAAATCCTGACCAAAAATGCACCTGAGGTCACTGTTAGGTCACCTGCGGCGTTCCTGCGTGTTTTGCTCATTGTAGCAACATGGTGCATTCTGAAAAAAAGCACCGCATGTGCGTTTTTGCGGGAAAAACGCATGCGTTTTTTAATGCACAGTGGAGACGGGATTTCATTAAATCACCTCCACTATGCTGTAACATCTGGACGCTGCGTTTTTGACGCTGCGGCTCAATGCTGCTTCAAAAACGCAGCGTTTCCTGAACGTGGACACATACCCTGAGAGATCCCATAAACAGGCTCAAGTCACCAGTCATACGGGTTTTGTCCTATCCTATCCGGGGGACAGAGAGAGAGATAACATCTGTGAGGACCTTATGTGAAGCCATAGGCAGTAAGGGACTACACCCCTACAGCACAAAGGAAATCTTTCATTCTCCACCTGGACAAGGGGACTCTGGACTTGCCTCCAAACCGGCTGGACCCTACCTACCCTGTGGTCTGGTACTCTGGACTGTGGATGCCGGAGTCTTCAGTAAAGGTAAAGAGACTGCAACTTTGTGTCCTCGTTCTTCACTGCGCCTCTCACCATCCTACCATCTACACACCGGGAAGCCCTGGGGATACACTTCACCTGTGGGAAGGTATACCATCTAGCTGCCATAACATCACCACAGCGGACCCCTTAAAGCAGCGTCGGTCACCCTGACCGAATACCACAGGTGGCGTCACGAACATAAACTCTATCCCTTTAAAGACCTTTCCCCATTTACATGGGCGCCCTGGGCCACGGACTGGGTCGCAGCCACTGTGACATCCCCCTGTGAACCGCAGGACCCGGTACCGAGTACCGCTAGCCCACGGGACTCATATCTATCTATCTATCTATCTATCTATCTATCTATCTATCTATCTATCTATCTATCTATCTATCTATCTATCTATCTATCTATCTATCTGTAATGGAGTGTGGGTTGGACAAATGTAAAAGAGGAGGTTGGACAGAAATGACATCACAAATCTTTTTGACGATAGAGGAGGGAGGGGTTGGGGTGTGATAGGTTCGGGCTTAGAGGCCAGTGCAATGCATCATGGAACTTGTAGTATTAGAGCACAATAAGTCAGGAGAAAGGAAGTTGTCTATTAACCCCATGAGAGCTGGATCCAGCACTGAAGATGTGCTGCTACAGCATGATGAAAGGTAATATTACTAAAATAAACAGTGGATGTTTTCAGTGGCATATAATAGCAAGATTTATGAAAAAAAAAAGTTATAGTAGTGGACAACTTCTTTAATGTTGGTTTAAAAACTCAAAAAAGAGTCAAAAAAGTTAGAGAAGACCTCCAAGTGTTATGCACACATTTCCAGTCAATATTTCACCAAAAATCAATTTATTGAGTAACATTCATCAAGGCTGGCAAAAGATTTGCTTATCTCATATTCAAAGAGGAAGAGGACTAGAACTCTAGTGCCACCTATAGGAAGTAGCAATCCTAACAGTCAATGTCGACCCTTTAACGAGTCTTGTCTCATGACTTAGGATAAAAGCTAAAACTAGAATCTAAATTTACTAAAACCACCAAAAACTGTCCTGAATACATTTCTATGGCACTTCAAAAACCGTATGTAATCCAAAGGCAGACTTAGATCAATTTAGCCACAGGAAGAGAACCATATAAAAGTGCACTATATATAAATCTTTATTTGTCATTAATATATAAAAACAACAAGGCCAAGCAATATCAGAAAAACAAAGTATCCAGGAGAATGATCGGTTCACACTGCAACAAATAATATCATCATATTTCCATGACTCTATAAAAAGGTCCGATTTGTGTACTCAAAGGAAGTCCCCATCTATTATTGTTATCCTCTACTGCAGATATGTAAGGGTAATGCTAATACATACTAAGTTTCCCCTATCCACAATAGGAAGATACGGCCCTCATAAGTCGGCACACATGACCATAATATCCAAAGTACAGTTAATACCTTAAGAGATGAATCTCCAGGCAGACCCAGTGGTGCAGAATGGGAACCGATCAATCCTCCCTCATGCGCCCCGACGCGCGTTTCGCCCTTAGCTTCTTCCGAGGGCGAGACATTATGAGGAACCTGTGGTTTCTTATGTGACGCACAATGGAAATGCTGTACGTCAATAAAGGGGTGGAAGTAATCAGAATGCTTTCCTAGCTCAACGGCGCATGCAGCTTCCGCCCTGCTCCTGTAGTAATATACATTTCTGAGCAGGCGCTCCCTGGAACGCTGAGTGGAACGCATAACCAGATGCGAGCACCTTCAGAAATGCTAGGAGCTAAGACGTACCGTGCATGCGCACTGCACGGAAAGCATAAAGAAGCAGTGCCTTTTATCCTTTAGGTGAGAAAGTGACCTATATTGCAATATTGGATTTGGGGAAAGTTTATTGAATATATATATAATATATTACTACAGGAGCAGGGCGGAAGCTGCATGCGTCGTTGAGCTAGGAAAGCATTCTGATTACATTCACCCCGTTATTGACATACAGCATTTCCATTGGCTGTGCGTCACATAAGAAACCACACGTTCCTCACAATGTCACACTTAAAGCTTAGGGCGAAACGCGCGTCGGGGCGCACGAGGGAGGATTGATCGGTTCCCGTTCTGCACCACTGGGTCTGCCTGGGGATTCATCCCTTAAGGTATTTGTGGAGAAACGGGGTCAGTGGGTGCTCTCATCCGCTGGCCCGGCTGTCTTTAGCAAGACTGCATGGACCACGGCTCATACCACAGAACGTCCGCTCTATCTCCCAGTGGGCAATACACTACACAGACAACACAGGGTTAAGGTAAAACAGTGTGGCAATACTTTATTGAACCACAGCACACAATAGCAAACAGAACACTCCCACCAAATACCCCAAGATGGTGCACATTACAGGGCCTCACCCTTCCGCTGACTCGCCGAGATAATGGTAGATGTTACGTCCGAGCTCCCAGGGTCGCTACTTCATCTGTCAATGCACGCACAGAGAAGAGGTAACGACAAGCCTAGGGAGATGGCCAAGAACTGTCCATAGAGTCCATACAAGATCCAAAGCCAGTTGACACGTTGTCAAAGCGCCCAGAGTCGCTACTTCATCTGTGGATGCACGCACAGAGAAAAGGTAACGACAAGCAAAGGGAGATGACCAAGAACTGTCCATAGAGTCCATACAAGGTCCAAAGCTAGTTGACACGAGAGTCACCACCTGGCTTATCTGACCATCTCCATGGAACCAGGCGACCAGCGGGTCCGAAACCTGGCTTTCTCCAAACATAACCATGGTTCAGAGATGGTCACTGGATCAGATCTGTGTCCTTCCAACTGGAGCCGAAAACCCCTAGGTTGTATGCTATAGAATCATAGATCAGTGTCCCTCGTGATGGTGCCATGATGAATTGGCTGCAGTCCTTTCTCTTGTGTTGGGTGGTTTGCAGAATGTCTGGCTGGTAGCTCTGTATTACTTCAGTCACCCAGGATGTGATCTCTGAGTCTTTTTATACCCAAAGCATGTAAGCTATTTTTAGAATTACCCAGGGTCTTTCAGTCCAACATCAAGATAAGGTAAACAATGGTGATGGGATTAAGTAGCACTATTAGCATATAAGCACACATCAATAAACAAAGCTTAATACACTCAATGTACAGTCACTATTACAGACTTACACAGTATGTTAGATAGTATATCAGTTGGCAAGTCTGTCTTCTTGACCCACCAGACATAAACACTTAAATTCACAAGCCAATAGACATATAAAAAGCCAGTTCTTTTGGTTTTGCAAAAACATGGTTGTCTGGGAAATTAAGATACAATCTGGTTTCTTCACGGTATTAACTGTACTTTGGATATTATGGTCATGTGTGAAGACTTATGAGGGCCGTATCTTCCTATTGTGGATAGGGGAAACTTAGTATGTATTAGAATGACCCTTACATATCTGCAGTAGAGGATAACAATAATAGATGGGGAATTCCTTTGAGTACACAAATCGGACCTTTTTATAGAGTCATGGAAATATGATGATATTATTTGTTGCAGTGTTAACCGATCATTCTCCTGGATGCTTAGTTTTTCTGATATTGCTTGGCCTCGTTGTTTTTATATATTAATGACAAATAAAGATTTATATATAGTGCATTTTTATATGGTTCTCTTCCTGCCGCTAAATTGATCTAAGTCCGCCTTTGGATTACATAGAATCTAAATTTGCAGACACTGTGTTCAGGGTACTGTCCCTAATCAGTGCAAGGTGTGAGATCTGGATTGGCTGTGTGTGAGGCATCTCACGGGGATCCAAGGGGTATCGTTTCTCCTTGCAGAGAGTGACATCTCAAGCATGCCGATATGAGGAGACCATTGGAACCCGGTCAGACGCCTCTCACACTTTGCACTGACGAGGGGCAATACCTCGAAACACAGTGCCTGCAGATTGAGATTCTGGTTTTGGCTTTTATCCTAAATCATGTAACGAGGTTCGTTAAAGGGTCAACATTGACTTCTAGGATTGCTAATTCTTATAGGTGGCACTAGTGTTCTAGTCCTCTTCCTCTCTGAAGAGACAATCTGCATACTTCCCAGAGGAGCATTGCAGCAGGAAAGTCTCCTCATCTCGGCATGTTTGGCATGTCACTCTTCGCAAGGAGAAACGATACCTCTTCTTTCGTCTTATCTCATATTCAATGTTTCCTTATACCTTAGTGCACACGTTGTATAATGCAGGAGCAGCACCTTGCTCTTACTTCCGTGTGTTAGGAGTTGCTGAAAAGTTTTTTTTCCTTTAAATGTAATATTGACTGATATTATACTGAAATGATTCCTAGTGAATAGACCATGTTGGCAATGTGGCCCATTATTCCATTCAGGGGTTGTCCACCTGTCACCTCCAGCGACTCCGCTTAGTAAGCGTGTTGCAACTGCAAGAGTTGGTAAGAATCAGCGTGGGGCCGGTCACTTTCCTCTTGCAGCTGCATTTGATAAATCTGCCACATTTTAAGACCATCTTGTCCAGATTTACATAACCTAGTTATTGGCTTATTTTGTGCTAGAATTGTGAGCTACACTTTTGGTGAAATTTCTGGAACAGAATGTTAGACCCCTCCCCTCTCATATAAGCCACACCCCTTTCAGATAAGCCACGCCTCTTGTCAGACAAGGCGCAGAAAGGGTTTAAAATGGGAAGTAAATCATGAAATACAGATTTTGCTGCACATAACTGCAGAATTCTGTCACATTTTGCTGATAAATCTCTCCCAGTAGCTTGTGATCAATATTTAGATTTGTAGTGAACATAAAACCACAATCTTAGGACCATTAATTACATTATAGACAAAAGGAAGGAAGCGGAATATGGAAAGTCAGCTCACCACGTCCAGGTGCACCTTATAGGATAGAGGCAGTTCGCACGGGGCCATCCCAGTCTCGGACATGATCATCAGATGTAAGAAAGAAGAAAGTGATCTCCAGCGACAAAATATCAAGGTGAAAAATGTCATATATAAAAACTAGCTTTTATTATTCCAAACATAAGACGGATGTGCTGGCCACCTTTAGAAAGCCATGTAAAATAGACCAATGCATTTCAGATTGGAGCCTTATTCATGGTGTGTGGCTCCTAACTGGTGTGTGGCTCCATAATTAGGCTCCTACATGAAACACGTTGGTCTATTTCTAAGGGTGGTCAGCACATTTGTCATATTATGTTAAAAGCTTAATATATAATTTTTAAAAGCTAGTTTTATATACAGCTCTGGCAAAAATTAAGAGACCACTGCACCGTTTTATAAAAATCAGCTTCTCTACATGTCTGACAGCCATTCCATTCCAGTGTCAGTTGAATTCCAACCAGAGTACATCTCATTCTACTTAATGTGCTTCTGATTATGTGATCACCTGAACCAAATCTTACTGAACGAAGGAAAGTATAAAACACACTGCTGTGGTGTGCACAATCCTCTTGCAATAGGACAAGCTGGATGGCATAACAAGTTCTAGTAATATCCCAAAAGCAATAGGAGTGAAAAAATGACTTTAAACCATGACAAAGGAGTTGAAAAGAAAAGTCTTGAGTGAGGAAAAGAAGGGCTCAATTCTGGCTTCACTAGCAGATGGACACAGTGAGCGTCATGTTGCCTCTATCCTTAAAATTTCTCAGACGGCAGTCCATTACAACAAGGTCAAGCAGCAGACATTGGGGACAACAAAGCTACAGACTGGCAGAGGGAGAAAATGACTCTCCCCTGACCGGGATGACAGTCATCTTATTTGAATGTCACTCAGCAACCGCAGGATGATATCAAGTGATCTGCAAAAGGAATGTCAAATGGCAGGTGGGGTGAAGTGCACCGCAAGAACAGTTTGTAACAGGCTCCTGGAGGCAGGGCTCAAGTCATTTAAAGCTAGAAAAAAGTATTTTATCAATGTAAAGCAAAGGAGAGCCAGGTTGAAGGTTGCCAAAAACCATAAGGATTGGACCATAGAGGACTGGAGTAAGGTAATCTTCTCCGATGAGTCTAATTTTCAGCTTTGCCCAACACCTGGTCATCTAATGGTTAGATGGAGACCTCGAGAGGTGTACAAGCCGCAGTGTCTTGCACCCACTGTGAAATTTGGTGGAGGATCGGTGATGATCTGGGGATGCTTCAGCAAGGCTGGAATTGGGCAGGTTAATCTTTGCGAAGGATGTATGAATTAAGCCATATACAAGGTTATCCTGTAAAAACAGTTGATTCCTTCTGCTCAGGCAATATTCCCCAACTCTGAGGACTGTTTTTTCCAGCAGGACAATGCGCCATGACACACAGCTAGGTCAATAAATGTGTGGATGAAGGACCACCACATCAAATCTCTGTCATGGCCAGCCCAATCTCCAAACCTGAACATCACTGAAAACCTCTGGAATGTAATCAAGAGGAAGATGAATAGTCACAAGCCATCAAACAAAGAACTGCTTACATTTTTTACCAGAAGTGGCATAAGGTCACCCAAAAGCAGTGTGAAAGACTGATGGAAAGCATGCCAAGACGCATGAAAGCTGTGATTAAAAATCATTGTTATTCCGCAAAATATTGATTTCTGAACTTTTCTCGAGTTAAAACATTAGTATTGATGTTTCTAAATGATTATGAACTTGTTGTTTTTTATTTTTTTGCATTATTTCAGGTCTGCAAGCAATGCATTTTTTTTGTTATTTTGACCATTTCTCATTTTCAGAAAATAAATACATAATTTATTGCCTGGAACTTCGGAGACATGTTGTCAGTAGTTTATAGACTAAAAGAACAATTTACATTTTACTCAAAAATATACAGTACCTACAAAGAGAAAAATCAGACAAATTGAAAATTTTGCAGTGGTCTCTTAATCTTTGTCAGAGCGGTACAACATTTTTCACCTTGATATTTTGTCGCTAGAGATCACTTTCTTCCTTTTTGCATTAATTACATTATCAGCCTTCTTTATACACATTCAATTTTCAGCACAAGTTATTGTACCCCAAATATCTCTGCAGATCCTCTAAATGAATCTATGTAAATTATGAAGAGATATATTTGCGCCCCACATTACAGAGCCACGTAATATCCAGTATTTGATGAACTTTATAGTAAAATGTACTATAGCACTATAACAGTGTCCTGTCCCTTTAAATCTTCAGACACTTCTGTCACCATGGTAATTGCAGTCATCAACAACCAGTAGGATTGCTCAGTTTGAATTTGAAAAAATAAAGTCAGTTTGTTACATCTCATCGGAGTGTGAAGACAGACACCTGCAGTCAGTGCGAGATTCCAGGTATAACACGTGAGATAATGCACCGGACGGACCCCACATCCATCACACGCACTCACACACCACAACTGACACTTTCTGATAAATCTGATCATTACCAAGTTATTATTTCCCCAACACATGATGTGGTGAGATATCAGTGGGTGAGGCCGGTACTCGTGACATGTCCCATCTGGATCGATCCAGAGACAAGATCCCGATATTTACCCTCCGCTCTGCTCCTCCAGGGGGGAATGTCCCCGGCACACACACAGGATGGCCCGCAGTGTAGTATTGCTAGTACTCTGCATGATATCCCGTCCTCCATATATACCACATACTAAAGGGGTGATCCCATTGGGACAAGTTATCACCTGTCTGCGGGATAAGATCAGAGTCCGATCACTGGGAACCGCACCAATCACCAGAACAGGGCACTGGTATCCCATTAGAAGGCAGCGGCAGTACCTCCCCCGACCACCGGGACTGCCAGAGAGCGAAGAGTACAGCTCCTGCAGGCCCCAGAGAGGATGAATGGAGCAGCAGGGGAGCATGTGCACCTCCTCTACCTTCTAATGGGGATACAAGTTCTGGTGATGGCTGGAATTCCCAGCGGACGGACCCCACTGATCTATAAGTCATCACCGATCCCATGTATAAGGCGATAACTTGTTCCAACTGAAAATACCGCTGTAATTAAGCTCACATATGTAACCGCCAATATCCCATATATATATGTTGCCCTTCCCTGCCCCTGAATTTATGATAAAATAAATATGAATCAATTACCAAAAGCCCTGCTGACTATTCCTGATGTCTTATAGGATTTGGATACATTTTGTCAGAGAAGATATCAGCGGTCACCATGTGGACCGGGTATTCTGCCAGCGCTGGACCAGGTAGCTTCCATCAGTCTGTGATAACTGACCGTTCTCTACACTGCTGTTGGATGGGCTTCTGGGGCTTTACTTTATTGGGGTTGTCTATCTTTGGGGGCATTTTTGTTTTTACTTAAATGCGTGTATTTTGTGGTAAAAATTATTTTTGCAGTGGAGTTTCATTAAACAATTTCCATTATTTGCTTCCTATTATCTCTGAGCTCTGCCATCTATTGCCGGCTGCAGAATTAACTAACTGAGTATCTATCAGTGAGCTCTTTCTGACAGTCGTAAATGCAAGTTTGTAGCTCTTTTACGCTTAGTTCCTGAGTGTCGCTTAGTACATTTCAGCAGTGGCGCTCTATCACATCCTCTTTGTACGGTTAGGATTGATTCTAATATCTGGTTGTGTTTTCTTCAGTTTACGTCACACCTGAGGAGCAACTGAGAAGACTGGCGTATTGTATCAAGCTTCTCCCGTCACCCCTCTACAAGAAGGAGGTCAGGGAGAACACTAAGTACAGGCAGTTGTGTACTCGGATATTCCTAGTCATCCTTCTAACGTCATCTCTGCTCTTCCTAGCGCCTCATGCCAACCAACCCAGAAGCCCAGAGAAGGTTTGCTGTAAGGGACGAAGAACGGCCCGCTCCATCCATAAGCATCCGAGCCAGGGAGGAAAGGAAGAGGGAAGAAGAAGTGACGCTGAGAGAAATGCTGGCCTATCTGGACGAGGAGGAGGACGAGAAAGAAGAGAAGGAAGAAGATGAGATGGCGGCAAAGAAGATCAAACTGGACATTAGGCTCCCGAGAAGCAGCACACGAAGAAGCAGGACCAGGCCGGACAACTTCCCCCACCAAGTCAGCCAAGCCTCTCCCCTGACATGGAAGAACATCATGTGGACCATCCTGCTGGGACCCCTCTGCCGATACATTGGCATTATCGGCCGGTAAGTATAAAAAACACTAGAAATAATAATAGCAGCATAATAGTAATATAGGGACAATATATCAGTATTAGACTAAGAAGAGTAATTAGATTAGTGATAATAAGAAAGTCATAAAATAGTAATAAATTAACAGTAGTAATAGTAGTAGGTGGAATAGCAGTGTGATCCAGGGTTCTAGGATTGATCGCCTTTTCTCGGGGTCAAGAAGGAATTTTTCCCCTTGTGACACAAATTGGCTGAATGTGTCCTGGGGTTTTTGCCTTCTTCTGGATCAACAGTATAAGAATAAGGTAGTATTAATGATAATAGAAAAGATAGAATAATACAGTCATAAAATAGCAGTATTAATAATAGTAAGAATATAAAATAGTTATATCTATAAAAAGACAAGAACCTAAAATTACAATAATTATAGTCATAGCTCAATCAGTGTTGTAATGTGAAATAGTTATGGAAAAGTTAGAATAGTACTGTAATAAGATAGCAGGACATAAATAATAGATATAAAATCTATAAAAAGATCAAACCCCTATACATTATAATAATAACTATAGTAGTAGTAGAATTAGCACTCTAATATTAGTTAGATACCTAGTAATAACATAATTAGGTTTGATCCAGGGTTCTAGGACTGATCGCCTTTTCCCGGGGTCGAGAAGGAATTTTTCCCCAGTGACACAAATTGGCTGAATGTGTCCTGGGGTTTTTGCCTTCTTCTGGATCAAAAGCTTTAGACATAGGGACCTTAGTAATATCATTATTAGAGTCACAAGAGTAATAAAAATGATAAAACTAATAAATCAAAAAGTCAATGATAAAAGGTCCATTTTAAATAAATAATAAAAAGTGTAGTAATAATAATAACAGATTTGTGAGGCAGAGTCCCGTTAGTTAGTAGGTTAGTGTTAGGTTAGTGTAGGTCCCATCTGAAGAGGTCGCCTTGTCGTTGGCAGATGGGCTCGCACAATTTGCTCAAAATGTGCGCTAAGAACCTCACTTTTCTATCTATAGAAGATATGCAGTAATACCATTCAGGAGATGTACACGTATACAGCAGTTTTGTGAATAACACTTCTGCAGAATCACAGCAGTAGGTATACCGGCAGGGGCGTAACTACCGCGGTCGCAGCGGTCGCCATTGCAAATGGCAGAAGAGCCGGTGCCAGTAGTGGTCCGCCCGCTGCACTGTTCCCCCCGCCCCCCGCCAGTGCCGCCGCCCCCCGCCAGTGCCGCCGCATTTAACTATAACGGCGTCTATGACACCGGTACGGTTCAATGCAATGATGGAGGAGAGAGCGTCACCTGACGCTCCCTCTCCCATCATTCCCCGCTCTGCCTCTGACAGTACACTGCGGGTGCGCGATGACGTCATATCATCGCGCACCTGCTGTGTCCTGGGCAGACTGCAGCCGCCGGGAGCAGCGCGGGCAAAAGGAAAGGTAAGGAGAGTTTTTTTTTTTTTTCTTTTTAACTGGACTGTGGGGCCATTATCGGGGGGGGGGGGGGATGAGATGTGGGCTGTGCTCTATATACCCCTGTGCGGGCTGTGCTGTATATACCCCTGTGCGGGCTGTGCTGTATATACCCCTGTGCGGGCTGTGCTCTATATACCCCTGTGCGGGCTGTGCTCTATATACCCCTGTGCGGGCTGTGCTGTATGTATCCCTGTGCGGGCTGTGCTCTATATACCCCTGTGCGGGCTGTGCTGTATGTATCCCTGTGCGGGCTGTGCTCTATATACCCCTGTGCGGGCTGTGCTCTATATACCACTGTGCGGGCTGTGCTCTATATACCACTGTGCGGGCTGTGCTCTATATACCACTGTGCGGGCTGTGCTCTATATACCACTGTGCGGGCTGTGTTCTATATACCACTGTGCGGGCTGTGTTCTATATACCACTGTGCGGGCTGTGCTGGATATACCACTGTGCGGGCTGTGCTGGATATACCACTGTGCGGGCTGTGCTGGATATACCACTGTGCGGGCTGTGCTGGCACCCAACACCATGTTGCAGTGCAGGAGATTCCTGCAACAGTCCGAGGCGTATCTAGGGGAATGTGGGGGGGGGGCCCATTTGGAAGTTCGCACCGGGGCCCATAGCTTTGTAGTTACGCCACTGTATACCGGCATAGGGAGGTCACATCTAGTGATAGTGCTACAGTGATATTACAACTGGGCCTTAAAGGGAATCTGTCAACAAGTTTTTGCTATGCAATCTGACAGCACCATGATGTAGGGACAGAAATTCTGATTCCAGCAATGTATCACTTAGTTTTCTGGGTGCAGCAGTTGGGATAGAATCACAGTTTTCTCTTCAGCAGATCTAGCAGAGCTCAGATGTTGAGCTGTGTATAACCCTCCACACCACTGATGGACTGCTTACTGTGTACACTGTATATTGACAGAAAGCTGCTAATCAGTGCTGGGGACAGTGGTTGGACTAGGAGACACGAGACACCTAGTCCTGTAGTGATAATCTTCTGCTGAGAAAACACTGATTGTATTGAAGCAGCAAAACACAGCCCATTAATTGGCACATCACCGGAATCAGACTCTCTTCTCCTACATCATGCTGCTCTCAGATTACATAACAAAACATGCTGACAGATTACCTTTAACCCCTTTACCCCCAAGGGTGGTTTGCACGTTAATGACCGGGCCAATATTTTCAATTCTGACCACTGTCCCTTTATGAGTTTATAACTCTGGAACGCTTCAACGGATCTTGGCGATTCTGACACTGTTTTCTCGTGACATATTGTACTTCATGATAGTGGTAAAATTTCTTCAATATAACTTGCATTTATTTGTGAAAAAAACAGAAATTTGGCGAAAATTTTGAAAATTTCGCAATTTCCCAACTTTAATTTTTATGCCCTTAAATCACAGAGATATGTCACACAAAATACTTAATAGGTAACATTTCCCACATGTCTTCTTTACATCAGTACAATTTAGGAACCAAATTTTTTGTTTGTTAGGGAGTTATAAGGGTTAAAATTTGACCAGCAATTTCTCATTTTTACAACACCATTTTTTTTTAGGGACCACATCTCATTTGAAGTCATTTTGAGGGGTCTAAATGATAGAAAATAACCAAGTGTGACACCATTCTAAAAACTGCACCCCTCAAGGTGCTCAAAACCACATTCAAGAAATGTATTAACCCTTCAGGTGTTTCACAGGAATTTTTGGAATGTTTAAATAAAAATTAACATTTAAATTTTTTTTACACAAAATTTATTTCAGCTCCAATTTGTTTTATTTTACCAACGGTAACAGGAGAAAATGGACCCCAAAAGTTGTTGGACAATTTGTCCTGAGTACGCCGATACCCCATATGTGGGGGTAAACCATTGTTTGGGCGCATGACAGAGCTCGGAAGGGAAGGAGCGCCATTTGACTTTTCAATGCAAAATTGACTGGAATTGAGATGGAACGCCATGTTGCGTTTGGAGAGCCCCTGATGTGCCTAAACATTGAAACCCACGACAAGTGACACCATTTTGGAAAGTATACCCCCTAAGGAACTTATCTAGATGTGTGGTGAGCACTTTGACCCACCAAGTGCTTCACAGAAGTTTATAATGCAGAGCCGTAAAAATAAAAAATCATATTTTTTCACAAAAATTTTCTTTTCGCCCCCAATTTTTTATTTTCCCAAGGGTAAGAGAAGAAATTAGACCACAAAAGTTGTTATGCAATTTGTCCTGAGTACGCCGAAACCCCATATGTGGGAGTAAACGACTGTTTGGGCCCATGGCAGAGCTCGGAAGGGAAGGAGCACCATTTGACTTTTCAATGCAAAATTGACTGGAATTGAGATGGAACACCATGTCGCGTTTGGAGAGCCCCTGATGTGCCTAAACATTAAGCCCCCACAAGTGACACCATTTTGGAAAGTAGACCCCCTAAGGAACTTATCTAGATGTGTTTTGAGAGCTTTGATCTCTCAAGTGTTTCACTACAGGTTATAACGCAGAGCCGTGAAAATAAAAATTCTTTTTTGTTTTCACAAAAATGATTTTTTAGCCCCCAGTTTTGTATTTTCACAAGGGTAACAGGATAAATTGGACCCCAAAAGTTGTTGTCCAATTTGTCCTGAGTACGCTGATACCCCATATGTGGGGGGGAACCACTGTTTGGGTGCATGGCAGAGCTCGGGAGGGAAGGAGTGCCATTTGGAATGCTGTCATGATCTCAATGGCAAGAGAACATAGCATAAGCATATATAGGAACTAGCTCTTGGAAGATGGGAACTGAGCTGACCATGAACTAAACCTAACGCACAACTAGCAGTGGCCGGGTAGCATGCCTACGTTGATTCTAGATGCCCAGCCCAGCCGGAGGACTAAATAAAGCTAGCAGAGGAAAATATTAGTCCTAGCTCACCTCTAGAGAAATACCCCGAAAGGAGACAGAGGCCCCCCACATGTATTGGCGGTGAGTTGAGATGAAATAACAAACGTAGTATGAAAATAGGTTTAGCAAATTTGAGGTCCACTTACTACATAGCAGAAGACAGAAAGGACACTTTCATGGTCAGCTGAAAACCCTATCAAAAACACCATCCAGAAATTACTTTAAAACTCTGGCATTAACTCATAACACCAGAGTGGCAATTCCCGTTCACAAGAGCTTTCCAGACACAGTAACGAAACTACAGCTGTGAACTGGAACAAAATGCAAAAACAAACATGGACAAGAGTCCAACTTATCTAGTAGTTGTCTAGGAGCAGGAACAAGCACAGAGAGGCTTCTGATAACATTGTTGATTGGCAAGCAACTAACAGAGCAGCAAGGTTATATAGCGACTCCCACATCTTGATGGGAACAGGTGAACAGAGAAGATGAAGACACCAGTTCAATTCCACCAGTAGCCACCGGGGGAGCCCAGAATCCAAATTCACAACAGTACCCCCCCCTCAAGGAGGGGGCACCGAACCCTCACCAGAACCACCAGGGCGATCAGGATGGGCCCTATGAAAGGCACGAACCAGATCGGAGGCATGAACATCAGATGCATTCACCCAAGAATTATCCTCCTGGCCGTATCCCTTCCACTTGACCAGATACTGGAGTCTCCGTCTGGAAACACGAGAGTCCAAGATTTTCTCCACAACGTACTCCAACTCACCCTCAACCAACACCGGAGCAGGAGGCTCAACGGAAGGCACAACCGGTACCTCATACCTGCGCAATAATGACCGATGAAAAACGTTATGAATAGAAAAGGATGCAGGGAGGTCCAAACGGAAGGAAACAGGGTTAAGAATCTCCAATATCTTATACGGGCCGATAAACCGAGGCTTAAACTTAGGAGAAGAGACCCTCATAGGGACAAAACGAGAAGACAACCACACCAAATCCCCAACAGAAAGCCGAGGACCAACACGACGGTGGCGGTTGGCAAAAAGCTGAGTCTTCTCCTGGGACAACCTCAAATTGTCCACCACCTGCCCCCAGATCTGATGCAATCTCTCCACCACAGCATCCACTCCAGGACAATCCGAAGATTCCACCTGACCAGAGGAAAATCGAGGATGAAACCCCGAATTACAGAAAAACGGGGACACCAAAGTGGCAGAGCTGGCCCGATTATTGAGAGCGAACTCCGCCAATGGCAAAAAAGCAACCCAATCATCCTGGTCAGCAGACACAAAACACCTCAGATATGTCTCCAGGGTCTGATTAATCCGCTCGGTCTGGCCATTCGTCTGAGGATGGAAAGCGGACGAAAAAGATAAATCTATGCCCATCCTAGCACAGAATGCCCGCCAAAATCTAGACACGAATTGGGTCCCTCTGTCAGAAACGATATTCTCAGGAATACCATGCAAACGAACAACATTTTGAAAAAACAGAGGAACCAACTCGGAAGAAGAAGGTAACTTGGGCAGAGGAACCAAATGGACCATCTTAGAAAAACGGTCACACACCACCCAGATGACAGACATCTTCTGAGAAACAGGCAGATCTGAAATAAAATCCATCGAGATGTGCGTCCAAGGCCTCTTAGGAATAGGCAAGGGCAACAATAATCCACTAGCCCGAGAACAACAAGGCTTGGCCCGAGCACAAACGTCACAAGACTGCACAAAGCCTCGCACATCTCGTGACAGGGAAGGCCACCAGAAGGACCTTGCCACCAAATCCCTGGTACCAAAAATGCCAGGATGACCTGCCAACGCAGAAGAATGAACCTCAGAGATGACTCTATTGGTCCAATCATCAGGAACAAACAGTTTATCAGGTGGGCAACGATCAGGTCTCTCCGCCTGAAACTCCTGCAAGGCCCGCCGCAGGTCTGGAGAAACGGCTGACAATACCACTCCATCCTTAAGGATACCTGTGGGCTCAGAGTTACCAGGCGAGTCAGGCTCAAAACTCCTAGAAAGGGCATCCGCCTTAACATTCTTAGAACCCGGTAGGTATGACACCACAAAATTAAACCGAGAGAAAAATAATGACCAGCGCGCCTGTCTAGGATTCAGGCGCCTGGCGGTCTCAAGATAAATCAAATTTTTGTGGTCAGTCAATACCACCACCTGATGTCTGGCCCCCTCAAGCCAATGGCGCCACTCCTCAAAAGCCCACTTCATGGCCAAAAGCTCCCGATTCCCAACATCATAATTCCGCTCAGCGGGCGAAAATTTACGGGAAAAGAAGGCACAAGGCCTCATCACGGAGCAGTCAGAACTTTTCTGCGACAACACTGCCCCAGCTCCGATCTCAGAAGCGTCGACCTCAACCTGAAAAGGTAGAGCAACATCAGGCTGACGCAACACAGGGGCAGAGGAAAAACGGCGCTTAAGCTCCCGAAAGGCCTCCACAGCATCAGGGGACCAATCAGCAACATCAGCACCCTTCTTAGTCAAATCGGTCAATGGCTTAGCAATATCCGAAAAACCAGCAATAAATCGACGATAAAAGTTAGCAAAGCCCAAAAATTTCTGAAGACTCTTAAGAGAAGAGGGCTGCGTCCAATCACAAATAGCTTGAACCTTGACAGGATCCATTTCAATGGAAGAGGGGGAAAAAATATATCCCAAAAAGGAAATCCTCTGTACCCCAAAAACACACTTCGAACCCTTCACACACAAAGAATTAGACCGCAAAACCTGAAAAACCCTCCTGACTTGCTGGACATGAGAGTCCCAGTCATCCGAAAAAATCAGAATATCATCCAGATACACAATCATAAATTTATCCAAATAATCGCGAAAAATATCATGCATAAAGGACTGGAAAACTGACGGAGCATTAGAAAGACCAAAAGGCATCACTAAATACTCAAAGTGGCCCTCGGGCGTATTAAATGCGGTTTTCCACTCATCCCCCTGCCTGATTCGCACCAAATTATACGCCCCACGAAGGTCAATCTTAGAGAACCACTTGGCCCCCTTTATGCGAGCAAACAAATCAGTCAGCAACGGCAATGGGTATTGATATTTAACAGTGATTTTATTCAAAAGCCGATAATCAATACATGGTCTCAAAGAGCCGTCTTTTTTTGACACAAAGAAAAAACCGGCTCCTAAAGGAGATGACGATGGACGAATATGTCCCTTTTCCAAGGACTCCTTTATATATTCTCGCATAGCAGCATGTTCAGGCACAGACAGATTAAACAAACGACCCTTTGGGTATTTACTACCCGGGATTAAATCTATGGCACAATCGCACTCTCGGTGCGGAGGTAACGAACCAAGCTTGGATTCTTCAAAGACGTCACGATAGTCAGACAGGAACTCAGGAATTTCAGAGGGAATGGATGATGAAATGGAAACCACAGGTACATCCCCATGAGCCCCCTTACATCCCCAGCTCAACACAGACATAGCTTTCCAGTCGAGGACTGGGTTGTGAGATTGCAGCCAAGGCAATCCTAGCACCAAATCATCATGTAGATTATACAGCACCAGAAAGCGAATAATCTCCTGGTGATCCGGATTAATACGCATAGTTACTTGTGTCCAGTATTGTGGTTTATTATTAGCCAATGGGGTGGAGTCAATCCCCTTCAGAGGAATAGGAGTCTCCAAAGGCTCTAAATCATACCCACAGCGTTTGGCAAAGGACCAATCCATAAGACTCAAAGCGGCGCCAGAGTCGACATAGGCGTCCGTGGTAATAGATGACAAAGAGCAAATCAGGGTCACAGATAGAATAAATTTAGACGGTAAGGTGCAAATGGAAACAGATTTACCAAGCTTTTTAGTGCGCTTAGAGCATGCTGATATAACATGAGTAGAATCACCACAATAGAAACACAACCCATTTTTCCGTCTAAAATTCTGCCGCTCGCTTCGGGACAGAATTCTATCACACTGCATACTCTCTGGCGACTTCTCAGTGGACACCGCCAGATGGTGCACTGGTTTGCGCTCCCGCAAACGCCTATCGATCTGAATAGCCATTGTCATGGACTCATTCAGACCCGTAGGCACAGGGAACCCCACCATAACATCCTTAATGGCATCAGAGAGACCCTCTCTGAAAGTCGCCGCCAGGGCGCACTCATTCCACTGAGTAAGCACAGACCATTTACGGAATCTTTGGCAGTAAATTTCCGCTTCATCTTGCCCCTGAGATAGGGACATCAAAGTTTTTTCTGCCTGAAGCTCCAAATGAGGTTCGTCATAAAGCAACCCCAAGGCCAGAAAAAACGCATCCACATTGAGCAACGCAGGATCCCCTGGTGTCAATGAAAAAGCCCAGTCTTGAGGGTCGCCCCGGAGCAAGGAAATCACAATCCTGACCTGCTGTGCAGGGTCTCCGGCAGAGCGAGATTTCAGAGACAAAAATAATTTGCAATTATTTCGAAAATTCTGAAACCCGGATCTATTCCCCGAGAAAAATTCCGGCAAAGGAATTCTCGGCTCAGATACAGGTGCATGACAAACAAAATCTTGCAAATTTTGTACCTTCGTGGCGAGATTATTCAAACCTGCAGTTACACTCTGAAGATCCATTACAAACAGGTGGACACAGAGCCATTCAAGGGTTAAGAGGAGGTAAGAAGCAGCTAGACAGCAATTAAGGGCTAGGCAGCAAAACTCTGAGGGGAAAAAAAAAAAAAAAATTTCCCTTCAACACTTCTTTTTCTCCTGCTTCAGCCCAAACAATTAACACTTTGCGGGCCGGTCAAACTGTCATGATCTCAATGGCAAGAGAACATAGCATAAGCATATATAGGAACTAGCTCTTGGAAGATGGGAACTGAGCTGACCATGAACTAAACCTAACGCACAACTAGCAGTGGCCGGGTAGCATGCCTACGTTGATTCTAGATGCCCAGCCCAGCCGGAGGACTAAATAAAGCTAGCAGAGGAAAATATTAGTCCTAGCTCACCTCTAGAGAAATACCCCGAAAGGAGACAGAGGCCCCCCACATGTATTGGCGGTGAGTTGAGATGAAATAACAAACGTAGTATGAAAATAGGTTTAGCAAATTTGAGGTCCACTTACTACATAGCAGAAGACAGAAAGGACACTTTCATGGTCAGCTGAAAACCCTATCAAAAACACCATCCAGAAATTACTTTAAAACTCTGGCATTAACTCATAACACCAGAGTGGCAATTCCCGTTCACAAGAGCTTTCCAGACACAGTAACGAAACTACAGCTGTGAACTGGAACAAAATGCAAAAACAAACATGGACAAGAGTCCAACTTATCTAGTAGTTGTCTAGGAGCAGGAACAAGCACAGAGAGGCTTCTGATAACATTGTTGACCGGCAAGCAACTAACAGAGCAGCAAGGTTATATAGCGACTCCCACATCTTGATGGGAACAGGTGAACAGAGAAGATGAAGACACCAGTTCAATTCCACCAGTAGCCACCGGGGGAGCCCAGAATCCAAATTCACAACAGAATGCAGACTTAGATGGATTGGTTTGCAGGCGTCACGTTGCATTTGCAGAGCCCCTGATGTACCCAAACAGTAGAAACCCCCCACAAGTGACCCCATATTGGAAACTAGTCCTCCCAAGGAACTTATCTAGATGTGTTGTGAGAACTTTGAACCCCCAGGTGTTTCACTACAGTTTACAACACAGAGCCGTGAAAATAAAAAATCTTTTTTTTCCCACAAAAATGATTTTTAGCCCCCCAAATTTATATTTTCCCAAGGGTAACAAGAGAACTTGGACCCCAAAAGTTGTTGTCCAATTTGTCCCGAGTGCGCTGATGCCCCACATGTTGGGGTAAACCCCTGTTTGGGCGCACGGTAAAGCTCGGAAGGGAAGGAGCACTGTTTTACTTTTTCAATGCAGAATTGGCTGGAATTGAGATCGGACGCCATGTCGCGTTTGGAGAGCCCCTGATGTGCCTAAACAGAGGAAACTCCCCAATTCTAACTGAAACCCTAATCCAAACACACCCCTAACCCTAATCCCAACGGTAATCCTAACCACACCCCTATCCCTGACACACCCCTAACTCTAATCCCAACCGTAAATGTAATCCAAACCCTAACCCTAACTTTAGCCCCAACCCTAACCCTAACTTTAGCCCCAACCATAACCCTAACTTTAGCTCCAACCCTAGCTGTAACCCTAACCCTAGCCGTAACCCTAACCCTAACCCAAGCCCTAACCCTAACCCTAACCCTAGCCCTAACCCTAGCCCTAACCCTAGCCCTAACCCTAACCCTAACGGCAAAATGGAAATAAATAAATTTTTTTAATTTTATTATTTTTCCCTAACTAAGGGGGTGATGAAGGGGGGTTTGATTTACTTTTATAGCATTTTTTGTAGCGGATTTTTATGATTGGCAGCCGTCACACACTAAAAGACGCTTTTTATAGCAAAAAAGTTTTTGTGTCTCCACATTTTGAGACCTATAATTTTTCCATATTTTGGTCCACAGAATCATGTGAGGTCTTGTTTTTTTGCGGGACGAGTTGACGTGCTTATTGGTATCATTTTCGGACACGTGACAGTTTTTGATCGCTTTTTATTCCGATTTTTGTGAGGCAGAATGACCAAAAACCAGATATTCATGAATTTCTTTTGGGGGAGGCGTTTATACCACGTTTGGTAAAATGATAAAGCAGTTTTATTCTTCGGGTCAGTACGATTACAGCGATACCTCATTTATATCATTTTTTTATGTTTTGGCGCTTTTATACGATAAAAGCTATTTTATAGAATAAATAATTATTTTGGCATCGCTTTATTCTGAGGACTATAACTTTTTTATTTTTTCTTTGATGACGCTGTATGGCGGCTCGTTTTTTGCGGTACCATGGTTATTAGTCTTTTTGATCGCGTGTTATTCCACTTTTTGTTTGGCGGTTTGAGAATAAAGCGTTGTTTTTTGCTTCGTTTTTTTTTTTTTTTACGGTGTTCACTGAAGGGGTTAACTAGTGATATAGTTTTATAGGTGGGGTCGTGACAGATGCGGCGATACTAAATATGTGTACTTTTATTGTTTTTTTTTAAATTTAGATAAAGAAATGTATTTATGGGAATAATATTTTTTTTTTCGTTATTTAGGATTTCTTTTTTTTTTTTACACATGTGGAAATTTTTTTTTAAATTTTTTTACTTTGTCCCGGGGGGGACATCACAGATCGGTGATCTGACAGTTTGCAGAGCACTCTGTCAGATCACCGATCTGACTTACAGCACTGCAGGCTTACCAAGCGCCTGCTCTGAGCAGGCACTCGGTAAGCCACCTCCCTCCCTGCAGGACCCGGATGCCGTGGCCATCTTGGATCCGGGCACCTGCAGCGAGGAGGAGGTAAGAGACCCTCGCAGCAACGCAATCACATTGCGTTGCTCCGGGGGTCTCAGGGAAGCCCGCAGGGAGCCCCCTCCCTGCGCGTTGCTTCCCTGTACCGCCGGTACACCGCGATCATGTTTGATCGTGGTGTGACGGGGGTTAATGTGCCGGGGGCGGTCCGTGACCGCTCCTGGCACATAGTGCCGGATGTCAGCTGTGATAATCAGCTGACACCCGGCCGCGATCGGCCGCGCTCCCCCCGTGAGCGCCGCCGATCGCACTGGACGTACTATCCCGTCGGTGGTCATGCTGGCCCACTCCACCTCGACGGGATAGTACGTGACGCCCAACCACTTGTTCTGTCAGCAGCGTCACTTCTGCCCACACAGAAGAGCAGATCAGGATGCACACATACTGGTCTTAGGGCTTTAGTGATAATGTAAGTATGATGAGCAGGAGACAGGATGATACTACCTGTCTGAGGACGCCCTTAAAGCTGGATGCGACAGTGTGATGGGA
Organism: Ranitomeya variabilis; assembly: GCF_051348905.1. NCBI lineage: Eukaryota > Metazoa > Chordata > Amphibia > Anura > Dendrobatidae > Ranitomeya > Ranitomeya variabilis. Next base: position 688,513,991 of record NC_135234.1, read on the forward strand.
GTGCTCCTTATGAGAATACTGAATGGGATTTTGTGGGAGCCCCTGGATCTAGGAATGTTGCCTCATGTGATTTCTGTGGAAAAGATTTGGTTATCATTACACCTACAATTGGGGCTTTGGTTGCCAATACTATGAGGGGGGCAGGAGCTTGATGTGAATTGCAACCCTCACTCATAACTGAATGTGGCTCTTAAGGTCAGAAAGTTTGAGTTGAACTGCTATAGAACATGGAGGTGATACCACGCCGTGTGTAGTGACTGGCATTGAACCAGTTAACAGATCACATAGTGGGGGTGATCACGGTAGAAAGTTACTAAACAGGGAATCATGGTGGATGTACATTCTAAATACCAGCATGCTACAAGGTGGGATCATTAGCCATGATCTCATTTACCATTATGAATGATTTTTTGCTTTTTCTCCCCACATGTATTTCTTGCATTTCTCCAATTCGATTTGTTTTTAGATGTCTTCACGATTTTTATATGTGATTATATGACTAATTCTGATTGGCCTGGTTTGACCACGTTTTTCCGACGGGATATGACTTAAAGCGCTGACCAATTTGTCTTTTCAATATGCAATCATTAAAGATGCACAGTCTGAAACGCGTTTGCTACTTTAAAATTCCCTGCGGGGTTGGGACTTGTTTGTCATATATTTTTATACTTACCCAATAAACTTGATGTCTTTAACATCAATCCTATCTTCTTTTTCCATTTACTATCCTGCGGCACTGCTGATTCCGAACCTCGGACTTCAACGTGGGTGAGTCGACTCTTTTTTTCCTTATTATTTCTGGTGAGGTGCACGGAGGCACATGACATTGATAATATGCATATGACTCATTAAGTGGCGTGCACCTCTTATTAAATTAGGCACATCTTACTTCTGCACCCCCTCATTAAGGCTGGTCGAAACGCCAGTCTTAATGAATCGGGCCCATGATCTGTGTAGTTGATGCTGCAGTCATACATTATTCTCCATTTAGCCCATTTCTTGCCAACATATAGATAATAAATGCTAAATTCTGCAAAGAAAAGATAATGAGAGGGAAGTGTCATGGCATCCTGTGATATGCTGACAAGTTGTAACGCATTGTTCTAATGATCAGAGCTGGTTGCAGGACCTGGACCACTAATGATAAAAAATGGTATGATTCCTCAATGGCGTGTGTAGATAAAAGTTACATTTTAGGTCATATAATGTAAATACAGGAACAAATGTTCTGCATTTTCTATTAGTGAAAATCTTACTCATTCCCACTCTGCCCCACATTACAAACTTACTGGCCGTTCCATTTGATGTGTAATTTTCTGCTTGTAATGAAGGTGTTTGTCCAGTAGATGTCACTCTAGTTTTTCGATTAATTATTCAAAAGTTTTGTATTGAAATGAAACTCCGCCTGAGACCATTCAGATTTCTTATCAAAGTGTAAAATATGAAATGTATTACATTATGTTAGAATATGGTGAAAATTACATTTTTTAAAAGTATTTCACAAGAGTTTCTGAGTTTCCATAATTGGCATTGACTGAAAAAAATTGGTGAAGCATCTTGGAGTTCACAAGAGGTTTGAAAGGAGAGGTTGAAAAAAGGTGAGATTTTTCTATCTACTGGCTAACACGGTACCAAGATATATATCTTTCCTGTACTTAGGCTATGTTCACACGTTGCTTTTTTGCAGCTTTTTTTGTTGCGTTTTTTTATGCAAATTTTCAGCTGCGTTTCACAGTACCAGCGAAGTCTATGAGATTTCAGAAATCTCCTGCACACATTGTTTAATTTTTTCCTGAATGTTTTGTCAAAGAGCTGCATTTTTGTAACTAAAGCGTTTTTTTCAGCATTTTTCACCCATTGGATAGTGCAAAAGATTTGCTGCGGTTTTGGTCCCAAAACCTGATGAAGTTTCATCCACTGTGTAGTGGCCACTTTCAGGTACTGCACCTTCATCCACTATGTAGTGGCCGCTCTCAGGTACTGCACCTTCATCCCCTGTGTAGTGGCCGCTCTCGGGTACTGCACCTTCATCCCCTGTGTAGTGGCCGCTCTCGGGTACTGCAGCTTCATCCCCTGTGTAGTGGCCGCTCTCGGGTACTGCAGCTTCATCCCCCTGTGTAGTGGCCGCTCTCAGGTACTGCACCTTCATCCCCTGTGTAGTGGCCACTCCCAGGTACTGCAGCTTCATCCCCTGTGTAGTGGCCGCTCTCAGGTACTGCAGCTTCATCCCCTGTGTAGTGGCCGCTCTCAGGTACTGCAGCTTCATCCCCTGTGTAGTGGCCGCTCTCAGGTACTGCAACTTCATCCCCTGTGTAGTGGCCACTCCCAGGTACTGCAGCTTCATTCCCTGTGTAGTGGCCGCTCTCAGGTACTGCAGCTTCATCCCCTGTGTAGTGGCCGCTCTCGGGTACTGCAGCTTCATCCCCTGTGTAGTGGCCGCTATCGGGTACTGCAGCTTCATCCCCTGTGTAGTGGCCGCTCTCAGGTACTGCAGCTTCATCCCCTGTGTAGTGGCCGCTGTCAGGTACTGCAGCGTCATCCACTATGTAGTGGCCGCTCTCAGGTACTGCACCTTCATCCCCTGTGTAGTGGCCGCTCTCGGGTACTGCAGCGTCATCCACTATGTAGTGCCTGCTCTCGGGTACTGCAGCTTCATCCCCTGTGTAGTGGCCGCTCCCGGGTACTGCAGCTTCATCCCCTGTGTAGTGGCTGCTCCTGGGTACTGCAGCTTCATCCCCTGTGTAGTGGCCGCTCTCAGGTACTGCAGCATCATCCACTATGTAGTGGCCGCTCTCAGGTACTGCACCTTCATCCCCTGTGTAGTGGCCGCTCCCAGATACTGCAGCTTCATCCACTGTGTAGTGGCCGCTATCGGGTACTGCAGCTTCATCCCCTGTGTAGTGGCCGCTCTCAGGTACTGCAGCATCATCCACTATATAGTGGCCGCTCTCAGGTACTGCACCTTCATCCCCTGTGGAGTGGCCGCTCCCAGATACTGCAGCTTCATCCACTGTGTAGTGGCCGCTATCGGGTACTGCAGCTTCATCCCCTGTGTAGTGGCCGCTCTCAGGTACTGCATCTTCATCCACTATGTAGTGGCCGCTCTCAGGTACTGCACCTTCATCCCCTGTGTACTGGCCGCTCTCGGGTACTGTAGCGTCATCCACTATGTAGTGCCTGCTCTCGGGTACTGCAGCTTCATCCCCTGTGTAGTGGCCGCTCCCGGGTACTGCAGCTTCATCCCCTGTGTAGTGGCTGCTCCTGGGTACTGCAGTTTCATCCACTGTGTAGTGGCCGCTCTCGGGTACTGCAGCTTCATCCCCTGTGTAGTGGCCGCTCTCGGGTACTGCAGCGTCATCCAGTATGTAGTGGCCGCTCCCAGGTACTGCAGCTTCATCCCCTGTGTAGTGGCCGCTCCCAGGTACTGCAGCTTCATCCACTGTGTAGTGGCCGCTATCGGGTACTGCAGCTTCATCCCCTGTGTAGCGGCCGCTCTCAGGTACTGCACCTTCATCCACTATGTAGTGGCCGCTCTCAGGTACTGCACCTTCATCCCCTGTGTAGTGGCCGCTCTCGGGTACTGCAGCGTCATCCACTATGTAGTGCCTGCTCTCGGGTACTGCAGCTTCATCCCCTGTGTAGTGGCCGCTCCCGGGTACTGCAGCTTCATCCCCTATGTAGTGGCCGCTCTCAGGTACTGCAGCTTCATCCCCTGTGTAGTGGCCACTCTCAGGTACTGCAGCTTCATCCACTGTGTAGTGGCCGCTATCGGGTACTGCAGCGTCATCCAGTATGTAGTGGCCCTCCCAGGTACTGCAGCTTCATCCCCTGTGTAGTGGCCGCTCCCAGGTACTGCAGCATCATCCACTATGTAGTGCCCGCTCTCAGGTACTGCACCTTCATCCCCTGTGTAGTGGCCGCTCTCAGGTACTGCACCTTCATCCCCTGTGTAGTGGCCGCTCTCGGGTACTGCAGCGCCATCCACTATGTAGTGCCTGCTCTCGGGTACTGCAGCTTCATCCCCTGTGTAGTGGCCGCTCCCGGGTACTGCAGCTTCATCCCCTGAGTAGTGGCCGCTCCCAGGTACTGCAGCTTCATCCCCTGTGTAGTGGCCGCTCCCAGGTACTGCAGCTTCATCCACTGTGTAGTGGCCGCTATCGGGTACTGCGGCTTCATCCCCTGTGTAGTGGCCGCTCTCAGGTACTGCACCTTCATCCACTATGTAGTGGCCGCTCTCAGGTACTGCACCTTCATCCCCTGTGTAGTGGCCGCTCTCGGGTACTGCAGCGCCATCCACTATGTAGTGCCTGCTCTCGGGTACTGCAGCTTCATCCCCTGTGTAGTGGCCGCTCCCGGGTACTGCAGCTTCATCCCCTGAGTAGTGGCCGCTCCCAGGTACTGCAGCTTCATCCCCTGTGTAGTGGCCGCTCCCAGGTACTGCAGCTTCATCCACTGTGTAGTGGCCGCTATTGGGTACTGCGGCTTCATCCCCTGTGTAGTGGCCGCTCCCAGATACTGCAGCTTCATCCACTGTGTAGTGGCCGCTATCGGGTACTGCAGCTTCATCCCCTGTGTAGTGGCCGCTCTCAGGTACTGCATCTTCATCCACTATATAGTGGCCGCTCTCAGGTACTGCACCTTCATCCCCTGTGTACTGGCCGCTCTCGGGTACTGTAGCGTCATCCACTATGTAGTGCCTGCTCTCGGGTACTGCAGCTTCATCCCCTGTGTAGTGGCCGCTCCCGGGTACTGCAGCTTCATCCCCTGTGTAGTGGCTGCTCCTGGGTACTGCAGCTTCATCCACTGTGTAGTGGCCGCTATCGGGTACTGCAGCTTCATCCCCTGTGTAGTGGCTGCTCTCGGGTACTGCAGCGTCATCCAGTATGTAGTGGCCGCTCCTAGGTACTGCAGCTTCATCCCCTGTGTAGTGGCCGCTCCCAGGTACTGCAGCTTCATCCACTGTGTAGTGGCCGCTATCGGGTACTGCAGCTTCATCCCCTGTGTAGTGGCCGCTCTCAGGTACTGCACCTTCATCCACTATGTAGTGGCCGCTCTCAGGTACTGCACCTTCATCCCCTGTGTAGTGGCCGCTCTCGGGTACTGCAGCGTCATCCACTATGTAGTGCCTGCTCTCGGGTACTGCAGCTTCATCCCCTGTGTAGTGGCCGCTCCCGGGTACTGCAGCTTCATCCCCTATGTAGTGGCCGCTCTCAGGTACTGCAGCTTCATCCCCTGTGTAGTGGCCACTCTCAGGTACTGCAGCTTCATCCCCTGAGTAGTGGCCGCTCCCAGGTACTGCAGCTTCATCCCCTGTGTAGTGGCCGCTATCGGGTACTGCAGCTTCATCCCCTGTGTAGTGGCCGCTATCGGGTACTGCAGCTTCATCCCCTGTGTATTGGCCGCTCTCAGGTACTGCACCTTCATCCCCTGTGTAGTTGCCGCTCTCGGGTACTGCAGCGTCATCCACTATGTAGTGCCTGCTCTCGGGTACTGCAGCTTCATCCCCTGTGTAGTGGCCGCTCTCAGGTACTGCACCTTCATCCACTATGTAGTGGCCGCTCTCAGGTACTGCACCTTCATCCCCTGTGTAGTGGCTGCTCTCGGGTACTGCAGCGTCATCCACTATGTAGTGCCTGCTCTCGGGTACTGCAGCTTCATCCCCTGTGTAGTGGCCGCTCCCGGGTACTGCAGCTTCATCCCCTATGTAGTGGCCGCTCTCAGGTACTGCAGCTTCATTCCCTGTGTAGTGGCCGCTCTCGGGTACTGCAGCGTCATCCCCTGTGTAGTGGCTGCTCTCGGGTACTGCAGCGTCATCCACTATGTAGTGCCTGCTCTCGGGTACTGCAGCTTCATCCCCTGTGTAGTGGCCGCTCCCGGGTACTGCAGCTTCATCCCCTATGTAGTGGCCGCTCTCAGGTACTGCAGCTTCATCCCCTGTGTAGTGGCCGCTCTCGGGTACTGCAGCGTCATCCAGTATGTAGTGGCCGCTCCCAGGTACTGCAGCTTCATCCCCTGTGTAGTGGCCGCTCCCAGGTACTGCAGCTTCATCCACTGTGTAGTGGCCGCTATCGGGTACTGCAGCTTCATCCCCTGTGTAGTGGCCGCTCTCAGGTACTGCACCTTCATCCACTATGTAGTGGCCGCTCTCAGGTACTGCACCTTCATCCCCTGTGTAGTGGCCGCTCTCGGGTACTGCAGCGTCATCCACTATGTAGTGCCTGCTCTCGGGTACTGCAGCTTCATCCCCTGTGTAGTGGCCGCTCCCGGGTACTGCAGCTTCATCCCCTATGTAGTGGCCGCTCTCAGGTACTGCAGCTTCATCCCCTGTGTAGTGGCCACTCTCAGGTACTGCAGCTTCATCCCCTGAGTAGTGGCCGCTCCCAGGTACTGCAGCTTCATCCCCTGTGTAGTGGCCGCTATCGGGTACTGCAGCTTCATCCCCTGTGTAGTGGCCGCTATCGGGTACTGCAGCTTCATCCCCTGTGTAGTGGCCGCTCTCAGGTACTGCACCTTCATCCCATGTGTAGTTGCCGCTCTCGGGTACTGCAGCGTCATCCACTATGTAGTGCCTGCTCTCGGGTACTGCAGCTTCATCCCCTGTGTAGTGGCCGCTCTCAGGTACTGCACCTTCATCCACTATGTAGTGGCCGCTCTCAGGTACTGCACCTTCATCCCCTGTGTAGTGGCTGCTCTCGGGTACTGCAGCGTCATCCACTATGTAGTGCCTGCTCTCGGGTACTGCAGCTTCATCCCCTGTGTAGTGGCCGCTCTCAGGTACTGCAGCTTCATTCCCTGTGTAGTGGCCACTCTCAGGTACTGCAGCTTCATCCCCTGTGTAGTGGCCGCTCCCAGGTACTGCAGCTTCATCCCCTGTGTAGTGGCCGCTCCCAGGTACTGCACCTTCATCCACTATGTAGTGGCCGCTGTCAGGTACTGCACCTTCATCCCCTGTGTAGTGGCCGCTCTCAGGTACTGCAGCGTCATCCACTATGTAGTGCCTGCTCTCGGGTACTGCAGCTTCATCCCCTGTGTAGTGGCCGCTCCCGGGTACTGCAGCTTCATCCCCTATGTAGTGGCCGCTCTCAGGTACTGCAACTTCATCCCCTGTGTAGTGGCCACTCTCAGGTACTGCAGCTTCATCCCCTGAGTAGTGGCCGCTCCCAGGTACTGCAGCTTCATCCCCTGTGTAGTGGCCACTATTGGGTACTGCAGCTTCATCCACTGTGTAGTGGCCGCTATCGGGTACTGCAGCTTCATCCCCTGTGTAGTGGCCGCTCTCAGGTACTGCACCTTCATCCCCTGTGTAGTTGCCGCTCTCGGGTACTGCAGCGTCATCCACTATGTAGTGCCTGCTCTCGGGTACTGCAGCTTCATCCCCTGTGTAGTGGCCGCTCTCAGGTACTGCACCTTCATCCCCTGTGTAGTGGCTGCTCTCGGGTACTGCAGCGTCATCCACTATGTAGTGCCTGCTCTCGGGTACTGCAGCTTCATCCCCTGTGTAGTGGCCGCTCCCGGGTACTGCAGCTTCATCCCCTATGTAGTGGCCGCTCTCAGGTACTGCAGCTTCATTCCCTGTGTAGTGGCCACTCTCAGGTACTGCAGCTTCATCCCCTGTGTAGTGGCCACTCCCAGGTACTGCAGCTTCATCCCCTGTGTAGTGGCCGCTCCCAGGTACTGCAGCTTCATCCACTGTGTAGTGGCCGCTATCGGGTACTGCAGCTTCATCCCCTGTGTAGTGGCCGCTCTCGGGTACTGCAGCTTCATCCACTATGAAGTGGCCGCTCTCAGGTACTGCACCTTCATCCCCTGTGTAGTGGCCGCTCTCAGGTACTGCAGCGTCATCCACTATGTAGTGGCCGCTCTCAGGTACTGCACCTTCATCCCCTGTGTAGTGGCCGCTCTCGGGTACTGCAGTGTCATCCACTATGTAGTGGCCGCTGTCTGGTACTGCAGCTTCATCCACTGTGTAGTGGCCGCTATTGGGTACTGCAGCTTCTTCCCCTGTGTAGTGGCCGCTCTCAGATACTGCACCTTCATCCACTATGTAGTGGCCGCTCTCAGGTACTGCACCTTCATCCCCTGTGTAGTGGCCGCTCTCGGGTACTGCAGCGCCATCCACTATGTAGTGCCTGCTCTCAGGTACTGCAGCTTCATCCCCTATGTAGTGGCCGCTCCCGGGTACTGCAGCTTCATCCCCTGTGCAGTGGCTGCTCCTGGGTACTGCAGCTTCATCCACTGTGTAGTGGCCGCTCTCGGGTACTGCAGCTTCATCCCCTGTGTAGTGGCCACTCTCGGGTACTGCAGCTTCATCCCGTGTAGTGGCCGCTCTCGGGTACTGCAGCTTCATCTCCTATGTAGTGGCCGCTCTCAGGTACTGCAGCTTCATCCCCTGTGTAGTGGCCGCTCTCAGGAACTGCAGCTTCATCCCCTGTGTAGTGGCCGCTCTCGGGTACTGCAGCTTCATCCACTGTGTAGTGGCCGCTCTCGGGTACTGCAGCTTCATCCCCTGTGTAGTGGCCGCTCTCGGGTACTGCAGCTTCATCCACTATGAAGTGGCCGCTCTCAGGTACTGCACCTTCATCCCCTGTGTAGTGGCCGCTCTCGGGTACTGCAGCTTCATCCACTATGAAGTGGCCGCTCTCAGGTACTGCACCTTCATCCCCTGTGTAGTGGCCGCTCTCAGGTACTGCAGCGTCATCCACTATGTAGTGGCCGCTCTCAGGTACTGCACCTTCATCCCCTGTGTAGTGGCCGCTCTCGGGTACTGCAGTGTCATCCACTATGTAGTGGCCGCTCTCTGGTACTGCAGCTTCATCCACTGTGTAGTGGCCGCTATTGGGTACTGCAGCTTCTTCCCCTGTGTAGTGGCCGCTCTCAGATACTGCACCTTCATCCACTATGTAGTGGCCGCTCTCAGGTACTGCACCTTCATCCCCTGTGTAGTGGCTGCTCTCGGGTACTGCAGCGCCATCCACTATGTAGTGCCTGCTCTCGGGTACTGCAGCTTCATCCCCTATGTAGTGGCCGCTCCCGGGTACTGCAGCTTCATCCCCTGTGCAGTGGCTGCTCCTGGGTACTGCAGCTTCATCCACTGTGTAGTGGCCGCTCTCGGGTACTGCAGCTTCATCCCCTGTGTAGTGGCCACTCTCGGGTACTGCAGCTTCATCCCGTGTAGTGGCCGCTCTCGGGTACTGCAGCTTCATCTCCTATGTAGTGGCCGCTCTCAGGTACTGCAGCTTCATCCCCTGTGTAGTGGCCGCTCTCAGGAACTGCAGCTTCATCCCCTGTGTAGTGGCCGCTCTTGGGTACTGCAGCTTCATCCACTGTGTAGTGGCCGCTCTCGGGTACTGCAGCTTCATCCCCTGTGTAGTGTCCGCTCTCGGGTACTGCAGCTTCATCCACTATGAAGTGGCCGCTCTCAGGTACTGCACCTTCATCCCCTGTGTAGTGGCCGCTCTCGGGTACTGCAGCGTCATCCACTATGTAGTGCCCGCTCTCAGGTACTGCACCTTCATCCCCTGTGTAGTGGCCGCTCTCGGGTACTGCAGTGTCATCCACTATGTAGTGGCCGCTCTCGGGTACTGCAGCTTCATCCACTGTGTAGTGGCCGCTATTGGGTACTGCAGCTTCTTCCCCTGTGTAGTGGCCGCTCTCAGATACTGCACCTTCATCCACTATGTAGTGGCCGCTCTCAGGTACTGCACCTTCATCCCCTGTGTAGTGGCCGCTCTCGGGTACTGCAGCGCCATCCACTATGTAGTGCCTGCTCTCGGGTACTGCAGCTTCATCCGCTATGTAGTGGCCGCTCCCAGGTACTGCAGCTTCATCCCCTGTGCAGTGGCTGCTCCTGGGTACTGCAGCTTCATCCACTGTGTAGTGGCCGCTCTCGGGTACTGCAGCTTCATCCCCTGTGTAGTGGCCACTCTCGGGTACTGCAGCTTCATCCCGTGTAGTGGCCGCTCTCGGGTACTGCAGCTTCATCTCCTATGTAGTGGCCGCTCTCAGGTACTGCAGCTTCATCCTCTGTGTAGTGGCCGCTCTCAGGAACTGCAGCGTCATCCCCTGTGTAGTGGCCGCTCTCGGGTACTGCAGCTTCATCCACTGTGTAGTGGCCGCTCTCGGGTACTGCAGCTTCATCCCCTGTGTAGTGGCCGCTCTCGGGTACTGCAGCTTCATCCCCTGTGTAGTGGCCGCTCTCGGGTACTGCAGCTTCATCCCCTGTGTAGTGGCCGCTCTCGGGTGCTGCAGCTACATCCCCTGTGTAGTGGCCGCTCCCGGGTACTGCAGCTTCATCCCCTGTGTAGTGGCCGCTCTCGGGTACTGCAGCTTCATCCCCTGCGTAGTGGCCGATCTCAGGTACTGCAGCTTCATCCACTGTGTAGTGTCCGCTCTCGGGTACTGCAGCTTCATCCCCTGTGTAGTGTCCGCTCTCGGGTACTGCAGCTTCATCCCCTGTGTAGTGGCCGCTCTTGGGTACTGCAGCTTCATCCCCTGTTTAGTGGCCGCTCTCGGGTACTGCAGCTTCATCTCCTATGTAGTGGCCGCTCTCAGGTACTGCAGCTTCATCCCCTGTGTAGTGGCCGCTCTCAGGAACTGCAGCTTCATCCCCTGTGTAGTGGCCGCTCTCGGGTACTGCAGCTTCATCCACTGTGTAGTGGCCGCTCTCGGGTACTGCAGCTTCATCCCCTGTGTAGTGGCCGCTCTCGGGTACTGCAGCTTCATCCACTATGAAGTGGCCGCTCTCAGGTACTGCACCTTCATCCCCTGTGTAGTGGCCGCTCTCGGGTACTGCAGTGTCATCCACTATGTAGTGGCCGCTCTCGGGTACTGCAGCTTCATCCACTGTGTAGTGGCCGCTATTGGGTACTGCAGCTTCTTCCCCTGTGTAGTGGCCGCTCTCAGATACTGCACCTTCATCCACTATGTAGTGGCCGCTCTCAGGTACTGCACCTTCATCCCCTGTGTAGTGGCCGCTCTCGGGTACTGCAGCGCCATCCACTATGTAGTGCCTGCTCTCGGGTACTGCAGCTTCATCCCCTATGTAGTGGCCGCTCCCGGGTACTGCAGCTTCATCCCCTGTGCAGTGGCTGCTCCTGGGTACTGCAGCTTCATCCACTGTGTAGTGGCCGCTCTCGGGTACTGCAGCTTCATCCCCTGTGTAGTGGCCACTCTCGGGTACTGCAGCTTCATCCCGTGTAGTGGCCGCTCTCGGGTACTGCAGCTTCATCTCCTATGTAGTGGCCGCTCTCAGGTACTGCAGCTTCATCCCCTGTGTAGTGGCCGCTCTCGGGTACTGCAGCTTCATCCCCTGTGTAGTGGCCGCTCTCGGGTACTGCAGCTTCATCCCCTGTGTAGTGGCCGCTCTCGGGTGCTGCAGCTACATCCCCTGTGTAGTGGCCGCTCCCGGGTACTGCAGCTTCATCCCCTGTGTAGTGGCCGCTCTCGGGTACTGCAGCTTCATCCCCTGCGTAGTGGCCGATCTCAGGTACTGCAGCTTCATCCACTGTGTAGTGTCCGCTCTCGGGTACTGCAGCTTCATCCCCTGTGTAGTGTCCGCTCTCGGGTACTGCAGCTTCATCCCCTGTGTAGTGGCCGCTCTTGGGTACTGCAGCTTCATCCCCTGTTTAGTGGCCGCTCTCAGGTACTGCAGCTTCATCCCCTGTGTAGTGGCCGCTCCCAGGTACTGCAGCGTCATCCACTATGTAGTGGCCGCTCTCGGGTACTGCAGCTTCATCCCCTGTGTAGTGGCCGCTCTCGGGTACTGCAGCTTCATCCCCTGTGTAGTGGCCGCTCTTGGGTACTGCAGCTTCATCCCCTGTTTAGTGGCCGCTCTCAGGTACTGCAGCTTCATCCCCTGTGTAGTGGCCGCTCTTGGGTACTGCAGCGTCATCCACTATATAGTGGCCGCTCTCGGGTACTGCAGCTTCATCCCCTGTGTAGTGGCCGCTCTCGGGTACTGCAGCTTCATCCCCTGTGTAGTGGCCGCTCTCAGGTACTGCAGCTTCATCCACTGTCTAGTGGCCGCTCTCAGGTACTGCAGCTTCATCCCCTGTGTAGTGGCCGCTCTCGGGTACTGCAGCTTCATCCCCTGTGTAGTGGCCGCTCTCGGGTGCTGCAGCTACATCCCCTGTGTAGTGGCCGCTCCCGGGTACTGCAGCTTCATCCCCTGTGTAGTGGCCGCTCTCGGGTACTGCAGCTTCATCCCCTGCGTAGTGGCCGATCTCAGGTACTGCAGCTTCATCCACTGTGTAGTGTCCGCTCTCGGGTACTGCAGCTTCATCCCCTGTGTAGTGTCCGCTCTCGGGTACTGCAGCTTCATCCCCTGTGTAGTGGCCGCTCTTGGGTACTGCAGCTTCATCCCCTGTTTAGTGGCCGCTCTCAGGTACTGCAGCTTCATCCCCTGTGTAGTGGCCGCTCCCAGGTACTGCAGCGTCATCCACTATGTAGTGGCCGCTCTCGGGTACTGCAGCTTCATCCCCTGTGTAGTGGCCGCTCTCGGGTACTGCAGCTTCATCCCCTGTGTAGTGGCCGCTCTTGGGTACTGCAGCTTCATCCCCTGTTTAGTGGCCGCTCTCAGGTACTGCAGCTTCATCCCCTGTGTAGTGGCCGCTCTTGGGTACTGCAGCGTCATCCACTATATAGTGGCCGCTCTCGGGTACTGCAGCTTCATCCCCTGTGTAGTGGCCGCTCTCGGGTACTGCAGCTTCATCCCCTGTGTAGTGGCCGCTCTCAGGTACTGCAGCTTCATCCACTGTCTAGTGGCCGCTCTCAGGTACTGCAGCTTCATCCCCTGTGTAGTGGCCGCTCTCGGGTACTGCAACTCAGCTCTCAATTACTACAGATTTGTGCCTTGTAAAGAACAGAAAGGGGCACAGTATATACACAGGGATTTTCTTTTTTTTGTTATGCCAGTCTGGTATTCCTTGAGGATTTTCTTGTTATAATTTCATTATATTGAAATATTTTGGCTGTTTTATGATAAAATACCATTTTGAAATTATAATATTCATTGTATTCTAGTGTTTTGAGTATGAAGCGAATGCAAATGTAGTACTAATTGATGCAAGAACTTGACCTCGGGAAAATTATCAAAAACTCCTTTTTGGCAATGCTTAAAGTTAACATGTGCTTGGCAAATGCCAGTTTCTTGTGTTTTCTTTTTCTTGATCTTGTTTTATAGTTTTCATCCATATGAATGGGGAGTAATCTACAGAAGATACAAAGTTGTAGTTGTCAATAAGTTGAGCAAGAACAGCCAGATGTTACATCGTAGTGGATTGAATCTAAAAAGAAATCTGCTCAGTTTTTATGGTAATTTTTGTTTTTTTTTAATGAAAGAATGCAGTGTTCATTCTGGATTTGTTTCTCACAGATGTGAATTTTCTCCATTAATTTCAGTGGCAAAGGAGATGCATGCTTCCAAGAACTATTTCCTTGATCTTGACAAAACTGCAGCACCAAATGCATTTTTTGGGTACAATTTTTTTTTACTTAAAGGGAATCTGTGAGCATAATTTATAGCCAGAAACACTGATTCCTGCGATGTGTCACTTGCTGGGCTGTGTGCCATAGTTTTGATATACTCACTGTTTTACCTGCAGGAGAACATCACTATAGGACTGCTAAACCTGCTGCCATGTAGTCCTCTATATTCATGAGCTCTGTATCATTACTGATTGACAGCCTTCTATGTACGCTGTGCATAGGCAGAAGGCTGACAATCAGGGGTGTTTATACAAAGCTCAGTGTTAGGCTGCCGTCACACTAGCAGTATTTGGTCAGTATTTTACATCAGTATTTGTAAGCCAAAACCAGGAGTGGGAGATAAGTGCAGAAGTGGTGACATGTTTCTGTTATACTTTTCCTCTTATTGTTCCACTCCTGGTTTTGGCTTACAAATACTGATGTAAAATACTGACAAAATACTGATCGTGTGACGGCAGCCTTAAGAGAAATGCTAAATCTGCAGCAGATAAAACAGTGATTTTATCAAAATTACAGTAAGTAGCCCAGTAACTGACACATCACTGTAGTCAGGGTATCTTCCCCTTCATTATGCTGCTCTCAGATTACATAGCAAAAACCTGGTGACAGATTTCCATTAAATGCAATTGGGTTTCATTAGAAAATTTGCATCCTTTACCTCCAATAGCCTCTGTGTTGCACTGTCCATTCTTGCTGCAAAATAAATCTAATATATAAAGCTGAATGTGTGTGTGTGTGTATGTATGTATGTATGTATGTATGTCCGGGATTGGCATCTGAACCGTAGCAGCTACAGCCACAAAATTTTGCACAGTCACACGTCTGGACCCCGAGAGCGTCATAGGCTATGTTGTGAGGTGAAATTTTAACCCCGCGCTTTCCAATTCACCAAACAATTTTGCCCCTATCTACATAATGGGGAAAAAGTGAAAGGAAAAGTGTTGGAGGCGTCGCAGCTACAGGCACAAAATTTTGCACAGTCACACGTCTGGACCCTGAGAGCGTCAAAGCTATATTGTGAGGTGAAATTTTAACCCCGCGCTTTCCAAGTCACCAAACAATTTTGCCCCTATCTACATAATGGGGAAAAAATGAAAGGAAAAGTGTTGGAGGCAAATTAACAGCTGCCAGATGTGAACAAGGGGGACTTAAAGAATGACAGCGATGGCACCAAAGAGTATATACTGTACAGTTGCTAAGGTGGGGCCCCAACATGGGATAATCACACCACCACGGGGATATGAACACACACACAAAATGCGCCACACACTACCACGTGCTCGAACACATATACCACCCTCAGTGCACATTTCACCACACATACACCAACCTCGCCACATAAAAGTAGAAACACAAAAGTCGCCGCTCAAAACTCGCCACGCGCAAAACTCTCCACATGCAAAACTCGCCACACGTGCAAAACTCGCCACACGCAAAACTTGCACACGCAGAAAAATTGCCACACGCAGAAAAATTGCCACATGCACAAAAGTTGCAACACATGCAAAAGTTGCCTCACACAAAACTTGCACATACTCAAAAGGCACCACACATAAAACTCGCCACGCGCAAAACTCGCCATGCGCAAAACTTGCTGCACACAACTTGCTACACTAACCTGTCACATGCAACTCGACACACAAAAAGTTGCTACACGCATGTCGCCACACAAAACTCATCTCACAAAAGTCCCTACATGCATGTCGCCACACGCAACTCAACACACACAACTTGACACACGAAACTCGCCCTAAAACACACACAAGTCTGGTATCCTTCAAAAATAAAAATCTGATTAATAAGCAGACAAACTACAAGAGCAACAAATGTACCATATAGGAATCCGGCAGCTGTCAGTCACATGACCAGTCTATTATGTGTATGTGTGAGCTAATATATACTGCCAGGGGGTGGGCTTACTGTTGGCTGGGGATTTATCAGGCTGCCATTTTAGCTTACAAATACTGAGGTAAAAATACTGACCAAATAACGTGTGAACGAGGGCTAATACAGGAGGAGATGGCATACAGCTATATACTATATACAGGAGATGACACACAGGTATATACTATTTACAGGGGAGATGACACACAGGTATATACTATATACAGGAGGAGATGACACACAGATATATACTATATACAGGAGAGATGACACACAGGTATATACTATATAGAGGAGGAGATGACATACAGGTACATACTACATACAGGAGGAGATGACATACAGGTATATACTATATACAGGAGGAGATGACACACAGGTATATACTATATACAGGAGCAGATTACCTACAGGTATATAGTATATACAGGAGGAGATGACACAGGTATATGCTATGTATAGGAGGAGATGACATACAGGTATATACTATATACAGGAGATGACACACAGATATATACTATATATAGGTGAGATGACACACAGGTATATACTATATACAGGAGATTACATACAGGTATATCTAATATATAAAGCTGAATGTGTGTATGTATGTATGTGTGTATGTCCGGGATTGGCATCTGTACCGTCGCAGCTACAGCCACAAAATTTTGCACAGTCACACGTCTGGACCCCGAGAGCGTCATAGGCTATGTTGTGAGGTGAAATTTTAACCCCGCGCGTTCCAATTCACCAAACAATTTTGCTCCTATCTACATAATGGGGAAAAAGTGAAGGGAAAAGTGTTGGAGGAAAATTGACAGCTGCCAGATGTGAACAATGAGGACTTAAAGAATGAGAGCGATGGCGACAAAGAGTATATACCGTACAGTTGCTAAGGTGGGGCCCCGACATGGGATACTCACCACACACGGGGATATGAACACAAACACAAAATGCGCCACACACTACCACGTGCTTGAACACATATACCACCCTCAGCACACATTTCACCACACACACACACCAACCTCGCCACATAAAAGTCGAAACACAAAAGTCACCACTCAAAACTCGCTACATTCAAAACTCGCTACATGCAAAACTCGCCATATGCAAAACTAGGCTCACGCAAAACTCGCCACACGTGCAAAACTCACCTCATGGAAAACTCACCTCATGCAAAACTTGCACACACAGAAAAATTGCCACATGTACAAAAGTTGCACCACATGCAAAAGTTGCCTCACACAAAACTTGCACATACTCAAAATGCACCACACATAAAACTCGCCATGCGCAAAACTCGCCATGCACAAATCTTGCTGCACACAACTTGCTACACTAACCTGTCACATGCAACTCAACACACAAAATGTTGCTACACGCATGTCGCCACACAAAACTCATCTCACAAAAGTCGCTACATGCATGTCGCCACACGCAACTCAACACACACAACTTGACACATGAAACTCGCCCTAAAACACACACAAGTCTGGTATTATCCTTCAAAAATAAAAATCTGATTAATAAGCAAACTACAAGAGCAACAAATGTACCATATAGGAAATACGGCAGCTGTCAGTCACATGACCTGTCTATTATGTGTATGTGTGAGCTAATATATACTGCCAGGGGGGAGGGCTTCCTGTTGGCTGGGGATTTATCAGGCTGCCAATAGCAACCAATCACAGCTCAGCTTCTATTTTGCTACAGTTAATTAACCTGAGCTCTGATTGGTTAATATAGGCAACAAAGACATTCTCAGTATAACAAAGCTAATATATGTTGTGAAATGCTTCTATTTGCTTAGTTTTTGCCTTTTAATAATTACATTTCTATCTATTTGTTTTGTGGTTTTTGTGTGCAGAATAAATTTTTGTTAACACATTCTATTTTGCTAACAGCAGTCATTAACCCGGGCGAAGCCGGGTAGTACAGCTAGTTTACTATAAAATCCATCAATGGAGGCGATCCATTAGGGGCTTATCCTAGATATCTCACATAAACACCTTAATAAGTCACAGTATTTTTGCAGAACTCCACAGCTACATAAAAATATTGCGACTTTTGGCGTTTACACGCCAGACCCGGCCAGCTACACCAATATGGGCGTAGCGCAGGCGGGACATGGATGGGACAGAGTGTGGTCACTCCTACCCATCAAATTCATAATCAGTTACACCACTAAAGTGTCATAGCTTAATCCAGAAATGTGCCAGCTAGGGGCTGGTGAATATTTCTGGTGACGACACACTCTAGTTATCAGACATGCCTAATTCGTTAGGCAGTGAAATCCGTTTAAAGGGAATCTGTCACCAGGTTTTTGCTACTGCATCTCAGAGCAGCATAATGTAAGGAAAGAGACCCTGATTCCAGCCTTGTATCACTTAGTTTACTGGGTACTGAGGTTGTGACACAATTCGAGGTTTTAGATGTAGCAGAGCTGAGAAAGTTGCTCCCACCAAAACCTCTGTATGTTTATTTACTTATTATGTCTAATGACAGTGACCTGCTTATGACAGAAGTGAGCTATAGTCCAGGCAGTGATAAGGCTAAGATTTTAATTCCAGGTGGACAGATATATTGGATATCTGTAAAAAACACTGGTCAGTACTGACAACTGACGGTGATTTAGCGAAACATCTCCCAGAGGTGCCATCTATTACGTGGAGAAGATCAAAAAATCTGAAAGATATTTTGACCCGCAGTCACTATGTACCTCCCAAAAACTCCTTCTTTTCAGAGAGATTGGGCCCCAAATGGGGCTGTTTCAAATGTGGTGATTGGTCGGCTTGTAAATTTATTGAGCGTACCTCTACATTCTTTAATAGTGACCAATCACGTATATACAATATCACTCACCATATCTCTTGTAGAACTGATATGGTAATATATTTCGCTTCCTGTCCATGTAATCAGATTTACATTGGCATGACTACGCGACAGCTCCGAGTGAGGGCATTAGAACATGTTAGAGACATTAAAAATGTGGATCCTACTCAGGATATTGCAATGTTAAAAACAATCCCCAGACATTTTTTAGTCCATCATAATGGTGATCCTAGGGGATTGAGAATAAGAGGAATAGATAGGGTCCAGTTGGGAATTAGGGGAGGAAATTACCAAAAAGAACTTTTGAAAAGGGAGACCAAGTGGATTGTTGTGCTTAATACCCTCGCACCTCATGGGTTAAATGAGGTGTTGAGCTTCAAATCCTTCATTTAATGTATGGCGCGAATTTTAGAGTTGTGCATGTTTTTTACAGTTTTTATTCATTATGTTTATTTATCTAGGTATGTTAATTATGCGCTTACCCCAACTTCTCTGGTTGACGTATATGGAGAGATACATGATGAGCTTAAGGGTGATGATCAAGCTGACTGATGATATTGAAAGAGAGCCACTGAATGCACCATGTGGAGGAATCCTGTTGAGAGAAGAACTGTATTTATTTATATGGTGTTAGATGTATATATCTATAATGACTGGCTATGCTAGGGTTAATGTAATAGAAACTATGTTTATCAATACTGTTTGCATATCATATATGTCAGTAGATTGTGGTATCGTGATTTGACAAATGCTGACGTATTATGTAACATGGGCCTATATTGGATGTATATGTATCTATGACTGGCCGGTATTTTTCCAACATGGTGCACATTGCGGCTTTATATATTTATGTTTATTTATGTTAATTTTCCATTATGTATACTACCTTTGCTGCACATTATAGATATGCTGGTACTTTGTGTTTAGGATTACGTTATGCAATTACCATAATGTGGAAGTATTATGAGGAAGCGCACCATGTTAATGTATACGGCAATCAGAGAGACTAGTGTCCATATGAGATAGAATTAGGGTGATACCTAGCTATATTGATATACATCTCATATTCATGAGTATATATGGACTGTGCCATTGTGCACACTAGACATGATATTAGTGGGGTTGAAGTAGATATTGTTTCATACCTGATAGATGTTTTTAATGTTTACTGCAGACTAGAGCGCGACCCGAGCATGCGCTGTTGCTCGGTGAGGGTGGCGGCGTTCTATACGGGTATTGCGCTGCCTTGGTAACAGGCGCGGTCATGTGACCGGGCTCGGTTGCCGGGTGACGCGATCTCTGAGCGCCGCGCTCGTCACCGGGCGGCAACATGCCGGGGATGCGCCGTCACAGCTGCACATAATCGGGTTATTGTAGGTCGCATATAAGGACGCCATGCATGTAGCTAGCCACCTCCTGACGAAGCTGCAGGACAGCGAAACGCGCGTCGGGGTTATCTGGGCACCGCATACTCACCTATACCATGGCTACAGGTAATGGACACATCAGATTTCCTTCATAGTAGATGGGACATTGCGTTTAGCTGGCACCGCCTCCCATATTATTTTATGGTAAAGAGATAAGCATAGAGGCTGTGTACCATTTGTACTAGTATTTATAGGCTCACGCCCCATCTATTGGGTATATGGAGTCATAGTCTGCCGTAGCATCTTCAGCATTTGCTATATCCTTCGTATATTTGGGTATATAGGTATCTATGTTAGTTCCCAGGTTGCATGTTTCCGTTGTCACAATTGATAGTCCATCAACGGCAGAGTTTAGGATTTCCATTTCTGCTGTTACTATTTATTACTAATTTCGATATTTGTATACATATATATGTAATATTATTGTTGGATGTATTTTTCTAGTATATAATAAAGAGTTGTTACTTTTATTTTCATTATTGATCGTGTTTACTTCACTATCTCTATTGGTTATAGTGATAAGGCTAAGGGCCTGTAAGGCTCAAAATGCATAGTCCTGGTATCCACCATGTTATTTTATACTATCTTCACTTTTTCTTTGTTTTTAGCCTTATTCCAATAATGCGTTTTTATATATAAAAATTTTTTTTTTGCGATTGCTGGATTTTTCCACTATTTCTTCCAGTGATATTTCTGGTGACAAAACCTTAATTGTAAGTAAACAACAGCACGCAGCCTAAAGGCCCCGTCTCACATAGCGAGATCGCTAGCGAGATCGCTGCTGAGTCACAAGTTTTGTGACGCAACAGCGACCTCCATAGCGATCTCGCTATGTGTGACACGTACCAGCGATCAGGCCCCTGCTGCGAGATCGCTGGTCGTGTCGGAATGGCCTGGACCTTTTTTTGGTCGTTGAGGCCCCGCTGACATCGCTGAATCGGTGTGTGTGACACCGATCCAGCGATGTCTTCACTGGTAACCAGGGTAAACATCGGGTTACTAAGCGCAGGGCCGCGCTTAGTAACCCGATGTTTACCCTGGTTACCAAAAAAAACAAACAGTACATACTCGCCTTTCGGTGTCCAGGTCCCTTGCCGTCTGCTTCCTGCTCTCACTGACTCCCGGCCGTACACTGAGAGCAGAGCGCAGCGGTGACGTCACTGCTGCTCTCACTTCTCACTGTACGGCCGGATCTCAGTCAGAGCAGGAAGCGGACGGCAAGGCACCTGGACACCGAAAGGCGAGTATGTAGTGTTTGTTTTTTTTGGTAACCAGGGTAAACATCGGGTTACTAAGCGCGGCCCTGCGCTTAGTAACCCGATGTTTACCCTGGTTACCCGGGTGCTGCAGGGGGACTTCGGCATCGACAGTTTAAACGATGCCGAAGTCGTTCCCCTGATCGTTGGTCGCTGGAGAGAGCGGTCTGTGTGACAGCTCCCCAGCGACCACACAGCGACTTACCAACGATCACGGCCAGGTCGTATCGCTGGTCGTGATCGTTGGTAAATCGCTTAGTGAGACGGGGCCTTAATAACTGTCACGTCGCTGAATTCAGTTTTTTTATCCCCTACTTCATGCTGTTCTCATTACCTGGCAAAAACCTGCTGTAAGATTCCCTTTAATGAAGTAGGTGTCACCCTGGAGGGGCACAACTAAGTGGCTACCAGGTCTCACTAGAGCCTCAGATGGTGAGGTTAGGCTTGTGCTGCAGGTAGCCGCCAGGTACCATTCCAGGCCAGTCTCTGGTTCTGCGACACCTGACCGCAAGGGTCAGGAATGCAGGTACAGAGTTGGAGTGTCTGGCGGGACAGGGACAGGAACACTGGCAGAAAGGATACTGGTGCTGGTTCAAAATGGATGGCTGATTAAGACAAGAAGGATTCAGCATCACAGGTACTAGTTCAGACTGGATGGGTTCAGGATCACAGGTACTAGTTCAGACAGGATTGTAGGTTTAGACAGGACGGGTTCAGGATCACAGGTGCTAGTTCAGACAGGATTGTAGGTTTAGACAGGACGGGTTCAGGATCACAGGTACTAGTTCAGACAGGATTGTAGGTTTAGACAGGACGGGTTCAGGATCACAGGTGCTAGTTCAGACAGGATTGTAGGTTTAGACAGGACGGGTTCAGGATCACAGATACTGGTTTAGACAGGACGGGTTCAGGATCACAGGTACTGGTTCAGACTGGATGGCTGGCTTAGACAGGATGGGTTCAGGATCACAGGTACTAGTTCAGACAGGATTGTAGGTTTAGACAGGACGGGTTCAGGATCACAGATACTGGTTCAGACAGGATGGCTGGTTTAGACAGGACGGGTTCAAGATCACAGGTACTGGTTTAGACAGGATGGGTTCAGGATCACAGGTACTGGTTCAGACTGGATGGCTGGCTTAGACAGGATGGGTTCAGGATCACAGGTACTAGTTCAGACAGGATTGTAGGTTTAGACAGGACAGGTTCAGGATCACAGATACTGGTTCAGACAGGATGGCTGGTTTAGACAGGACGGGTTCAGGGCACGGGTACTGGTTTATAGAGGACGGGTTCAGGATCACAGGTACTGGTTCAGACTGGATGGCTGGCTTAGACAGGATGGGTTCAGGATCACAGGTACTAGTTCAGACAGGATTGTAGGTTTAGACAGGACGGGTTCAGGATCACAGATACTGGTTCAGACAGGATGGCTGGTTTAGACAGGACGGGTTCAGGGCACAGGTACTGGTTTAGACAGGACGGGTTCAGGATCACAGGTACTGGTTCAGACTGGATGGCTGGCTTAGACAGGATGGGTTCAGGATCACAGGTACTAGTTCAGACAGGATTGTAGGTTTAGACAGGACAGGTTCAGGATCACAGATACTGGTTCAGACAGGATGGCTGGTTTACACAGGACGGGTTCAGGATCACAGGTACTGGTTTAGATAGGACGGGTTCAGGATCACAGGTACTGGTTCAGACTGGATGGCTGGCTTAGACAGGATGGGTTCAGGATCACAGGTACTAGTTCAGACAGGATTCTAGGTTTACACAGGACAGGTTCAGGATCACAGATACTGGTTCAGACAGGATGGCTGGTTTAGACAGGACGGGTTCAGGGCACAGGTACTGGTTTAGACAGGACGGGTTCAGGATCACAGGTACTGGTTCAGACTGGATGGCTGGCTTAGACAGGATGGGTTCAGGATCACAGGTACTAGTTCAGACAGGATTGTAGGTTTAGACAGGACAGGTTCAGGATCACAGATACTGGTTCAGACAGGATGGCTGGTTTACACAGGACGGGTTCAGGATCACAGGTACTGGTTTAGACAGGACGGGTTCAGGATCACAGGTACTGGTTCAGACTGGATGGCTGGCTTAGACAGGATGGGTTCAGGATCACAGGTGCTAGTTCAGACAGGATTGTAGGTTTAGACAGGACGGGTTCAGGATCACAGATACTGGTTTAGACAGGACGGGTTCAGGATCACAGGTACTGGTTCAGACTGGATGGCTGGCTTAGACAGGATGGGTTCAGGATCACAGGTACTAGTTCAGACAGGATTGTAGGTTTAGACAGGACGGGTTCAGGATCACAGATACTGGTTCAGACAGGATGGCTGGTTTAGACAGGACGGGTTCAAGATCACAGGTACTGGTTTAGACAGGATGGGTTCAGGATCACAGGTACTGGTTCAGACTGGATGGCTGGCTTAGACAGGATGGGTTCAGGATCACAGGTACTAGTTCAGACAGGATTGTAGGTTTAGACAGGACAGGTTCAGGATCACAGATACTGGTTCAGACAGGATGGCTGGTTTAGACAGGACGGGTTCAGGGCACGGGTACTGGTTTATAGAGGACAGGTTCAGGATCACAGGTACTGGTTCAGACTGGATGGCTGGCTTAGACAGGATGGGTTCAGGATCACAGGTACTAGTTCAGACAGGATTGTAGGTTTAGACAGGACGGGTTCAGGATCACAGATACTGGTTCAGACAGGATGGCTGGTTTAGACAGGACGGGTTCAGGGCACAGGTACTGGTTTAGACAGGACGGGTTCAGGATCACAGGTACTGGTTCAGACTGGATGGCTGGCTTAGACAGGATGGGTTCAGGATCACAGGTACTAGTTCAGACAGGATTGTAGGTTTAGACAGGACAGGTTCAGGATCACAGATACTGGTTCAGACAGGATGGCTGGTTTACACAGGACGGGTTCAGGATCACAGGTACTGGTTTAGATAGGACGGGTTCAGGATCACAGGTACTGGTTCAGACTGGATGGCTGGCTTAGACAGGATGGGTTCAGGATCACAGGTACTAGTTCAGACAGGATTCTAGGTTTACACAGGACAGGTTCAGGATCACAGATACTGGTTCAGACAGGATGGCTGGTTTAGACAGGACGGGTTCAGGGCACAGGTACTGGTTTAGACAGGACGGGTTCAGGATCACAGGTACTGGTTCAGACTGGATGGCTGGCTTAGACAGGATGGGTTCAGGATCACAGGTACTAGTTCAGACAGGATTGTAGGTTTAGACAGGACAGGTTCAGGATCACAGATACTGGTTCAGACAGGATGGCTGGTTTACACAGGACGGGTTCAGGATCACAGGTACTGGTTTAGACAGGACGGGTTCAGGATCACAGGTACTGGTTCAGACTGGATGGCTGGCTTAGACAGGATGGGTTCAGGATCACAGGTACTAGTTCAGACAGGATTGTAGGTTTAGACAGGACGGGTTCAGGATCACAGATACTGGTTCAGACAGGATGGCTGGTTTACACAGGACGGGTTCAGGATCACAGGTACTGGTTTAGACAGGACGGGTTCAGGATCACAGGTACTGGTTCAGACTGGATGGCTGGCTTAGACAGGATGGGTTCAGGATCACAGGTACTAGTTCAGACAGGATTCTAGGTTTACACAGGACAGGTTCAGGATCACAGATACTGGTTCAGACAGGATGGCTGGTTTAGACAGGACAGGTTAAGGATCACAGGTACTGGTTTAGACAGGACGGGTTCAGGATCACAGGTACTGGTTCAGACTGGATGGCTAGATAAGACAGGACAGATTCAGGATCACAGGTACAGATTCAGACAAGACAGGGACCTGACAACAAACTAGTAGGTTTGAAGACAAGCTATAAACTAAAGTTGAAATGTTCAGTAAGAGCATCGGCTGCAGGGACTCCAGAAGCGGCCAACACTGGCAGAGGAATACAACTCCTGCCGGCGAGGAAGACTTCTGGATCAGTCCCCTTGCCAGGTTCTCCTTAATGTAATTGGACATGGCTAAGGGTCTCCACCTGAGGCAGAGGGTAGATACGGACTCGAGAATGTGAAGATCAATGGTACAATCGTACAGCCCATGAGGAGGAAACGACTTTGCTTCCTTCCTTTCAAATACATCAGCATTAGTGATGAGCGAATTTGTTCAGAAAATGATCGCCAAACATAAATTCGGCACGACTATGGCACATTCGGATTTGTGACCGGAAATACAAACAAAATTTTATAAAATCAGAAAAAATCGGTAACATTCGGTAAAAAGTGCGGGAAAATATTTACGTTGCCACAAAAGTATTTTCAGCATTTTAGCAACGATAATGGTGGCGTATTATGAGCGTTTGGCACATGTGTGATGAGGAGAGGAGGTTTGCAGAGCTCAGAGGAGTGATGTTCTTGTGAACAGTAATTTTTTTCCCTAACTTTATGTGTGCACATTGTGGCTAGCCAATCAGGGAGCAGGAAACACCCACAATGTCCTGACACAACGGCTTGTGTCATTGGCTGCTGAAATCACATGTCCCTCTCCATATATAAAGTTGAAATCTTGTTTTAGCGCCATTTTGACATTGTAACAGTGCAGAGAGGCTGCTCCTGACACTGGCACTGTTAGCAGAAAGATTTTAGCTAGTTAAAAAGGCAGCTGTATATCAGTCAGTTAGAGTAGCTAGCTAGTGTCCAGTGTGGCTGTTAAATTTACCTTACAGCATTTTGTTTTTCTTTTTTGGCATTGCTAAGGTCCACAGACAAAGCCAGCATGGCACATGTCCTACAAGTGTGTTGTGCACTGCTTCTATTGTGCCTAAGGCACATTAAAAAAAAAAAAAAAAATTCAGTTGCAAAAATTTGGAGAGTGCGCCATATCACACTTCGTCATTTTGTTGGTTTGAAATTATGCTATAGAGGCCTGATCCAGAGCCACCCAAAAATTCTTGTGTTCCTAATGTCATTGTCACGCTCACGCCCTGACTGGTGGGCGTGAGCCGGGGGTTTTTGCGGCAGGCAGCTGCCAGGTGCTACTTTAGGGTGGTGTCTGGCTGTGGCTGCTGATCCCACTTGGAGAACAGGAACACTAGGACAGGTGCGGGCATCAGGCAGGACTAGCAGATGAGCACGGATGAAACTCAGAATAGTAGGCTGGCACGGCTGAGACACAGGACTGGCAGAGACACAGGACTGGCAGAAACGGCAGAGACACAGGGCTGGCAGGCATGGCAGGGACACAGGGCTGGCAGGAATGGCAGAGACACAGGGCTGGCAGGCATGGCAGAGACACAGGGCTGGCAGGAACGTTAGAGACACAGGGCTGGCAGGCACAGCAGAGACACAGGACTGGCAGGAGCAGCAGAGACACAGGACTGGCAGGAGCGGCAGAGACACAGGACTGGCAGAAACGGCAGAGACACAGGGCTGGCAGGCACGGCGGAGACACAGGGCTGGCAGGAATGGCAGAGACACAGGGCTGGCAGGCACGGCAGAGACACAGGGCTGGCAGGAATGACAGAGACACAGGGCTGGCAGGCACGGCAGAGGCACAGGACTGGCAGGAACGGCAGAGACACAGGACTGGCAAGAATGGCAGAGACACAGGACTGGCAGGAACGGTAGAGACACAGGACTGGCAGGAATGGCAGAGACACAGGGCAGGTTGGTGTGTATGAAGGAACAGGTAGGAACCTGTTCACACAGGAGGTGCAGGTATGGATATGTAGTATGAAGGAACAGGTAGGGACCTTTTCACACAGGAGGTGCAGATATGGATATGAAGTATGAAGGAACAGGTAGGGACCTGTTCACACAGGAGGTGCAGGTACCGATATGTAGTATGAAGGAACAGGTAGGGACCTATTCACACAGGATGTGCAGGTAAGGAAACCAGCAGGAAGGAATGCAGTATAAAGGAACAGGTTGGGACCTGTTTACACAGGAGATGCAGGTACGGAAACAGGCCAGAAGGAAAGGAGAATGAAGGAACAGGTTGGGACCTGTTCATACAGGAAGAGAACTGCAAGGCTGCGGATAGGAGCGGTAGAGCAGCAAGAGATAGCGCAGCAACAAAAGCTAAGCAGAGCGGAACCGCAAGGAATGCGGAGAGGAGCTGCAGCAAGAGATTTCTGCAGCAGCAGAAGCTAAGCAGATCGGAACCGCAAGGAATGCGGAGAGGAGCTGCAGCAAGAGATATCTGCAGAAGCAGAACTGTTATGGTCTGGTGACATGCGACTAGCTCTGTGCAGGTGGTAACTATACAGACCGCAGTTCCTGATCTTAACACAGACACTAGCAGTAGCCGTGGGATGTTCCTGTCACTCCCTGGACACCTCAAGAAATAAACAGAAGGTTGACAGCACTCACTAGCTGGGGCGCCCGTCCAAGTCCAGGGAACCATCCAGGACCATAGAAATTTCAGGCAATAGAAGAACAGCGCTCCATCCAGGTGTGTAGTATAAAAAAGAAGTTTTATTTTGCCATACAGCAGCAACGTTTCGGCCCAAAGGGCCTTTATCAAGCATAACATAGAGAGCTCATGACCGGCTTTAAATAGTGTGTGTGCCACGCAGGGCACCAATCACCATTCAGCCGCCCACCACCCAATAAAATTTGCAATATATTACAAAAAACAAACATCAAAACACATTAAAATACAGTTCACCAACCGCCCATACTACCCCCTTAAGTCACCCACATAAATCCCTTTTCCTCTCATTAATAACACAATCTACTGTTGGTGTCTCGAGCAATCAGCCTCCAGCATCTAGGTCGTCACGGCAACCTCCACCAATCCTTATGCAGCCATGTGGAAATCGTAAACAGAGCGGAGCCAATAAGATTCCATCTTCAAGTGGCGCCAAAAGGCTTCATGCCGCCAATCTGTATCATCCACATGTAAGGATTCTGACGTCCGACCTATCAGGCAATCCCTGGACACCTCGTCACAGCCGGAGAACTAGCTACCCCTAAAGGTAGAAACAGGAAAGCTATCTTGCCTCAGAGAAAATCCCCAAAGGATAGGACAGCCCCCCACAAATAATGACTGTGAGAGGAGAAGGAAATGACATACGTAGTATGAAACAAGATTTAGCAAAGGAGGCCACTTCTAGCTAGATAGAATTAGTACAGGACAGAACACTGTGCGGTCAGTAATAAAAACCAGAAAAAGTCCACCGCAGAGAAATGCAAAAATATCCACACCTGACTAAAGGTGTGGAGGGCAACTCTGCTGCCAGAGCTTCCAGCTTAGCTGAATAGGTTCATACTGATAAGCTGGACAAATGAGCAAAACATAGAAAGTGCTGAACAACAAAGTCCACAACAAGTGAACTGCAAAAGGACAAGCAAGGACTTAGCTTTGCTGAACTGGTCAGAGTGTCAGGGAAATCCAAAGAGCCGTGACTCCAGGCTGGAACAATTGACAACTGGCATTGAATGAGGGAACAGGCCAGACTAATATAGCCAAGCCAGAAAGACGATCAGTGAAAACAGCTGCTGATGCTAAATCCCAGAAGCAGCCATACCACTCAAAACCACAGGAGGGAGCCCAAGAACAGAATTCACAAAAATGCCACTTACAACCACCGGAGGGAGCCCAAGAGTGGAATTCACAACACAGAACCACAGGACTGCAGAGCAGAGGTAAAGCTGCAAGAGAGCGGAGCACAGGCAAAGCCACAAGAGCTGCAAGAGTATGGAGCATAAGCAAACAGAGGACACAAGGAAAGACACAGCAGGGAAAGAAGCCACAGACAAGGAGACAGCGGTAGGACAAAGTTCAGACAAGGTAATGGAACAAGACAAGATACAAGAACAAAGACACAAGGACCAGGATATTCTGCCTCCTGGAGAGCAGACAAGAAGAACAAGGCAAGGCTAGAACAGAAACACTGAGACCAGGATATACAGCCTCCTGGAGGGCAGACAGACAAGATCAAGGCAAAGCTAGGAGTAGACGCTCCAGAGAAGGAGGAACACAGAGCAAGGCCTGGCAGCTCAGAAGCAAAACACTAACTGAGTTAACACATTGCAGAGGCCCAGTCCACAGGGTGGAGCTGCCCTAAATACTGGAGGCCTCTTGGTAATTGGTCAGGAACAGATTAGACAGGTGCGCCCTGATTCTATAAGAACCAGAGAGTTCTGGCGCCGCCCCCCTATGCACACAGCCAGGAAGCATGCAGAGAGCAGAGGCACAGAATATGGAGCTGGCAACAGACAGAACACAACATGACATGGAGCAGTGAGTGAGATGGTGTGTGAGGGATGGGAGGCCATGTAGTGATGCCAGCAGAGTTGTTACAGTCATACAGTAAAGGACCTGACTTTAAAATAGTTTGTAGCATCTAGTGTGTTATAGAGGCCTGATCCAGAGGCCACAAAAAATCATCTGTTCATAGTGTCATACAGTAGGGGACTTGACTTTAAAATAGTTGTAGCATCTAGTGTGTTATAGAGGCCTGATCCAGAAGCCACAAAAAATATTCTGTTCCTAGTGTCATACAGTAGGTAACCTGACTAAAATAGTTTGTAGCATATCTTTTTTGTCATATAGGCCTCATCCACACGCAAACAATTCTTTCTTCTGTGACTAACACGATACAGCACACCATATTTCACCTTGGAATTTACCGTCGCTGAAATTCAGCTGTTTGCAGAGGTGGTGCAGAGTTTAAAATGTATTTTTTTTGTTGCTAATACTGTGCTCCTACCACATTATCTGAGCAACATGACTGGGAAAAATTGAGGCTGTGTTGGAAGGGGAATTAGGCTTGTTGTTCAAGGGTAGATGGTCATGTTTGTGAAAGCACTGGTGAACCAACGTTATGTCCTATGCAAAGACAACTGACAACATCTGTTCCTGGATGGGCTAATCCACTACCTTTCTTTGGCAGACACACAGCGGTACGCCTTGTTGATGAGGCACAGAAAAAGCATGTGCTCAAGTGGATGGCATGCACAGCTTCAAGTGGCCTCTCCTCCTCTTCCTCCACCTCAACATCACACCCAGTACAGTCCACAGAGGTGGCACCCAAATTCCCCTTACTTCTCCCCGGCGTCCCAACTCTCTAACCGTACAAATGACTGTCATGTCGGACGCTGTTCAGACTAGGTCGTTCGACAGACAGCGGTAATTCCGCTTTTGACCACTATGTGCTCATTGGCGTCAGACAGATTTTATCTAGCTGGTCCGGGGTTAATTTATCTGATGCTCGGATTGGAAGCTGGGCCATGCCCATTGCCTTTAAATAGTTCTCCTGAATATTGGGCGTCACCGATTATAGCTTCTGTCTTGTGCGTTGTTATCTCGGTCTGGAGTGGTGAGCTAGTAGTTGGAGTATCGTTGCTGGTGGTGTATTTCCCTTTGTCTTATTTACTCCTTCCTATATTTGTATTTATTTTGCCCTGCGCATTTATAGTGTATTCCTGAGTGACTGCGGCGTGGTGTATATTTTCCGTTATCCTTGTCTGTTCTAACTGTGGGTATTGGTGTATGATCTTTTCACTGGGTGGTGGGCGGTGGTTTCAGCCTAGGGTTGAAACAGGAGACAGGGCGAGGGTCGAGGCCTAGACATGCACACCATCAGTGTAAACTCTAGGTAGAGGGTCAGTCAGGATTTCCCTAGTCTGAGGGAAATTGCAGGGGCCCGAGTTATTAGATCTTGCCCACCTAGTCTCCCCGTGACATTATAATCGGCCTTTAAAACAAAAAAACAAACAAAAAAAAAGGGTTTCCTTTTTTTTGTTTTGTCATGGATCCAATGACTTCCATAACCCGCCAGTTGGAGGCGCTGTCCCTACAGGTCACTGAGTTGAGGGGGGCAGTGCAGCAACAGGGACTAGCAGTATCTAATGTGCAAGCTAGAGCGACAGGTAGAGTTGCTGAGCCTAAGATTCCTTTGCATGAAAAATTTGCTGGGGAACGCAGTAAATTTGTTTCTTTTCGTGAAGCTTGCAAACTATATTTCCGTATGCGCCCGATCTCCTCAGGTAAAGAGGCTCAGCGTGTGGGCCTGGTGTTGTCATTGTTAAGCGGGGATCCCCAAGCATGGTCTTTTTCTTTGCCATCTGATTCTGCTGCATTTGACTCTGTGGAGAGTTTTTTTTCCTTTCTTGGAAATATTTACGATGAGCCAGACAGAATGGCTCTAGCAGAATCTAAGATACGCACTCTTCGCCAGGGGGAGCGAGTTGCAGAGGATTATTGTTCTGAATTTCATCACTGGGCGATCGATACACGGTGGAATGATCCAGCGCTGCGGAGTCAGCTTATTCATGGGGTTTCTGGAAGGGTTAAAAAAGCTCTTCTGATGTACGAGACCCCTACTTCTCTAGATTCCGCTATGAGTCTGGTTGTCCGCATTGATCGCCGTTTGCGTCAGGGGGAGCATGAGACACCGCCTATGGGTGCGGGTTTAGGTTCACGTGTGGTTGCTGCAGGTGAGCCCACGGAGCCTATGCAAATCGCAGGGGTGTCACATGTGAAGCGTCAAGCCCCTGAGCTCAGGAAGTAGGGAGCCTGTTTTTACTGCGGTAAGACTGGTCATTTTATTAACATCTGTCCTCTACTGTCTAAGAAAAACTCAATGGCGGAAAACTTCTAAGCTCAGAGGGTGTGGAGGAGACCAATCTGAGCTTATGTATATCCTCCATGGTGGTTTCTCAATGCATGCTCCCTGCTAAGGTTATAATGAGTGAGCTGCCAATTACTGTGTTTGTGGATAGTGGTTCAGCCACAAATCTCATTGATGAGGAGTTTGCACGCACAGCAGGTTTTAGGATTGAAAAACTGCCTCATCCTATCCGCGTGGTCACCATCAATGCTGCTCCTCTCTCACAGGGGGAGATTACTGAATTTGTGGCTGAGGTGATACTCCACATTGGGGTTCTACATTCCGAGCAGGTTACATGTAAGGTGCTCAGGAATCTTCCTGCTCAGGTGGTTTTGGGTTTTCCATGGTTGTCTATGCACAACCCGGTAATTGACTGGAAAACTCAGGACATAATTCAGTGGAGCAAATTCTGCCAGGAGAATTGCCTGGCCACATGTGTGTCTGCTGTGACTTCAAGCGTTCCGGAGTCACTTCTGGATTTTGTGGATGTGTTCTCTGAGAAGGGTTGTTCAGAGTTGCCGCCACATCGCCCTTATGACTGTACTATCAGATTTAAACCAGGGGCCAAATTGCCTAAAGCAAGGATGTTTAACATCTCCGGTCCGGAGAGACAGGCATTAAAGGATTACATTTCTGAAAGTTTGAGCAAAGGGCACATCAGGCCTTCATCCTCGCCTGTGGCAGCAGGGTTCTTCTTCGTGAAGAAGAAAGATGGCGGATTACGCCCGTGTTTGGATTTCAGGGAATTGAACCAGATTACGGTTCGTGATCCATACCCTATGCCACTGATACCAGATTTGTTCAACCAGGTGGCAGGTGCTAAGTGGTTTACCAAGCTTGACCTCAGGGGGGCGTACAACCTCATAAGAGTCCGTCAAGGTGATGAGTGGAAGACGGCTTTTAATACCCCTGAGGGTCATTTTGAAAATTTGGTGATGCCATTTGGGTTGACTAACGCACCTGCAGTGTTCCAACATTTCATTAATGATGTGTTTTCGCATGTTTTGGGGAAATTCGTTATCGTGTACCTAGATGACATTCTCATATATTCTTGCGACCGTGATACTCATTTAGATCATGTAAGGCAGGTGTTACAGCTTCTCAGAGAGAATAAGCTGTATGCTAAACTTGAGAAATGTGTATTTTCTGTTCAAGAGTTGCCTTTCTTGGGTTATATTGTGTCTGCTTCTGGTTTTAAAATGGACACCACTAAGGTGCAAGCGGTGCTGCATTGGGAACGGCCTGATAACCTGAAAGCACTTCAGCGGTTCCTTGGGTTTTCTAACTACTATAGGAAATGTATCAAGGATTTTTCCATCATTGCTAAACCGCTAACTGACATGACTAAAAAGGGTAGCAATTTCTCCGTTTGGCCTGAGGCTGCTGTGCGCGCATTTGAATTTCTTAAGAACAGTTTTGTTTCAGCCCCCATTCTTGTGCAGCCAGATGTATCAAAACCTTTTGTTGTGGAAGTCGATGCATCTGAGGTTGGTGTGGGGGCGGTACTATCACAAGGCTCCTCTTTGAGTGATTTGTGTTCATGTGCCTATTTCTCCAAGAAACTGTCGTCCGCCGAACGTAACTACGATATCGGCAACAGGGAGTTGTTGGCAATCAAGTTGGCCTTTGAGGAATGGCGGCACTTCTTGGAGGGGTCGGCACATCGGGTTACAGTTATTACCGATCATAAGAATCTGCTGTATTTGGAGTCAGCCAAGCGTCTGTCCCCCAGGCAGGCTCGCTGGGCATTGTTTTTCACGCGGTTCAATTTTGTTGTCACTTACAGACCGGGGTCTAAAAACACTAAGGCGGATGCTCTGTCCAGGTGTTTTCCGGGGGGAGAACCTCGGGAGGATCCAGTACCCATCCTCCAAAAGGGTGTTGTGGTTTCGGCTCTCACTACCGAGGTTGAGGCTGAGATTGCCGAGGCTCAGGAGGAGGTACCATCTGAGCTTCCCATCAACAAATCTTTTGTACCGCTTCATCTCCGCCTAAAGGTTTTGGCGGAGCATCATGATGCTGTCCTGGCTGGCCACCCAGGGGTTAGAGGTACCTTGGAGTTGGTGTCACGTCGGTTTTGGTGGCCCAAGATCCGACAGGACGTGGTCTCATACGTGTCAGCTTGTACCACGTGCGCTAGGGCTAAGATGCCCCACTCCCATCCTGTTGGCACACTACTTCCTCTTGAGGTACCTAGTAAGCCATGGACGGAAATCTCCATGGATTTCATCACTGATTTGCCCTCCTCAGCTGGGAACACGGTCATCTTGGTGATTGTTGATCTGTTTTCAAAAATGTCGCACTTTGTGTCTTTGCCTTCGTTGCCTAACGCTAAGACTCTGGCTCAGGTATTTGTGCAGGAGGTGGTCAGACTTCATAGGGTTCCATCTGACATCATGTCTGATAGGGGTACTCAGTTTGTGGCAAAATTTTGGAAAGCATTTTGCTCACGGCTGGGGATCAAGTTGTCTCATTCTTCGGCGTTTCATCCTCAGTCAAATGGTCAGACTGAGCGTATGAACCAAAATTTGGAACAGTACTTACGCTGCTTTGTCTCTGATAACCAGGAGGAGTGGTCTACCTTTCTTCCTTTGGCTGAGTTTGCCATCAATAGTCACCGCCAGGAGTCGTCTGGGGAGTCTCCGTTTTTTTGTGTTTACGGGCTACATCCTCAATTTTGTACTTTGAGTCAGAGGGGCTCTTCCGGCGTTCCGGAGGAGGACCAGTTAGGAGCACAATTGTCATCAGTCTGGAGGAGAGTTAAACAGCGCCTGTTGAGTGTGGGTGCTAGGTACAAATGTGTGGCTGACAGTAGACGTGTGCCAGGTCCGGGCCTGAGTGTGGATGACTGGGTATGGTTATCCACAAAAAACATAAGACTCAAAATACCATCCCTTAAATTGTGTCCACGGTTTATTGGTCCATTTAGGGTCACCGCCGTCATTAACCCAGTAGCGTACCGATTGGAGCTTCCTACGGTGTATAAGATACACAACGTGTTCCACAGGTCTCTTTTAAAGAAGGTGGTGGGTTCTGTGGACACGGCGCCTATGCCACCTCCAGTCTTGGTGGATGGTAATTTGGAATTTGAAGTCTCCAAGGTGGTTGACTCTCGTGTAGTGTGCCGCACTTTACAGTACTTGGTACACTGGCGTGGTTATGGGCCTGAGGAGAGGTCCTGGGTACCAGCCTCGGACATTCATGCGGATCGGCTGGTCAGGTTTTTTCACCGTCGCCATCTGGACAAGCCAGGTCCTATAAGCCGTGAGGGCCCTGGGGTCCCTCGTAGAAGGCGGGGTACTGTCATGTCGGACGCTGTTCAGACCAGGTCGTTCGACAGACAGCGGTAATTCCGCTTTTGACCACTATGTGCTCATTGGCGTCAGCTAGATTTTATCTAGCTGGTCCGGGGTTAATTTATCTGATGCTCGGATTGGAAGCTGGGCCATGCCCATTGCCTTTAAATAGTTCTCCTGAATATTGGGCGTCACCGATTATAGCTTCTGTCTTGTGCGTTGTTATCTCGGTCTGGAGTGGTGCGCTAGTAGTTGGAGTATCGTTGCTGGTGGTGTATTTCCCTTTGTCTTATTTACTCCTTCCTATATTTGTATTTATTTTGCCCTGCGCATTTATAGTGTATTCCTGAGTGACTGCGGTGTGGTGTATATTTTCCGTTATCCTTGTCTGTTCTTACTGTGGGTATTGGTGTATGATCTTTTCACTGGGTGGTGTGCGGTAGTTTCAGCCTAGGGTTGAAACAGAAGACAGGGTGAGGGTCGAGGCCTAGACATGCACACCATCAGTGTAAACTCTAGGTAGAGGGTCAGTCAGGATTTCCCTAGTCTGAGGGAAACTGCAGGGTCCCGTGTCATGATTCCCAATGGCAGGGAAACATCAAAACACAAAGATAACGGACGAGCTCTGGGTGATGGAATCTCGAGCTGACCGTGAGCTAAATCTACCACACAACTAATAGTAGCCAGGGAGCATACCTGATTAACCCTAGATGCCACGCGCCAGCCGGAGGACTAACTACCCCTGGTAGAGGAAGGAACAGACCTGGCTTACCTCTAGGGAAATACCCCAAAAGATGATAGCAGCCCCCCACATGTAATGACGGTGAGTTTAGAGGAAAAGACATACACAGTATGAAGGTAGATTTAGCAAAGAGAGGTCCACTTACTAGATAGCAGAAGGATACAAAAGAGGACTTCACGGTCAACTGAAAACCCTATCAAAAAACCATCCTGAAATTACTTTAAGACTCCTGTGTCAACTCATGACACAGGAGTGGCAATTTCAGCCCACAAGAGCTTCCAGCTACAGAGAATAACAAAACTGCAAACTGGACAAAAGATACAAAACAAAAGGACAAAGTCCACTTAGCTGATCAGCAGACTAGTAGCAGGAACATGCAACCGAAGGCTCTGGTTACAATGATGACCGGCAAGGAAATGACTGGAGAGCAAGGCTAAATAGGAAACTCCCAAACACTGATGGGAGCAGGTGAACTGAGACAGCAAAGACACACAAGTCACCAGTACCACCAGCAACCACCAGGGGAGCCCAAAAACGGATTCACAACAGTACCCCCCCCTTAAGGAGGGGGCACCGAACCCTCACGAGAACCACCAGGACGATCTGGATGAGCCCTATGAAAGGCACGAACCAAATCCGAGGCATGAACATCAGAGGCAGTTACCCAAGAATTATCTTCTTGACCATAGCCCTTCCATTTAACCAGATACTGAAGTCTCCGTCTGGAAATACGGGAGTCCAGGATCTTCTCCACAACGTACTCCAATTCACCCCCTACCAGCACAGGAGCAGGAGGTTCAGTAGAAGGAACCACCGGTACCTCATACCTCCGCAACAACGACCGATGGAATACATTATGGATAGCGAAAGATGCCGGGAGGTCCAAACGAAAGGACACAGGGTTAAGAATCTCCAAAATCCTATAAGGACCGATGAACCGGGGCTTAAACTTAGGAGAAGAAACCCTCATAGGGACAAAACGGGAAGACAACCACACCAAGTCCCCAACACGAAGACGAGGACCAACACGACGCCGGCGGTTAGCAAACTGCTGAGTCCTCTCCTGGGACAACTTCAAATTGTCCACCACTTGTCCCCAAATCCGATGCAACCGATCCACCACAGCATCAACTCCCGGACAATCCGAAGATTCCACCTGACCAGATGAAAAACGAGGGTGAAACCCTGAATTGCAAAAGAAAGGGGAAACCAAAGTGGCAGAACTAGCCCGTTTATTAAGAGCAAACTCTGCCAACGGCAAAAAGGCAACACAGTCATCCTGATCCGCAGACACAAAACACCTCAAATAAGTCTCCAAAGTTTGATTAGCTCGCTCCGTCTGGCCATTAGTCTGAGGATGGAATGCAGACGAAAAAGACAAATCAATTCCCAACCTGGAACAGAATGTCCGCCAAAATCTAGACACGAACTGGGTTCCCCTGTCAGAAACGATGTTTTCCGGAATCCCATGCAGGCGAACCACATTTTGAAAAAACAGAGGGACCAATTCAGATGAGGAAGGCAACTTAGGCAATGGCACCAAATGGACCATTTTAGAAAAACGGTCACACACCACCCAGATGACAGACATCTTCTGAGAAACAGGGAGATCAGAAATAAAGTCCATAGAGATGTGCGTCCAAGGCCTCTTCGGAATAGGCAAGGGCAACAATAACCCACTAGCCCTAGAACAACAAGGCTTGGCCCGAGCACAAACATCACAAGACTGCACAAAAACACGCACATCTCGAGACAGGGAAGGCCACCAGAAGGACCTAGCCACCAAAATCTCTAGTACCAAAAATTCCAGGATGACCTGCCAGAGTAGAAGAATGAACTTCCGAGATGACTCTACTGGTCCAATCATCAGGAACAAACAGTCTACCAGGTGAACAACGATCAGGTCTATCTGCCTGAAATTCTTGCAAAGCACGTCGCAAGTCTGGGGAGACAGCAGACAAAACCACCCCATCCTTAAGGATACCAGCAGGTTCAGAATCCCCAGGAGAGTCAGGCTCAAAACTCCTAGAAAGAGCATCTGCCTTCACATTTTTAGAACCCGGTAAGTATGAGACCACAAAATTAAACCGAGAAAAAAAACAACGACCAGCGTGCCTGTCTAGGATTCAGGCGCCTGGCAGACTCCAGATAAATCAGATTCTTGTGATCAGTCAAAACCACCACCTGATGTCTGGCACCCTCAAGCCAATGACGCCACTCCTCAAACGCCCACTTCATGGCCAAAAGCTCCCGATTACCAACATCATAGTTTCGCTCGGCGGCCGAAAATTTACGAGAAAAGAACGCACAAGGTCTCATCACTGAGCAATCGGAACTTTTCTGCGACAAAACCGCCCCTGCTCCGATCTCGGAAGCATCGACCTCAACCTGAAAGGGAAGAGAAACATCAGGCTGGCGCAACACAGGAGCAGACGAAAAGCGGCGCTTAAGCTCCCGAAAGGCCTCCACAGCAGCAGGGGACCAATCGGCAACATCAGCACCCTTTCTAGTCAAATCAGTCAAAGGTTTAGCAACGCCAGAAACCCCAGTTATAAATCGACGATAGAAATTAGCAAAGCCCAAGAATTTCTGAAGACTCTTAAGAGAAGTAGGCTGCGTCCAGTCACAAATAGCCCGAACCTTAACAGGGTCCATCTCAACAGAAGAAGGGGAAAAAATGTACCCCAAAAAAGAAATCTTTTGAACCCCAAAAACACACTTTGAACCCTTTACACACAAAGAACTAGTCCGCAAAACCTGAAAAACCCTCCTGACCTGTTGAACATGAGACTCCCAGTCATCAGAAAAAATCTAAATATCGTCCAAATACACAATCATAAATTTATCCAAATATTCACGGAAAATATCATGCATAAAGGACTGAAAGACCGAAGGTGCATTTGAAAGGCCGAAAGGCATTACTAAATACTCAAAATGGCCCTCAGGCGTATTAAATGCGGTTTTCCACTCATCCCCCTGCTTAATTCGCACCAAATTATACGCCCCACGAAGATCAATCTTAGAGAACCACTTAGCCCCTCTTATGCGAGCAAACAAATCAGTCAACAAAGGCAACGGATACTGATATTTGACTGTAATTTTATTCAGGAGTCGATAATCAATACAAGGCCTCAGAGAGCCATCCTTCTTAGACACAAAGAAAAAACCAGCTCCTAAAGGAGATGAAGAAGGACGAATATGTCCCTTTTCCAGGGACTCCTTAATATACTCTCGCATAGCAGCATGTTCAGGCACAGATAAATTAAACAAACGACCCTTTGGAAATTTACTGCCAGGAATCAGATCTATGGCGCAATCACAATCTCTGTGGGGAGGGAGAGAACCAATCTTAGGCTCTTCAAAAACATCACGATAATCAGACAAAAATGCTGGAATCTCAGAGGGAGTAGATGACGAAATGGAAACCAAAGGTACATCCCCATGAGCCCCCCGACATCCCCAGCTTATCACAGACATTGTTTTCCAGTCAAGGACTGGGTTATGAGATTGTAACCATGGTAATCCAAGCACTAAAACATCATGTAAATTGTACAACACAAGGAAGCGAATCACCTCCTGATGGTCTGGAGTCATACGCATAGTCACTTGTGATAGGGAAATCAGGGACCACCTTACTTGAATGTCTTAGTTCATATACATGACTATTAGGAATATGTCTTGACATGTCTGAAGACTTCTGCTAAATCATACCTGCTGACTGCTAATTAATATTGTTGATTAGGTCTAATAAAGATGAGACTTAGACCTTTAGCTTGTGACATGGCTAAACTCGAGTTACCCCTTATGTAAGACTCACCTGACCAGCAAGATAACCTTATTAGGAATTAGACCTGATATCTTAAGAATGATTTCATATGTAATAAACAGCTGATTGGCGCTCGGACAATGTATACGCCTACTCAACCGTGTATATAAGTTCATGTCTCAATAAACCAGGTTTTATGGCCTGATCAGATACCACATCTGTCTGTGTCCATCACTTTCCGGAAAGGTTCCTCCAATTCGGCAGCCGTCCAATATTCCAGACGGGTCTGACTTGCAGACCACCCCAACATATTTGGCGTCCCTTTGGGTGGGCGGCCACAACAGGAGACCGTCAATATCTGGAAGCCGGCATCACGTAGACCTGAGACCAGGACACACAGACAACATCACCGGTGAAGGTAAGAACCTTTAGCTTCTTACAAACTCTCTCTGTGTCTTCCTGTCTCAGTAACCTGCAAGCCGGCCTCCGAGGTATGTTCTAGTTGGTCTACCTTACAAGGCCGTCCTTATTGGCAAAGAACCGTAGAATATCCTAGTGATACTTAAAAGGCATATTGGATTGGTTGATTTTATGTGCTGCTATACCTGTTGTCTGTCTTGTTACTTGTTCAGTATATGACTGAAGATTGACTGACTGTATGAATTTGCCCTTGAGGAGACGTCCTCTGGGGACAGGTGTGATAGAGGTACGGTGTAAAAACCGGGCTGAATCGGGTCAGGGTCTTTGCAGTTCCCAACAGCGACTCCCAGTGGGCACTTTGGGTCAGGGGCCAGTATCACGTCCGTCTGTCTGTCTTATGTGTGCATAGATGCTGCCCACCACCTAGATGGTGCTAGTAGATCGAGAGATAGTTTTCATCACATTACTCTGCCTAGCGTTAGTTAGTTATGTTCTCTGGTTAGTATTCAGGGTTTCTGTGTACGTCAGATTAAGTCAGAGACAGGTGCCCTAAGGTAGAGCAGGCCTAAGGAGGATTAGTGGGTGACGCTGCGGCGGTCACATACGGGCCAAACCACTAATCAATACCCTGCAGTCCGCACGCCTATGGGCTGAGTTTTTAGCGTAGGTTACGAGAGGAGCGGAGAAGGGGAATTGCGTTTCTACACACCTTACCTGTGAAAAACAGGATAGGTTAGGAAGTGTAGATAAGGGAATTGCGTTTCGAGCACACCAAACACTGTGACGTAGGTGTTGGTCAAGAAGTTGCTACGAGTTAGAGGCCGTGAGGAGTGGGCACCTTTAGAGACTACACATGAGTAGAGTAGTTAGTTGTCAGCGTAACCAGAGAACGTAGAGTCTTCGGCAGATAACAGAGAGCAGAGGACAGGTGTAGGCAGATAACAGAGAAGCACTAGCACAGGCTGAAGTGATATCAGGCAGCGAGGAAGGGCAGGTCAGAGTACACAGATAAGGAAAAGATAGTGACAGCCACTTAGCAGCTGAGTGAATAAATGTGTATGTCAGAGAGTGATTGATATATGAGACTCCTTGCTTGTTCTCGCATGATGTGTGTATCCATAAGGATTTACAAATAAGAATCCTGCGTGTATAAGGGAGTCCAAACTAGGTGTGGTCTTTTGGTCAATTGGTACCGAGACAAAACATAGGAACGCTAATAGTTAAAACACATAGTCACATGTGTATGATGAGCTGAAACCAAATATTTGTTACCTGGCTAACTGATATTTGGGGAGGCTGTAAGTGAACAATTGTGCTGAATGATCTGCAGAGTGTGTTAGAGAATAGAGCGTCAAGTTTTTCAGACCAAGTATATATGTATTAGAAATAGAGCTCATTTCTGAACACATAGGTCCGTATATAGGTTTTTGATGCTTTTTGTTGCATGGACAATAGTACCCAAGATTGTGGACATCCTTTAAGATACGTTAATCTATATTGTCCTGAAGGTTTTGCTTTTGTTTTTCTGGGACTCTTTGTATTTGTATGGTGTATAGGAATTAGGATTACTTGTAATCTTGTAAAGAACCGACCCCCAGCACAAATTTTGTAAATGTCTTGCCCTGATTGCAAAGTAGGGTTGATGCTGGCTATCTCGCCAGAAGGATGGAGAATTGTAAAAATAGTGGAACCCAGTTATAACCAGGAGTACACTGGGTTCGGACCTCTGTCACATAATTTCCCTGAATTGAAGTGTTTCCGTCTTAACGGTCACGGGGCAATTCTGTTTAGTCCAGGAACCTTGCTGAGTCAAATAGAAGACAATAATCTCTGGTACCCCAATGACGTACCATTCAGGTGTCCCCTGAATAGAGGGCACCCTGAGGATTATGTCCAGGTTGCTAGACACTTTGCTTATCTATGTGGATTTGATATGGACGAGCTGGTTGTTTCTGTCATGCAGCCAGATCAATAGAGGGTGAAGTCATGTTGATTTAGAAGGAAAAAGCATGTTGATAAGAAGGAACAACTGCAATGATGATCGCAAGTGTGTTTTAGATAAGACCGCCTAGCAAGGTACGAAAACTTGGCATTCTGCCAACTGTCCAAAATTTGCACGTAGGTTCTATACCCCGAGTATATGCTACCCTATTACCAGATTTTTCTGTTTTTGCTTAGTTCATAAGTTGTTGAAGTTTCAAATTTTAGGCTCCCCGCCAGCTAAAAACTTTTTCTTAGTTGAATCCAGCTACTCTCCTGCACTGAGGTAGTGGATTCAAAAGGGGGGAGGAGTACTAGTAAAGTACTGTATTTTCACTGTTCTCTGTTGATTTTGTAAGATTGTGTAGCCCTTATGGCTCAAGAAGTAAATGCAGATTTCTCACATGTCTCGCGTGTACCTCTCAGTAATCCAGATGTTAAGCTTTTTGTAGATGGTGGAAGGAGCATTGGAACGGATGGACGGCTCTACGCTGGGTATACGGTGGTCACACAGCATGAGGTAATAAAATCACAACCACTCCCTCCTCGCATGTCCACAAGAGAGGTGGAGCTGGTGGCACTCATTGAGGCGCTTAGAGGGGCAAAAGGGAAAAGATACAATGTTTATGTAACGTCAGGATACCTTCTGAGAGTGACCCATGAGTTTGGCCCCACATGGAGGGCAAGAGGCTTTCTTACAGACACAATGACTCCTGTCAAACACTGGTACCTCATTAAGCAGGTGATGGACGCACTATTGCTCCTGAAAGAGGTTGCCATAGTTGAGCTGAGGACACACTGGAGGCTCTCTACCAACAAGGCACGAGGCAAGGACAAGAAGAACAAAGCAGCCAAGGAAGCTGCAGGAATGCACAGGCGACACGAGACCTCTGCGGCCGCCCCACTTACTATGGTAAGCACGGAGTATAACCTGTTAACTGTAAGTATCTTGCAGGCTCTGACTTGGGCATCCACAGGGGAGGAGTCGAGGATCTGGTTGCAGAGTGATACCCGTCACCATGCAGGTTTGTGGAAGGTGGAACAGCAGGTGTGTCTGCCAAGGTCTTTGAACTCTGTGGTGGCCCAAGAGGCTCACAAACCGACGCACCGGTCCAAGGATATATGTGCCATGGTAGATGAGAGGGTCACTCACAACTTCATAATGCTCCCCTTTGGGTTCTGCTCAGGCATGTACCCCATTGCACAAACACAGGTAGTATAGGCAATGCACCACATACACATGCCCAAGCCTCTCTTCTCGTCCCAATGACTGCGAACTGACTGCATACAACTACCCTCAGGTAGGAATGTATGTGCCCGTGTGTGTTGATCTCTTCCCAGGGTATCCAGAAGCCTTCCAGATGCCAAAAAGCTGCGGCAGCAGGGAGGTAATACAAAATGTTGTGTATCTAAGGCCGCATGGGAGAATGTCCCCTCTCAGACAACCTTGTAGCTGCGTCTGGAGCCACAAGGAGAGACTGTTGCTTATGCATGAATAAGTTTTGATTCTGTTCCAGGAGGTTGTGTAGTGATCCAAAGACACGCAAGGAAACCACTGGAGCTGGAATCTCACGGTTCTTGTTATGACCCCAATGGCGAGGGTCTCAGAGGAACGTGGAAGTCTGCAGAATACAAAAATCCAGCTCATAGGGCAGTGGTAACTGGGTTGACCATATATCTACTCCTAACGCCAACACTAGAAGTAGCCGGGGATCATTCCTACGTTGATTCTAGATGACACGCGCCAGCCGGAGAATCTAGCTACCCCTAGTAGAGGAAAACAAAGACCTTTCTTGCCTCCAGAGAAGGGGACCCCAAAGCTGGATAGAAGCCCCCCACAAATAATGACGGTGAGGTAAGAGGAAATGACAAACACAGAAATGAACCAGGTTTAGCACAGAGAGGCCCGCTTACTGATAGCAGAATAAAGAAAGGTAACTTATATGGTCAACAAAAACCCTATCAAAATCCACACTGGAAATTCAAGAACCCCCGAACCGTCTAACGGTCCGGGGGGAGAACACCAGCCCCCCTAGAGCTTCCAGCAAAGGTCAGGATATAGATTTGGAACAAGCTGGACAAAAATACAAAATCAAAACAAATAGCAAAAAGCAAAAGGCAGACTTAGCTGATATAACTGGAACCAGGATCAGTAGACAAGAGCACAGCAGACTAGCTCTGATAACTACGTTGCCAGGCATTGAACTGAAGGTCCAGGGAGCTTATATAGCAACACCCCTAACTAACGACCCAGGTGCGGATAAAAGGAATGACAGAAAAACCAGAGTCAAAAAACTAGTAACCACTAGAGGGAGCAAAAAGCAAATTCACAACAGTACCCCCCCCTTAGTGAGGGGTCACCGAACCCTCACCACGACCACCAGGGCGATCAGGATGAGCGGCATGAAAGGCACGAACTAAATCGGCCGCATGAACATCAGAGGCGACCACCCAGGAATTATCCTCCTGACCATAGCCCTTCCACTTGACCAGGTACTGAAGCCTCCGCCTGGAGAGGCGAGAATCCAAGATCTTCTCCACCACGTACTCCAACTCGCCCTCAACCAACACCGGAGCAGGAGGCTCAGCAGAAGGAACTACAGGCACAATGTACCGCCGCAACAAGGAACTATGAAATACATTGTGAATAGCAAACGACACAGGAAGATCCAGACGAAAAGATACAGGATTAAGGATTTCCAATATCTTGTAAGGCCCAATAAAACGAGGTTTAAATTTGGGAGAGGAGACCTTCATAGGAACAAAGCGGGAAGAAAGCCACACCAAATCCCCAACGCGTAGTCGGGGACCCACACCGCGGCGGCGGTTGGCAAAGCGCTGAGCCTTCTCCTGTGACAACTTCAAGTTGTCCACCACATGATTCCAGATCTGCTGCAACCTATCCACCACAGAATCCACCCCAGGACAGTCAGAAGGCTCCACATGACCCGAAGAAAAGCGAGGATGGAAACCAGAGTTGCAGAAAAAAGGCGAAACCAAGGTGGCGGAACTAGCCCGATTATTAAGGGCAAACTCAGCC
This sequence comes from Ranitomeya variabilis, assembly GCF_051348905.1. Taxonomy (NCBI): domain Eukaryota; kingdom Metazoa; phylum Chordata; class Amphibia; order Anura; family Dendrobatidae; genus Ranitomeya; species Ranitomeya variabilis. Next base: position 688,558,745 of record NC_135234.1, read on the forward strand.
AACGGCAAGAATGTCACCCAATCGTCCTGATCAGCAGAGACAAAACACCTCAAATAAGCCTCCAAAGTCTGATTGGTTCGCTCCGTCTGTCCATTAGTCTGAGGATGGAAAGCAGACGAAAACGACAAATCAATGCCCATCCTACTACAAAAGGATCGCCAGAACCTGGAAACGAACTGGGATCCTCTGTCTGACACAATATTCTCAGGGATGCCGTGCAAACGAACCACGTTCTGGAAAAACACAGGAACCAGATCGGAAGAGGAAGGCAGCTTAGGCAAAGGAACCAAATGGACCATCTTGGAGAAGCGATCACATATCACCCAGATAACGGACATGCCCTGAGATAGCGGAAGATCAGAAATGAAATCCATGGAGATATGTGTCCAAGGTCTCTTCGGGACAGGCAAGGGCAAGAGCAAACCGCTGGCACGAGAACAGCAAGGCTTAGCTCGAGCACAAGTCCCACAGGACTGCACAAATGACCGCACATCCCTTGACAAGGAAGGCCACCAAAAGGACCTGGCCACCAGATCTCTGGTGCCAAAAATTCCCGGGTGACCTGCCAACACCGAGGAATGAACCTCAGAAATGACTCTGCTGGTCCACTTATCTGGGACAAACAGTCTGTCAGGTGGACAAGACTCAGGCCTATCAGCCTGAAATCTCTGCAACACACGTCGCAGATCCGGAGAAATAGCTGACAAGATAACTCCATCTTTAAGAATACCAACAGGATCAGCGACTCCAGGAGCATCAGGCACAAAGCTCCTAGAAAGAGCATCGGCCTTCACATTCTTTGAACCTGGTAAATACGAGACAACAAAATCAAAGCGGGAGAAAAACAATGACCAGCGGGCCTGTCTCGGATTAAGGCGTTTAGCAGACTCGAGATACATCAGATTTTTGTGATCAGTCAAGACCACCACACGATGCTTAGCACCCTCGAGCCAATGACGCCACTCCTCAAATGCCCATTTCATGGCCAACAACTCCCGATTGCCCACATCATAATTTCGCTCGGCAGGCGAAAACTTCCTAGAGAAAAAGGCACAAGGTTTCATAACAGAGCAACCAGGGCCTCTCTGCGACAAAACGGCCCCTGCCCCAATCTCCGAAGCATCCACCTCAACCTGAAAGGGAAGTGAGACGTCAGGCTGGCACAAAACAGGCGCCGAAGTAAACCGGCGTTTCAACTCCTGGAAAGCCTCCACGGCAGCAGGAGCCCAGTTAGCTACATCGGAGCCCTTCTTGGTCATATCCGTCAAAGGTTTCACAATGCTAGAAAAATTAGCGATAAAACGACGGTAGAAGTTAGCGAAGCCCAAGAACTTCTGAAGACTCTTAACTGACGAGGGCTGAGTCCAATCAAGAATAGCTCGGACCTTGACTGGGTCCATCTCCACAGCAGAAGGGGAAAAAATGAACCCCAAAAAGGGAACCTTCTGTACACCAAAGAGACACTTTGAGCCCTTGACAAACAAAGAATTTTCACGCAAAATTTTAAAGACCAACCTGACCTGCTCCACATGCGAATCCCAATTATCAGAAAAAACCAAAATATCATCCAGATAAACAATCAAAAATTTATCCAGATACTTCCGGAAAATGTCATGCATAAAGGACTGAAAAACTGAAGGCGCATTGGAGAGCCCAAAAGGCATCACCAAGTACTCAAAATGACCTTCGGGCGTATTGAATGCGGTTTTCCATTCATCACCTTGCTTAATGCGCACAAGGTTGTACGCACCACGAAGGTCTATCTTGGTGAACCACTTGGCACCCTTAATCCGGGCAAACAAGTCAGACAACAGCGGTAAAGGATACTGAAATTTGACAGTGATCTTATTTAAAAGCCGATAATCAATACAAGGTCTCAAAGATCCGTCCTTTTTTGCCACAAAAAAGAATCCCGCACCAAGAGGGGAAGAAGACGGACGAATATGTCCTTTTTCCAGAGACTCCTTGATATATGAACGCATAGCGGTATGTTCAGGTACCGACAGATTAAACAGTCTTCCCTTAGGAAATTTACTGCCTGGGATCAAATCTATAGCACAGTCACAGTCCCTATGAGGAGGCAGTGCACTGGACTCAGACTCACTGAAGACATCCTGATAATCAGACAAATACTCCGGAACTTCCGAAGGCGTAGAAGAAGCAATAGACACAGGCAGGGAATCCTCATGAATACCACGACAGCCCCAACTAGACACTGACATAGCCTTCCAGTCCAGGACTGGATTATGGGTCTGTAACCATGGCAGCCCCAAAACGACCAAATCATGCATTTTATGTAAAACCAGGAAACGTATCACCTCGCGGTGTTCAGGAGTCATGCACATGGTAACCTGAGTCCAATACTGCGGTTTATTTGCTGCCAATGGTGTAGCATCAATACCCCTAAGAGGAATAGGATTTTCTAATGGTTCAAGAGTAAATCCACAGCGCTTAGCAAATGAGAGATCCATAAGACTCAGGGCAGCACCTGAATCTACAAACGCCATGACAGGATAAGATGACAGTGAGCAAATCAAAGTTACAGACAGAATAAATTTAGGTTGCAAATTACCAACGGTGACAGGACTAACAACCTTAGCTATACGTTTAGAGCATGCTGAGATAACATGTGTAGAATCACCACAGTAGTAGCACAAGCCATTCCGGCGTCTATGAATTTTCCGCTCATTTCTAGTCAGGATTCTATCACATTGCATTAAATCAGGTGTCTGTTCAGACAACACCATGAGGGAATTTGCGGTTTTGCGCTCCCGCAACCGCCGGTCAATTTGAATAGCCAGTGCCATAGTATCATTCAGACCTGTGGGAATGGGAAAACCCACCATAACATTCTTAATGGCTTCAGAAAGACCATTTCTAAAATTAGCGGCCAGTGCACACTCGTTCCAATGTGTCAGCACGGACCATTTCCGAAATTTTTGGCAATACACTTCAGCCTCGTCCTGCCCCTGAGACATAGACAGCAAGGCCTTTTCTGCCTGAATCTCAAGATTGGGTTCCTCATAAAGTAAACCGAGCGCCAGAAAAAACGCATCAAGATCAACCAATGCCGGATCTCCTGGCGCCAGCGAAAAAGCCCAATCCTGAGGGTCGCCCCGTAAGAACGAAATAACAATTTTTACTTGCTGAGCAGAATCTCCTGATGAACAGGGTCTCAGGGACAAAAACAATTTACAATTATTCACGAAATTCCTAAACTTAAACCTGTCTCCGGAAAACAGTTCAGGAATCGGTATTTTAGGTTCTGACCTAGGATTTCTGATAACATAGTCTTGTATGCCCTGCACACGAGTAGCCAGCTGGTCCACACTTGTAATCAAGGTCTGGACATTCATGTCTGCAGCAAGCATAGCCACTCTGAGGTAAAGGGGAAGGAGAAAAAAAAAACTCAGAATCTTCTCTCTTATAATCCCTCTTCTGCAATGCATTAAACATTTAATACTGGCCTGGCAAACTGTTATGACCTCAATGGCGAGGGTCTCAGAGGAACGTGGAAGTCTGCAGAATACAAAAATCCAGCTCATAGGGCAGTGGTAACTGGGTTGACCATATATCTACTCCTAACGCCAACACTAGAAGTAGCCGGGGATCATTCCTACGTTGATTCTAGATGACACGCGCCAGCCGGAGAATCTAGCTACCCCTAGTAGAGGAAAACAAAGACCTTTCTTGCCTCCAGAGAAGGGGACCCCAAAGCTGGATAGAAGCCCCCCACAAATAATGACGGTGAGGTAAGAGGAAATGACAAACACAGAAATGAACCAGGTTTAGCACAGAGAGGCCCGCTTACTGATAGCAGAATAAAGAAAGGTAACTTATATGGTCAACAAAAACCCTATCAAAATCCACACTGGAAATTCAAGAACCCCCGAACCGTCTAACGGTCCGGGGGGAGAACACCAGCCCCCCTAGAGCTTCCAGCAAAGGTCAGGATATAGATTTGGAACAAGCTGGACAAAAATACAAAATCAAAACAAATAGCAAAAAGCAAAAGGCAGACTTAGCTGATATAACTGGAACCAGGATCAGTAGACAAGAGCACAGCAGACTAGCTCTGATAACTACGTTGCCAGGCATTGAACTGAAGGTCCAGGGAGCTTATATAGCAACACCCCTAACTAACGACCCAGGTGCGGATAAAAGGAATGACAGAAAAACCAGAGTCAAAAAACTAGTAACCACTAGAGGGAGCAAAAAGCAAATTCACAACAGGTTCTCCCACCACAGCTACACCATTGGAGGGAAGACCCTGCGTGGAATCATGCAAGCCAGTGTATGGTCCGGGAGTGGAAGAGTGATGTCCCTGCTCCTGATAATATCGACAGTCTCATCCCAAGAAGGACGGATACCCATGCTAGTCAATGATGCCGCCGGGATACCAACAATTTGGTTTGATGCCGTGGGAAAATCTGTGACTTTTAGATTTGACTTTTGTAGGATAGTAGAATGTCAATGGAATCTTAAATTTGGGAAAAAGAGCAGTAATCCCAGTTATAAATTCTTAACAACAATTGAAGGGGCGGTGGTATATATCTGTGTAACCAGACCAGGGAATGAGAACTGTGCTTCATGGTCTGATGTAGCTTGGAATACTGGAGACACCTGGGGATATGAGCCAGAGGAGGCTAAGACTCGCCTCAGTGCATTAGGACAACCTCTCCTTCACAGGGTGAAAATTGTAGCAACAGGGGGCAGATGGGACTGTAAAACAGAGGAGTATGCATGGGGAGCATCCTGCAACCCTATCCTTATGATAATGAATGAACCCTCTCGGGTAGATGAAGGTCTTTATGTGTTAGGACTGTATTCCCCGGGAAAAAGGGCTCAGTTGGGGAAGTTCTGGCTAAAAGCTTACCCACCAGAAGAGAGTGGGAATACAGAAAAGGAGCCCCAAGAAACAACGGCAGGAGGAAAGCCAAGATTCAACGTATTTAAGGGGGTGAGCTACGAAGAGAAAGTTGCCATAGAAACAGGCTATACTGAAAGAAATGAGTGGCTCATGTGGATGAGATTTACAGCAGGACAGCATAACAAGTCTAACTGTATTGCATGTGCTACTGCCAGGCCTCATCTAGGGACAATCCCTGTCAGGTCTTCAGAACCAGACCAAACAGACTTGCAATGCATTATAGCCTTGTATGATGCTACCTATGACCCCTCTGATAATACTTTGTGCCATGCTCTATCAGCTTTGTATCCACCTGTAAAACTCGATCAGGTACCCCCTAGAGTCTTTGCGTATCCAGGGAACTACACCTGTTTCCAGAGACAAGGGACAGGAGTAGGTAAACCCGTATCAGTAGGAAACCTCACGTCAGAGTTCTGTGACACGGCCATCCCTGTAGACCAAGACACGGGGGGCTTTAAGGCTAAATGGTTCCAAGGACAGGCCACAGCAAGGAGTGATATATGGTGGATATGTGGAGATATGCTACTTAGAGCCAGGTTGCCAGCAGACTGGATTGGCAGCTGTGCCCTAACGCAGATACTCATGCCATTTCAGATAATCTCATCAGAAGAGATACAAAGGGGTAAGCTGAGTGTTGATGCTCTGCGTAGAAATAAGAGATCAGCACCTGCTGGATCCTTTGACCCAAGGATTTACATAGATAGCATAGGAGTTCCCAGAGGTGTACCGGATGAATACAAAGCTAGGAACCAGATTGCAGCAGGGTTTGAATCAGTTTTCTTTTGGTGGGTCACACTTAACAAAAATGTGGACTGGATAAATTATATATATTATAATCAGCAAAGGTTTATAAATTATACAAGAGATGCTATAAAAGGGATAGCAGACCAATTAGGTCCTACTTCACTGATGACGTGGCAGAATAGAATGGCTTTAGACATGTTGCTAGCAGAAAAGGGAGGTGTCTGTAAAATGTTTGGCACTTATTGTTGTACTTTCATTCCTAACAACACAGACCCAGATGGAAGCATCACTAAAGCTCTGGAGGGTCTTACATCGCTGTCTGAGGAGCTGGCAGAGAACTCGGGTATCGACAATCCCTTCACAGATTGGCTCGAGTCATGGTTCGGAAAATGGAGCCACCTGGTGTCCAGCCTCCTCATCTCCCTCTCCGTCGCCACGGGAATCCTTGTGATCGCCGGATGCTGCTGCATACCCTGCATCAGAGGGCTCCTCCAGAGACTGATCGATGCGTCCCTTAACAAGACCATGTACATGCAGATGAAACCCCGCAATGATGAATATGAACATGTGATATGATTGAGATGGGATATGATCTCCCCATCCTATGGGGGATTCGGCGGAAAAATTGACAAGAAAGTCTGACATTGGCACTAGGCCAGTGACAGCACCTATGGGTTAGGGGTAGAATCATATCTAATCTCAAAAGGGGGGACTGATAGGGAAATCAGGGACCACCTTACTTGAATGTCTTAGTTCATATACATGACTATTAGGAATATGTCTTGACATGTCTGAAGACTTCTGCTAAATCATACCTGCTGACTGCTAATTAATATTGTTGATTAGGTCTAATAAAGATGAGACTTAGACCTTTAGCTTGTGACATGGCTAAACTCGAGTTACCCCTTATGTAAGACTCACCTGACCAGCAAGATAACCTTATTAGGAATTAGACCTGATATCTTAAGAATGATTTCATATGTAATAAACAGCTGATTGGCGCTCGGACAATGTATACGCCTACTCAACCGTGTATATAAGTTCATGTCTCAATAAACCAGGTTTTATGGCCTGATCAGATACCACATCTGTCTGTGTCCATCACTTTCCGGAAAGGTTCCTCCAATTCGGCAGCCGTCCAATATTCCAGACGGGTCTGACTTGCAGACCACCCCAACACTTGCGTCCAGAATTGTGGTTTATTACTAGCCAAAGGGGTAGAATCAATACCCTTCAGAGGTATAGGGACTTCCAGTGGCTCTAAATCAAACCCACAGCGCCTGGCAAAGGACCAATCCATAAGACTCAGGGCGGCGCCAGAGTCCACATAGGCATCCACAGTAATAACTGATAATGAACAAATCAAGGTTACAGACAGAATAAATTTAGACTGTAAAGTGCAAATAGACTTGTCAACCTTCTTTGTGCGTTTAGAGCATGCTGATATAACATGAGCAGAATCACCACAATAGAAACATAACCCATTTTTACGCCTGTAATTCTGCCGCTCGCTTCTGGACAGAGTTCTGTCACATTGCATATTCTCTGGCGACTTTTCAGAAGATACCGCCAAATGGTGCACAGGCTTGCGCTCCCGCAAACGCCGATCAATCTGAATAGCCATTGTCATGGACTCATTCAGACCTGTAGGCGCAGGGAACCCGACTATAACATCCTTAACGGCATCAGAGAGGCCCTCTCTGAAATTTGCCGCTAGGGCGCACTCATTCCACTGAGTAAGCACAGACCATTTACGAAATTTTTGGCAGTATATCTCAGCTTCATCTTGCCCTTGAGATAGGGCTATCAAAGCTTTTTCAGCTTGAATCTCCAAATTAGGTTCCTCATAAAGCAAGCCTAAAGCCAGAAAAAAGGCATCCACATTGAGCAACGCAGGATCCCCTGGTGTCAATGAAAATGCCCAGTTTTGAGGGTCACCTCGCAGCAAACATAGGAAAAAAAAAACAAAAAACAAAAAAAACTCTACAGACTTCTTTTTCTCTCCTTTCTTCTGCCAGTAACTTTAACACGGGCCGGTCATACTGTCATGATTCCCAATGGCAGGGAAACATCAAAACACAAAGATAACGGACGAGCTCTGGGTGATGGAATCTCGAGCTGACCGTGAGCTAAATCTACCACACAACTAATAGTAGCCAGGGAGCATACCTGATTAACCCTAGATGCCACGCGCCAGCCGGAGGACTAACTACCCCTGGTAGAGGAAGGAACAGACCTGGCTTACCTCTAGGGAAATACCCCAAAAGATGATAGCAGCCCCCCACATGTAATGACGGTGAGTTTAGAGGAAAAGACATACACAGTATGAAGGTAGATTTAGCAAAGAGAGGTCCACTTACTAGATAGCAGAAGGATACAAAAGAGGACTTCACGGTCAACTGAAAACCCTATCAAAAAACCATCCTGAAATTACTTTAAGACTCCTGTGTCAACTCATGACACAGGAGTGGCAATTTCAGCTCACAAGAGCTTCCAGCTACAGAGAATAACAAAACTGCAAACTGGACAAAAGATACAAAACAAAAGGACAAAGTCCACTTAGCTGATCAGCAGACTAGTAGCAGGAACATGCAACCGAAGGCTCTGGTTACAATGATGACCGGCAAGGAAATGACTGGAGAGCAAGGCTAAATAGGAAACTCCCAAACACTGATGGGAGCAGGTGAACTGAGACAGCAAAGACACACAAGTCACCAGTACCACCAGCAACCACCAGGGGAGCCCAAAAGCGGATTCACAACAGTCCCGGGTTATTAGCTCTTGCCCACCTAGTCTCCCCGTGACAATGACTGTGCGGAACCACAGATGAGTGAGTCTGAAGAGCTGTTCACACATTCTATGCAATGGTCATCAGAAGTGTCCTCAAAAGTTTCACAGAGTCAAGAGCAGGAAACCGATGCCCAAAATTGTTTTAGCTTGGATCCAGGACAGGACGAAGTAGGGTCCGAACAGTATCCTGACCCTCGTCATCAGACGTTAACCCATGGGAGGGTGATTCTGATGAAACTCAGATATCTGAGGCTCACGAGGACTGTACTGTGCTGTCAGGACAGGAAGAGGAGGAGGGTGAATCCAAGTGCGAGGAATGTGATAACACAGAGGATGATGATGTGTTAGATCCCAGTTGGCGTGAATATCAAGCCACACAGCTGAGTAGGTCATCCAAGGAGAAAGACAAGGAAGTTATGTTGCGTCGTACATCGCAGGTATGAAGTGATGCAGCCTCGACGAGCAATGCATCTTCAGCCTCAACTGTGGCCATGACCAGCAGCATCACAGGGGTGGCAAGGATTGCGTAGCCTGGGCCTTTTTTGACACTGAAAAGGATGAGCCAACTCACGTAATCTGCCAACTTTGCAAAAAAAACTGAGTCAAGGGCAAAAATGCAATAATTTGACTACTACATGTATGAACCTTCACATGCGCAATCAACATGTGTTACTGTGGGAATCCCACTGAGCAAAAATGCGGACCAGCGGACCTTAACAACCATCAGCCGCCCGATCCATCGCATCTGGTGTTTCTTCCTCCTCCTCTGTTACCGTGCCAACTATTGAGAAGCAGGTCTTTGACCCCAGGACCTCAGGTTCTTTATCTGCCCCAGTCAAGCTGACTGAGAGCCTGTCATCAGCTGTAGCAGAAGCGGACATACCTGCTGTTTTTGACCGATCTGAGAGAACTAGCACACCACAAGTTTCTCAATCCACCATAACATCTCCGCCTGTGTCTCTCTCATGGCCCAGCAGTTTGTCCGGTTCAGCGTACGCCCCCCTCTCTTACCACTGCAGCCAGCCCACGGTTCCACAGTTGTGGTCACATAAAAGATTGTTTCCTCCTACGCATGACAAAGCTAAAAGGTTGAACTTCACCATCTCCAATCTGTTGGCCACAGAAATGCTGCCTTTCCACGGGGTAGATAACAGGCGGTTTCCGAAAGCTGATGACCATCATTGTCACCCAGTACCAATTGCCCAGTTGTCATTACTTTTCTAAGAAAGCTGTGCCTGTGCTACACCAGCATGTTGCAAACAACATCATGTGTTCCTTGACTAAATCTCTGTCTGCCAGGGTGCATTTCACCACAGACACTTGGACGAGTACGCATGGCCAAGGGCGTTACATCTCGCTGACTGGGCACTGGATGACTCTGGTTGGCTGTGGGGGCAGATGCTGCTCCACAAGTCTTGGAATTCCCAAGGCTTGCCAGAAAAACTCTACATTTAACACTTCCTCCACTGCTTCTGCCTCCTCTATCTCCTCTAGGGCCTCCACCTCATCCTCTGCCTTAATGAGACACGCGTTCCAACAGTGCAGAGTGAATCCCCACCAACTCCGTACTGTGCAGCCAGGGCTCACCACAATCTGGCAGTATTAAAATTGATATGCCTTGGAGATCGCAGTCATACAGCTGAAGAGTTGTGGACAACTCTCCAGGCTGAGTTTGATCAATGGCTGTTGTCCGCTGAACCTTAATGCAGGGAAGGCCTTGTGCGATAACGGTGCGAAACTGGTGGTGGCCCTACAGGGAGTCTACAAACCACAAGAGAAACAACCCTAAAAAATAATCTTTAATATTGTACAATTAAAAATTCTTAATTATTAGTTAGCTAATAAATGTATAATTGTTAGGGGTCGAGTTCCTGCCTCTGCACAGGGGGAATCTCGAGCCATCTCCGCTGCAGTCTCCCATTTTTCTCCTGCTGCAGTGGAGCCTGCTCAGCAGAGGCGTTGGTCCCAGCGTCATGCTCAGTCTGACACTGTGCGAGGGGTTACTGCTGTCCTTCCAGCTTCTGCCATTGTAGCCAGTACTGGTCAGCAGCGAGCAGACGTCTTTGGGACTAAGTCCTACTTTTCCCCTTCTGAGCATGCCCAGGGTAAGATCTCTCATTAGAGATCAAGGGTCACATGCTCTGGTACTGCAGCAAATCCTATTGGTCCTCTAGGAAGGTCCTGAAGGTGTTCAACGTCTGTGGCAGTCTCTCATTGGTCCTTCTAGGAAGGTCCTGTACTTGCTGCAGCTATAAGAGGTGCGCATGTCCGCACGGCCATGCGCTAGTGTCAATTTATGTACGAGCTCAGTGCCAGTGTGTTCATGTTTGTGTGTGTATTCAGGGACCCGGCTGAAAGAAGCCCCTAGAATGCTGGCATCTCCGGCGAGGAGTTTGGTGTGTGTGTATTCAGGGACCCGGCTGAAATAAGCCCCTAGAATGCTGGCACCTCCGGCGAGGAGTTTCATGTTTGCATTTGACTGCATGACCACCATCTGCTCTACTAAGTAGCTGTGTTCCTCTGTGAGCCAAACAGGGCACAGCGTTATCCTTGCTAACAGACTCTGTGAAGTAACAGAGTCTGTTTATATTACTAAATTGTACCGCCATATCTAGCTGCAGGTGCTTTCCTGCACGGTGGATCCCGGGTTGCGAACGCACCAACTTCTTCTAATAAATATATATATTCAGTGCGTTCCGCCAACCCTAACAATAATTACAAACACCAAAAACTGAAGACTAGAGCTGGGTATTGATACACGGGTACAGGTCTTGGTTAGGCCAGGAATCTCTGATAATGGTACACAGTCCTACTATGACCCTAATCGGTTCCTATTGGTCTGTACCTTCCTGGCAGTGGAGGTTGGCAACCTTATTTTGAATTGGCGCCCCCACTCCACATCGGCTGTCCCTTCTGACCCTAAAGACCCTCTCAACTACCCACGCCCAAATCCCTACACCCTGCACCCTGCACACAAACACTTGATCTAGCTGATTAATATACAGTATCTTGAATTGACTTCCACAGGATAGTGATGATACACTTCAGCCACTTAATGATGACTAAAAATTGAACTAAAAATAGCTGTCCACTTTTTAAATCAGAGACTGTTCTTTGGTTTACCCTCCAATTAGATTTGGGTGTATATGGAGCGCCCCCACTGCCGCAGGGCCGAGGGGCACCCGGTACCGGGCCGCTACGTCTCGGTTCGGGGATTGTCACGGTGGCTGGGCCCGGTCCGTGACCCTGCTGAGGGGCGTCCAGTGAAAGTTGAGAATGGGATGAGGTTGTGGTGCGGTGCAGGTCGCAGTAAATAACGAGGACACCAGGTTGCAGTCTCTTTACCTCTTTACTGAAGGCTTCAGGATCCTCAGTCCGGAATACGGTTAACCGGGCTGCGTGAGTCCGGCCGGTCCGATGGCACCTCCAGAGTTCCCTTTGCAGGTGGAAATCGGTGCCTACCTTCTAGCGCTTGTGTGTTGTGGTCCTCCCCTGCTGTGCTTACGGGATAGTCCCCACAACTGTTGTGTCTGTTTCTGAAGTTCCCTCACAACTCGATTTTGATGTTCTTCTTCGTCCCCCCAGATGATATGGCTAGGACGCACCCGTATGACGGGTAGGCTCGGAGCTCTTCCGGGACCCTAGTGTCGCCCCTCTCCAACTGTTGCCCCCTATGTCTTCTTAGGTGATTTGAGTGAGACAGCCCGCCTATAACTGACTGTCCTGCCGTAGGTTTGAAGTAAGGCCTGGAGCTCAATACTTCCTCGGCGTTTCTGGCCACCGGCTACACGCCTCAGTAGGATGTTGCCTCGTCTTACAGCACGACTCCTACTGGTGTTTCTCCTTGTTGCGTTGATCTCGTTTCTCACTCAGCACAATAAACCTCGCTTCTTGTCCTATCTTGGGGTACCGCCGCGATGAAGTGCAGGCGCGGTCCCGTAACGTTCTTTCCTGTTCGCTAGGCCTCTGTCAGGATCCCACCCCTGACAGGGACCCCCCTGAATCTTCCCCTGCAACACCCTCTGCCACAGGATGTTGCCTGGTTCCAACCCAGTCAGCTTCTCACTAACTTCCTATCTAACCCCCAATTTTACCAGATTGTGAGGAGTGGCCTAATACATAGCACCCTTAGCTCCCCCTGGAGGCCAGACTGTGAAGTGTATTGGTGTCTGTGATACCTGGTCAGGTGAACTCCTTCAGTGCCATCAGACGTACCATAGCCCCCCTTAGCGGCGGAGCATCAGTACTGCAACGACCAGGACTCTGGGGCACTGCACTCCCCACCGGTTAAACCCAGTACTCCTGGACTGGGAAGAAAACAACAATACATGTCAGCAAAAAGACATACAATTTTTGAAATGCAATAACAAGTAAACTTGAACAGAGCTTCCCTTTATGGGAGGTGAGGACACTTGAACGTTACAAACATGGTTAAATATTTTAAATAACATACTATAAATAACTTCTCTTACCCAACCGGGTATTCTACTTAGTGCAATTTCTGAACAATAATTTAACATTGCCTTTAAGGATGTACACACTGAATCCACTAAAGACCTTCTTAAAAAACACTATAAGGCTAATCAACTTTTCTTCATTTTCCACCTTTACATCTGCAGGACCGCCTGTCTATCTGCCCCAGGCCTACTGCCTCTCATTCTGTTGCAGGACCGCCCCTTTCCACCCGGGCCTACTGCCTTTCTGCTACTATACACAGTATAGAACTTATCAACCTTCTCTCAGTTCAAGATCACTGAGCCATCTCTGTATGGCTCCTAGGAGGACTCACCGACTAACCCCGTACGGGTTCACTTCCTGTCCTCATTTTCTAACACATTATTAAACATTTCTTACAATTAACTAGCTAACTACATATAACTTTTACATGTAAGCATTATTCGACTTTAAGTGCTACCGTTGATCGTCCCCTTTAAGAAGGGACCAAGTCTCTCGGAGGTAGTGCAACTTCTCAAGCTGCAAGTTCGTGTACAGCAAGGACTCCGGTGCTGTTTCCAGGAACAGTTTCTTCGCAAAGAGTCCTTTTCTTTTGTAAAACCAGTAGAGGGCACCTTTAAGAAGGTGCAAACTATTTACAATAAGTTTGTAATCATGCAGTGTTCATGATCCAGCAGTTCTTTTCAACAATGATGAACACGAAACAAAAACAAAAGCAAAAAGGCAAAATAGGGATCCCGGGTAAACTAAGGGATCCCTTTAAGAGTTAACCCTAGACGGGTTGTAGCAGCAAGAAAACACATAGGAAAACGAACAGTTAACTATATACAAATGATGAAGCATTCTTGCTTACTCAGTTTCTGGCTGGGCAGGAGGCGGCCTCCTCCCGGGCCTCACTGGACAAATGGGTCGTGATGGTGTAGCAAAGATCGGTCCCAGTAACGATAGGATCCCTCGTTGGGACACCCTCCTCGCTCATGGGTGAACGCGACCCGTAGCGACACGGTGGGTCTGAATCCCCTGGGGTTCCACGGGGGCAGGTTCCGGCACCTTCCCTGCAGGAGGCTCGTCTTCCGACGTTCCGGCAGCGGCCTGGAGTGCGACGCACCGCTGGATGCCCCGAGCTATCCAGCCAACCTCCCTCCTCCACCTGGTGTAAGTCACTGCGTCTCCGGGCTCCAGGTCGCGACCGTACCTTCCCCCGCAGGGTTCCACCTCTTCCCGATCCACACGGACCTGCAGTGGCTCTCCAATTTCTTGTATAACTCCCCGTCCTTCCCGGGAGTTGAAGAACACAACCACACCCCAATGTGACGGGGGAACCTCCTCAACTTCCGTCAGGTCGATCTGGGCCGCAGGCTGGGGTCTATTCCTCCACGCCGTCATCAGGCGCCGCAGATGTTCTGCCTCCGGCAGGATCCTCAGGCCCGGCGCCTGTAGCCCGCACTCTGCCGCGGCCGGGATGGAGGAAGCAGGGGACACCGGAGTTAGGCGGACCTCCGTAGGCTGGCCCAGCCGAGCGGTCACACGAGCATCGGCCTCCCGGCGGCATGCTATCTGCCGGGCCTCGGCTGCGGCCACACACTCCTCAGACGGCGGCCAGTTGGGTATGCCCGACGGTAGCTCCGTAAGGGCCAGTCCCTGCAACAACGGCGCGTCTGGGGCTGTGTCGGATGGTGCAGCCTCATGCTGGGTCGAGTCGTCCCCACGCGGTGCTCCCGGCGTCGCCATCTTTGCTTCCTCTCCAGTGTCTTCTTCCCGCGGTCTCATTCGTGGGCGGCCCCGTCTCCATGGTCTCCACCCTCCAAAGAGGATGAGAAGGCGGACCTCGGCTGCTGACGGACACGTCCTCAGGATGCAAAAATGTTTAGACTGGGCGGCCATTGTCTTTCGCGCTCATCAGCTGGTCCACACCTACTCCACGCCCCTCTTCTTCTCCTGCGCTCTCCTCAGCACTGTAATGGCGGCGGTTTTTGGCGGCAAGTGGCAATGCACAGTCTTGGCAATAAGTCACAGTCCAAACACAGTAAATCACAGTTCCAAGGCACACATGACCTGATTCTTCAGGCTTAAGTAGATCCTGTTCATGACGCCAAGTTGGAGCGCCCCCACTGCTGCAGGGCTGAGGGGCACCCGGTACCGGGCTGCTACGTCTCGGTTCTGGGATTGTCTCGGTGGCTGGGCCCGGTCCGTGAACCTGCTGAGGGGCGTCCAGTGAAAGTTGAGAATGTGACGAGGTTGTGGTGCGGTGCAGGTCACAGTAAATAACGAGGACACCAGGTTGCAGTCTCTTTACCTCTTTACTGAAGGCTTCAGGATCCTCAGTCCGGAATACGGTTAACCGGGCTGCGGGAGTCCGGCCGGTCCGATGGCACCTCCAGAGTTCCCTTTGCAGGTGGAAATCTGTGCCTACCTTCTAGCGCTTGTGTGTTGTGGTCCTCCCCTGCTGTGCTTACGGGATAGTCCCCACAACTGTTGTGTCTGTTTCTGAAGTTCCCTCACAACTCGATTTTGATGTTCTTCTTCGTCCCCCCAGATGATATGGCTAGGATGTACCCGTGTGACGGGTAGGCTCGGAGCTCTTCCGGGACCCTAGTGTCACCCCTCTCCAACTGTTGCCCCCTATGTCTTCTTAGGTGATTTGAGTGAGACAGCCCGCCTATAACTGACTGTCCTGCCGTAGGTTTGAAGTAAGGCCTGGAGCCCAATACTTCCTCGGCGTTTCCGGCCACCGGCTACGCGCCTCAGTAGGATGTTGCCTCGTCTTACAGCACGACTCCTACTGGTGTTTCTCCTTGTTGCGTTGATCTCGTTTCTCACTCAGCACAATAAACCTCGCTTCTTGTCCTTTCTTGGGGTACCGCCACGATGAAGTGCAGGCGCGGTCCCGTAACGTTCGTTCCTGTTCGCTAGGCCTCTGTCAGGATCCCACCCCTGACAGGGACCCCCCGGAATCTTCCCCTGCAACACCCTCTGCCACAGGATGTTGCCTGGTTCCAACCCAGTCAGCTTCTCACTAACTTCCTATCTAACCCCCAATTTTACCAGATTGTGAAGAGTGGCCTAATACATAGCACCCTTAGCTCCCCCTGGAGGCCAGACTGTGAAGTGTATCGGTGTCTGTGATACCTGGTCAGGTGAACTCCTTCAGTGCCATCAGACGTACCATAGCCCCCCTTAGCGGCGAAGCATCAGTACTGCAACGACCAGGACTCTGGGGCGCTGCATGTATTGGTGTCTGTGATACCTGGTCAGGTGAACTCCTTCAGTGCCATCAGACGTACCATAGCCCCCCTTAGCGGCGGAGCATCAGTACTGCAACGACCAGGACTCTGGGGCGCTGCATATATATAGTCAGCATAGCTATCAGAGGCATGAAAGAGAGACAAATATACGATATATATGATAGCTATGCTGACTATATATACACCCTAATCTACACTGTGTTCCAAATTATTATGCAAATTGGATTTAAGTGTCATAAAGATTTAATTGTTTTGTTTTTCAAATAAACTCATGGATGGTATTGTGTCTCAGGGCTCAATGGATCACTGAAATCAATCTTAAACACATGTGATAATTGGTTTTCCAGGTGATTCTAATTAAAGGAAAACTACTTTAAAATGATGTTCCACATTATTAAGCAGGTCAAAGTTTTCAAGTAACATGGGAAAGAAAAAGGATCTCTCTGCTGCTGAAAAGCATCAAATAGTGCAATGCCTTGGTGAAGGGATGAAAACATTAGAAATTTTCCAAAAACATAAGCGTGATCAAACTGATCATCATACTGTTAAGAGATTTGTGGCTGTATCTGAGCACAAATGTGTTTGTGCTGATAAAGGCATAATGAGGAAGATTTCTGCCAGGCAAGTTCATCGGATTAAGAGAGCAGCTGCTAAAAAGCCATTACAAAGCAGCAAACAGATATTTGAAGCTGCTGGTGCCTCTGGAGTCCCTTAAACCTCAAGGTGTAGGCTCCTTCAAAGGCTTGCTGTGGTGCATAAACCTACTATTCGGCCACCCTTAAACAGTGTTCACAAGCAGAAATGGTTGTATTGGGCCCACACGTACATGAAGCCTAATTTCCAAACAGTCTTGTTTACTGATGAGTGTCGAGCAACCCTGGATGGTCCAGATGGATGGAGTAGTGGATGGTTGGTGGATGGCCACCATGTCTCAACAAGGCTGCAACGTCAGCGAGGAGGTGGAGGAGTCATGTTTTGGGCCAGAATCATGGGAAAAAGCTGGTAAGGCCCTTTAAGGTTCCTGAAGGTGTGAAAATGACCTCTGCAAAGTATATAGAGTTTCTGACTGACAACTTTCTTCTATGGTCTAAAAAGCAGAAACGTGCCTTCAGGAGCAAAATCATCTTCATGCTGACAATGCCCCATCTCATGCTGCAAAGAATACCTCTGAGTCATTGGCTGCTATGGGCATAAAAGGAGATAAACTCATGGTGTGGCCACCATCTTCCCCTGACCTCAACCCTATAGAGAACCTTTAGAGGATCATCAAGCAAAAGATCTATGAGGGTGGGTGGCCGTTCACATCCAAACAGCCGCTCTGGGAGGCTATTCAAACTTCATGCAAAGAAATACAAGCAGAAACTCTCCAAAAACTCACAAGTTCAATGGATGCAAGAATTGTGAAGGTAACATCAAAGAAGGGTCCTATGTTAACATGTAACTTGGCCTGTAAGGATGTTTTGGCGTTAAATAGCTTTTTTGTTCAGTGAATGTGACCTCCTAATGCTGCAAATTCCACAAATGAGCATTTTCAGTTCTTTAAAACATATCAAATGTTTAGAAATTCTACTGTGCATAATAATTTGGAACAGTGCATTTTGAGTTTTTATTCATTTTGGAGATTATACTGTTATCATTGGGAGGTTTCTTCAATAAAATTCGATGTATAATCTAACGGGTGATGACTTTTATTAGACTGACTGTCATTTGCACCAACCATTTAGGAAAATCTGATAAAAATGTAATTTGCATAATAATTTGGAACATAGTTGTAATTGGAGGGTAAGCCAAAGAACAGTCTTTGATTTAAAAAGTGGACAGCTATTTTTAGTTCCATTTTTAGTCATCATTAAGTGGCTGAAGTGTATCATCACTTCTATCCTGTGGAAGTCAATTCAAGATATATTAATCAGCTAGATTAAGTGTTTGTGTTTGTGTGCATGGTGTTGGGATTTGGGTGCGGGTAGTTGAGAGGGTCTTTAGGGTCAGAATATTAAAGATTATTTTTTTAGGGTTGTTTCTCTTGTGGTTTGTAGACTAAGTATACCCTCTATATAATTTGTTTTGGTTTTTCGGCCCTACGGGGAGGAAAGATCACACATATGCCTTGCATGGCTCATGTCCTGAACCTGGTGGTACAGCGTTTTCTCTGCCACTATCCTGGCCTGGGTGAGCTGCTCCAGAAAGCACGTAAGCTGTGTGCTCATTTCCGCCGTTTTCACCCCTCAGGTTATCGACTTGCATTGATACAGAGGTGTTTGTGCATGCCAGTTTACAGGTTGATATGCAATGTGCCGACATGGTGGAATTCCACTCTGCACATGTTGTAGTGACTGTGGCAATAGCAAGAGCCCTGACACAGTATGTCATGTCATATAGCCTGGGTCAATGCAGTACGGTTGTGGCGCATATCACGTTTACAGAGTGGGCACAGATTAAGGACCTCTGCACCCTTCTGCACAGTTTTGACATGGCTACTAAGATGGTTAGCGCTGATGCCACTGTCATCAGCAACACTATTCCGGTCACCTACATGCTGGAGCAGACTTTGAATAGCCTGCGGGAGGAGATGGTGGTCCCAGAAGAAGAGGAGGAAGCAGAAGAGGATGCGGAAGGGATAACATTGTCTCTAAGTTCCAGACTGTCATCTCAGACGGGTGCCAAGGGAGGGTGGATTACTGCGATTGAGGGGGGCTGGTGATAACAGACAAACTGTTACTGAGGGTGCAAGATCTGAGGAACAGGTGGAGGAGGAAGAGGTGATGGGCCAGCAACTGTCAGATGAAGAGGATAATCCTCTCCTCTCTGTTGTTCGTGGTTGGCGGGAGGAGACAGAGGAAACGAGCCTCATTGTTACCCAGCCACAACACATCATGGGCTTGGACCTTATGGTAGACCCATATATATGAGTGCTTTGTTCCTGCACTATCTGCCACATGATCCCCGTATAGTTATGACTAGGAATGCTGCTGACTACTGGGTTGCCACTCTGTTAGAACCACGTTATAAAACCAAATTTTGCCAGATGATTCCCGCCCTGGAAAGGGACCCGCAAATGCTGGAGTATCGAAACACGCTTTTACACAACCTTAAGAGAGCTTTTCCCCAAGACAGCAGTGAAGCACACAGTTTGCATCGCAGCTCTAGACTTCCAACCTCCGGCACGTCAATTCGTCAACGCCAAAACATTAGCAGCAGCAGGGGTGCAAGTGGAAGAAGCAATTTCTTTTTTTTAAATTCGTTTATTAAACATCAGAAAAAAAAGAGAACAATAAGACTTACAGTACAGACCAAAAGTTTGGATACACCTTCTCATTTAAAGATTTTTCTGTATTTTCATGACTATGAAAATTGTACATTCACACTGAAGGCATCAAAACTATGAATTAACACATGTGGAATTATATATGTAACAAAAAAGTGTGAAACAACTGAAATTATGTCTTATATTCTAGGTTCTTCAAAGTAGCCACCTTTTGCTTTGATGACTGCTTTGCACACTCTTGGCATTCTCTTGACGAGCTTCAAGAGGTAGTCAGCGGGAATGGTCTTCCAACAATCTTGAAGGCGTTCCCAGAGATGCTTAGCACTTGTTGGCCCTTTTGCCTTCACTCTGCAGTCCAGCTCACCCCAAACCATCTCGAATTGGGTTCAGGTCTGGTGACTGTGGAGGCCAGGTCATCTGGCGTAGCACCCCATCACTCTCCTTCTTGGTCAAATAGCCCTTACACAGCCTGGAGGTGTGTTTGGGGTCATTGTCCTGTTGAAAAATAAATGATGGTCCAACTAAACGCAAACCAGATGGAATAGCATGCCGCTGCAAGATGCTGTGGTAGCCATGCTGGTTCAGTATGCCTTCAATTTTGAATAAATCCCCAACAGTGTCACCAGCAAAGCACCACCACACCATCACTCCTCCTCCATGCTTCACGGTGGGAACTAGGCATGTAGAGTCCATCCGTTCACCTTTTCTGCATCGCACAAAGACACGGTGGTTGGAACCAAAGATCTCAAATTTGGACTGATCAGACCAAAGCACAGATTTCCACTGGTCTAATGTCCATTCCTTGTGTTCTTTAGCCCAAACAAGTCTCTTCTGCTTGTTGCCTGTCCTTAGCAGTGGTTTCCTAGGAACTATTTTACCATGAAGGCCTGCTGCACAGTCTCCTCTTAACAGTTGTTGTAGAGATGTGTCTGCTGCTAGAACTCTGTGTGGCATTGACCTGGTCTCTAATCTGAGCTGCTGTTAACCTGCGATTTCTGAGGCTGGTGACTCGGATAAACTTCTCCTCAGAAGCAGAGGTGACTCTTGGTCTTCCTTTCCTGGGGCGGTCCTCATGTGAGCCAGTTTCTTTGTAGCGCTTGATGGTTTTTGCCACTGCACTTGGGGACACTTTCAAAGTTTGCCCAATTTTTCGGACTGACTGACCTTCATTTCTTAAAGTAATGATGGCCACTCGTTTTTCTTTACTTAGCTGCTTTTTTCTTGCCATAATGAAAATTCTAACAGTCTATTCAGTAGGACTATCAGCTGTGTTTCCACCAGACTTCTGCACAACACAACTGATGGTCTCAACCCCATTTATAAGGCAAGAAATTCCACTTATTAAACCTGACAGGACACACCTGTGAAGTGAAAACCATTTCCGGTGACTACCTCTTGAAGCTTATCAAGAGAATGCCAAGAGTGTGCAAAGCAGTCATCAAAGCAAAAGGTGGCTACTTTGAAGAACCTAGAATATAAGACATATTTTCAGTTGTGTCACACATTTTTGTTAAGTATATAATTCCACATGTGTTAATCATAGTTTTGATGCCTTCAGTGTGAATGTACAATTTTCATAGCCATGAAAACACAGAAAAATCTTTAAATGAGAGGGTGTGTCCAAACTTTTGGTCTGTACTGTACATGTTTTGCTTGCGACCAAACCAGTACAAATGTAAACAATAACTATTATCAGTACACATCTTAGTACATAGACCTGGTGTTAGAGCTAGCGGAACGCACCAAATGAATATATAGATTTTGTTATGATAGATGCGTTCGCAGCCCGGGTTCCACCATGCAGGAGAACCTGCTGCTAGCAAATAGCGGAACTAATGGCGGTGTTAGCTAACTCTGTTACTTCACAGAGCAGCCGTGAACTCAAAGCACTGCGCCCTGTTAGACTCCACAGAGGCACAGGATAACTGCCTAAACAAGAGCAGTCAGTGGTCATGCATGCACACGAAACTCCTCACCGGAGGTGCCAGCATTCTAGGGGCTTATTTCGGCCGGGTCCCTGAACACACTCATACAAGACCACACTGGCGCAAAGTACATAAATAAAGAGCAATAGTAGCGCATGGCCGTGCGGCCATGCGAGCCTTAAATAGTTGCAGCACGGACAGGACCTTCCTGGAAGGACCAATGAGAGGCTGCCACAGAGCGTGAATACCTACAGGACCTTAGCTGCAGTGTCTGATCATGTGACCCTCGATCTCCACTGAAAGATCTTACTCTGGGCATGCTCAGAACGAGAAAAGCAGGACTTAGTCCCAGAAGCGTCTGCTCGCCGCTGCCCAGCACAGACTTCAATGGCAGAAGCAGGAAATGCAGCAGTGACTCTCTGTACAGTCAGACTGAGCAAGACGCTGGGATCGACGTCTCCGCTGAGCAGACTCCACTGCGGCAGGAGAAGAATGGGAGACCGCAGCGGAGATGGCCCGAGATTCCGCCTGTGCAGAGACGGGAACTTGACCCCTAACACCTGGTCTCATAAAACTTAAAATAATACAGTATGTCTAAAAAAAACCTGTAATAAAACTCTAAAACTGTTTTACTGCCAAAACCAATTCCTTTTCGATAATATTTTAAGGATGAAATAAATACAAGGCGTGAACCAGTGTAAATTCTGCCATTCATTATAGTGAAACTAGGCTATGTGTCACGTGACGACATGGTAAGGTGTGATGAGTTCCATATATCCAAGATCTTACCAAATTTCCCCAAACAACCCCTATTTTGCTATAACGTGCCCTCATAAGGTATAATTGAGTTCACCAAATCAATCCAGGCCCTGAGAGATGGGTGACTGTTTCCCATCCAACGCAATGCTATTATTTTCCTTGCCAGGAAGAGCGTTTCTCTCAAAAAAATTTGAGGAAGAAGCAATTACTGTCAGTCCTATGACACTTTTTTTTAGACCAGCTCGTGCACCAGCACAACAAAGTGGTGAACAAATGGAGAGGTTGTGGTGAACATGTGGTGAACAAATGGAGAGGTTGGTGCAGGAGTATCTAGATCTGAATATCAATACCATCAGGAAGGGTTTTCACCCTTTCACATTTTGGTCTTCCAAAATGAATGAGTGGCCTGAGCTCGCCTCACACGCCTTGGAGGTTTTATCATGCCCGGCAGCCTGCGTTTTCTCAGAACGTGTTTTCAGCACTGCTGGTGGTGTCCTGATTAGTGTTGAGCGATACCGTCCGATACTTGAAAGTATCGGTATCGGAAAGTATCGGCCGATACCGGCAAAGTATCGGATCCAATCCGATACCGATACCCGATACCAATACAAGTCAATGGGACTCAAGTATCGGACGGTATTCCTGATGGTTCCCAGGGTCTGAAGGAGAGGAAACTCTCCTTCAGGCCCTGGGATCCATATTAATGTGTAAAAGAAAGAATTAAAATAAAAAATATTGCTATACTCACCTCTCCGACGCAGCCTGGACCTCACCGAGGGAACCGGCAGCGTTGTTTGCTTAAAATTCGCGCGTTTCCTTCCTTACGTGAAGTCCCGGCTTGTGATTGGTCACGTGCCGCCCATGTGGCCGCGACGCGACCAATCACAGCAAGCCGTGATGTAATTTCAGGTCCTTGAGGATTTTAAAATTACGTTCCGGCTTTGTGATTGGTCGCGTCGCCCATGTGACCGCGACGCGACCAATCACAAAGCCGGAACGTAATTTTAAAATCCTGAAGGACCTAAAATTACGTCACGGCTTGCTGTGATTGGTCGCGTCGCGGCCACATGGGCGACGTGACCAATCACAAGCCGTGACGTCACGGGAGGCAGGACACGCGCACATTTTAAAATGCGCGCGTGTCCAGCCTCCCGTGACGTCACGGCTTGTGATTGGTCGCGTCGCCCATGTGACCGCGACGCGACCAATCACAAAGCCGGAACGTAATTTTAAAATCCTGAAGGACCTGAAATTACGTCACGGCTTGCTGTGATTGGTCGCGTCGCGGCCACATGGGCGGCACGCGACCAATCACAAGCCGGGACTTCACGTAAGGAAGGAAACGCGCAAATTTTAAGCAAACAACGCTGCCGGTTCCCTCGGTGAGGTCCAGGCTGCGTCGGAGAGGTGAGTATAGCAATATTTTTTATTTTAATTCTTTATTTTACACATTAATGTTGTTTCGATACCGATACCCAATACCACAAAAATATCGGATCTCGGTATCGGAATTCCGATACAGCAAATATCGGCCGATACCCGATACTTGCGGTATCGGAATGCTCAACACTAGTCCTGATGGATAAGCGCAGCCGCCTGTTCCCTGAAAGTGTAGACCGCCTAAGTTTCAAGATGAACAAGTCATGGATCTCGAAGGACTTTTGCACCCCAATCGCAGACTGTACAGACTAGGTGATATTGCATTTTTTAGTGTGATGCACTAATGTCACATAACTGCACTCTGTGATATCTTTAGTGTGGCTTCTGTGTCTGCTGTGGCAGCTTCTGCTGCTGGTGTTAACACAAATTTGTGGAAATGTGAACAATCATGGTGTCACGTGGAGACTAGGTGGGCAAGAGCTAATAACCCGGGCCCCTGCAATTTCCCTCAGACTAGGGAAATCCTGACTGACCCTCTACCTAGAGTTTACACTGATGGTGTGCATGTCTAGGCCTCGACCCTCGCCCTGTCTCCTGTTTCAACCCTAGGCTGAAACCACAGCCCACCACCCAGTGAAAAGATCATACACCAATACCCACAGTTAGAACAGACAAGGATAATGGAAAATATACACCACGCCGCAGTCACTCAGGAATACACTATAAATGCGCAGGGCAAAATAAATACAAATATAGGAAGGAGTAAATAAGACAAAGGGAAATACACCACCAGCAACGATACTCCAACTACTAGCGCACCACTCCAGACCGAGATAACAACGCACAAGACAGAAGCTATAATCGGCGACGCCCAACGTTCAGGAGAACTATTTAAAGGCAATGGGCATGGCCCAGCTTCCAATCCGAGCATCAGGTAAATTAACCCCGGACCAGTTAGATAAAATCTAGCCGACGCCAATGAGCACATAGTGGTCAAAAGCGGAATTACTGCTGTCTGTCGAATGACCTGGTCTGAACAGCGTCCGACATGACACATGGTTGGTCTACATCTGCTGTGTTAGCTGTAGGGGAAGACTAAACTATTATACTGTTTCTATTCTTGTGACAGTTATTCCACTTTGGTGGTATCAGCCCTCATGTTTTAAAATGTGAAAACTCCAGGTTGGGCAGCCATCTGCTGGGCTGAGCATGTAGTGGAAGACCTGTCAGTCCCTACTGTACTATTTCTACTATGGTGAAATTGATGCCACTTTTGTGGTGTCTGCTGTTGTGAATTCTGCTTGTGGGCTCCCT